>NC_052152.1:204156883-204488133 GCF_902713615.1 Scyliorhinus canicula | reverse complement strand
TTGTACCATTCCCCTCACAGAAACAACTGTTTGCACTACCATTAATAAATCATCGATGCACAAATATATATATATATAGCAACAGAGAGGGAAAGTTCAAAAGTAACCCAGATGGTTGATCCAGTGTTTGAAGGCTGGGGCTTTATGCTGTACTGCATGGCTGAGAACCATCTCATGTATCAGAAACACCTGGGACCATGTCCACTGCACTTCAAAGACTCCAAATTGGTGTTATTGTTACTTAAAGCCAAAATATGAGACCAGTGTTTTACATTTACATCAGCTGTACAGTTATGAAATGCTGCTTTCACTTCACCAGGTGTAATGTAAAATTTACTAGGCCTAATAAGTTTTCAGTTGGCGGGGGTTCAGTTCCCGTTCACCCTGAACTGTTGCCGATGTTCAGCCTAACTGTGGCCCTAACCTGGCTGTCTTTACGAATTGCTGGAGAATTGCAGTAAATAGACTGATCTGTTTGGCCAACCCTTCTCCCTTTCTGTACCAACCCAACTATTTATTTATTTATAAAATTTTACGTTTGTGCTTTTGTTTTGTGGAAATGGAAAAGTGTTGCATAGACTAGGCTTTCATTCCCTTGAGTTTTGAAGATTGAGCGGCGACCTGATCAAAATGTTTAAAACAATTAAAGAATTTTGTCGTCTAAACAGGGAGAAACTATTCCCTCTTTTGCAGGAATCAAAAACAAGAAGGTAAAATTAGAAATAGGTCAGCGAGGATGGAAATCAGGAAGGAGTCTGCAACACAAACGAGAACGGTGACGCAGGGGGTCGGGAAACGTGATTCTCAACGGTGAGATCTTCCCGATTTTCCCGAACCTCGCCAGACCTCATTTAAATAGATTTGAATGAATTTATATATTATTGAAAGGCCTACATGCCACATGATCTCCCCCCCCCCCCCCCCCCCCCCCAGTGAACAGTAAACCTCACTGGCCTCACGTCGGTGTAGTTCACAACAGCTTTACGAAGACAAGAAACAGTCAATGGGTTTCCACTGGGGTCACCAAGGACAATATAGCTCCCAGGGGGAGGAAGGGCATGCGTGGGCACTGCCTCCTTGCACAGGGCAGTGACGGGCAGCCTTGAGAGTCAGATTTGTTTGGGGGGTGTGTGGTTTATTGCTATGTGGGGGGTAGAATCCCGAGGCCATTGAAGGAAGGGTCTTGGCAATGACAGGGTGAGAGGCCATTGGAAGGGGGAACATTGGCTGGGAACTTGCAGTTATTGGGGGTTGGCATGATGCAGTGGTTGGGGGGGGGGTGGGTGGTGTTGGGAGAAAGCCGCCGCTATTTATGCGGTGGCTCTGGGCGGGGGAGAGCCCCTGGTAATTGTGCTGTTGTAGGCGAGAGCCTCTTTGTGGTGGGGGTGGGGTGGGCTGGGGGAGTTCAACGTCAGTCCTGGCCAGGGTGCCCTCTGAAGATGCCCCCACCCCAGTTACTCCTGAAGCCGGCCTTACTGGCTCTGTTAGGCTCTGCCCTGCCAAATTGCCACCGTAAACCATGCCCGTTAATTTCTATTTTTTCAGAGTGGCTGAAGACCTGGTCTGAAAACGTGGCGGTGCATCTGGAAAGATACACACCAGGTTTCAGTCAGAGCCTGACACTGACAAATTGTGGGAAAATTCCACCCAAAGCTGTGGAAATCTGAAACTTTTCCACAAAAGACATGTGGATTCTGGGAAGTAGTTGGAGCTTTCAGTACTGACATTGACATTCCTGTTGGTAACAGTTCGGGATGATAGGGAGGCAACGGTGTAAATCATAGAATTTACAGTGCAGAAGGAGGCCATTCAGCCCATCGAGTGTGCACTGGCCCTTGGAAAGAGCACCCCATTTAAGTCCACACTTCCAACCTATCCCCATAACCCAGTAACCCAACCTAACCTTTTTGGATACTAAGGGCAGTTTATCATGGCCAATCCACCAAACCTGCACATCTTTGGACTGTGGGAGGAAACCGGAGCA
The DNA here is from genome assembly GCF_902713615.1 of Scyliorhinus canicula. Classification (NCBI taxonomy): domain Eukaryota; kingdom Metazoa; phylum Chordata; class Chondrichthyes; order Carcharhiniformes; family Scyliorhinidae; genus Scyliorhinus; species Scyliorhinus canicula. The sequence continues at coordinate 204,486,149 of NC_052152.1, read as the reverse complement.
CCCGGAGGAAACCCACGCAGACACGGAGAGAACATGCAGACTCCCCACAGACAGTGACCCAAGCTAGGAATTGAACCTGGGACCCTGGAGCTGTTAAGCAACTGTGCTAACTACTGTGCTACCGTGCCACCGTGTTGTTGCAATACCGGCAGGCTCTCCCCCGGTTGACTAGAATGAAAGAGCAGGCTCGAGGATCTCGAGGATGAAAGAGCAGGCTCGAGGATCTTGAGGATGAAAGAGCAGGCTCGAGGATCTCGAGGATGAAAGAGCAGGCTCGAGGATCTCGAGGATGAAAGAGCAGGCTCGAGGATCTCGAGGATGAAAGAGCAGGCTCGAGGATCTCGAGGATGAAAGAGCAGGCTCTAGGATCTCAAGGATGAAAGAGCAGGCTCGAGGATCTCGAGGATGAAAGAGCAGGCTCGAGGATCTCGAGGATGAAAGAGCAGGCTCGAGGATCTCGAGGATGAAAGAGCAGGCTCGAGGATCTCGAGGAGCTGAATGGCCTCTTTCTGTTTCAAAGTGGAAGGAAGATGTTGTCATTGGGTCAGTATGGGCTGAGCCTGGACTCTGTTAACCCATTTTATCATTCAGTAACTCCTCCACAGGGCCACATTGTAACAAGTGAGGATTTATTTCCCAATATTTTTGTCTTGATTCTTTCACGTAGATGTTGCACTCTCAACGCCTGCCAAATTAGCCATCATTCAAACGGACTAACCCTAACCTTAAACATTTATTTTTACATAAATGCTCATGGACCCAGCTGTCCTAATATTCAGTGACCCAACATCATTCACTGTCATGCTGAGTTTAGCAGATGGAGGTGTGCTATTTCAAACTCTGTGCTAAATTAACTGTTACAGGATTAGAATTGGCACAAATTCCTGGGGAGAGGAAGAATTGATCCTTTTCAATGTCTAGTGACACTTGATGGACATTCACAATGGGGGGGGGGGGGGGGGGTTAGTGGTGCCACATATTCAGGCTCTGCTTCAACCACTCACATGGTTGAATGGCCCCTCAGACCATGGGTGATTGGGTTGAGATAATGAGGAGTTTCAGGCACCTGTGGAAGTGGAATTCAGTGTGAATTACTGTCGTTAGCCGGGGGGGGGGGGGGGGGGGGGGGGGGGGGGGGGGGCAGCACTGGGTCATTCGTCTTTTTAATAAAAATTATTAAGTTGGATATCCGTGGAGAGTAAGAAGTGACTTGGGAGAGTGTGAATGAACAAGTGGAACCCATTCACTTAACAAATTCAGGTCAATTTCAAAGGCATTCAGACGTGGTTCTGTGTACCGCCATAATAGACGACGTTGTAATTTGCAAAGCTATAGAATATGTCTGTGCAGTGAGTTGTATTTATCGGGTGTAGAATGTTTTGGATTGTTCCTTTTAAACATCAGCACAGAGGACTGGCTACTCCTACAATCAATTCATTGTGGTGCGAGGTAACTGTTTTTTACATTTCATCTCTAATGTCTTTATCTTAATTCATTCTTGGCACATGGGCATTGCTGGCCAGGCCGGCGTTTATTGTTCATTTTCCAATTGCCCTGAAAAACTGGTGTTGGTGGCAGGCCGCCTTATTGATCCGTTGGAAGGCCGACTGGTTGGGGTTCTTGGTAATGGGATACCAGGCCAGTTCAACATGAAGGATAGAGGTCCAGGTCAGGCATGGTGCATGACTTGGCGGTGATGGTGATACCATTGACTTGTGGCCATATCGCTGCTCTGTATCCATAGTAACCATGGACCTGTGTGTACCTTGCTGGGATTTACCTGATCCCACGTGGTATCAAGTCTAGGCAGGAGAACCCAACGGACTCACCAGAAACACGTCAATGGTTATCTTGTCCACTTTTGTTTTGTATATGTGGCCATGTTCAAATTGTTGTGTGTGTGGCACTGACTATGAGGGTTGACGTTTGCTGCGAAACTGCAACTGAACCCATTGGTGTCTGACAGATAATGAAGAGAGTTCAATCTGTGTTCTGTTGATCTCATGCACCACTGACACTGTAGCAATCAGGGTGAACTATACTTGAAATAAAAGACTTGAAAACTCTGGGCAACTTGTGTAATCTCTGCAGCAAAAAGAGTCAGGTTACCCAAAATGCTACCGTTGCACAATGTTCCCTTCAGCAGTGAAAAGGGAGATTAACCAATGACTCTAGTTCCTGCCATTTACCTTTGATGAGTTTATCCACCAACACCTCAGCATACAGCATGTCATCTCCCCTGGGAACTGGCCTAGAAAAAGACTTGCATTTTGAAGCACCTTTTGAAGTGTAATCACTGCTGCATGAAACTTGGCAACCAATTCACTTACAGCAATGTAATAATAACCAGATAATCTGTTCTAGTGATGTTGGTTGAGGAATAACTAATGGCCAGGTCACCGGGGAGAACTCCTCTGCACATTGAATGACATTGTGGCATCTTTCTGTTGCTGATGCCTTGGTTTAACACTTCTTGTGAAAGCCTCAGTAAGTGCAGCACTCCCTCAGTTCTGCACTGCAAGTGACAGCCTGGATTTTGTGCTCAAACCCAGACAGTGTTATCATTGTGCTGCTTTACTATTTAATAGCTCACTTCCAAACCTTGTCCACTTTCATTCTCTACTGCTATCAGAGCAATTGGGAAAAGCTGTTAGGGACGGCACAGTGGCTCACTGGTTAGCACTGCTGCCTCACGGCACCAAGGACCCGGGTTCGATTCCCAGTGCTGGGTCACTGTCTGTGTGGAGTTTGCACATTCTCCCCATGTCTGCGTGGGTCTCACCCAACTACCCAAAAGATGTGCAGGGTAGGTGGATATACCAGGCTAAATTGCCCCGTAATTGGACAAAAAAATTGGATCATCTGAGAATCATGATAGAATTTACAGTGCAGAAGGAGGCCATTCGGCCCATCGAGTCTGCACCGGGCTTTGGAAAGAGCACCCTACTTAAGCCCACACCTCCACCCTATTCCCGTAACCCAGTAACCCCACCTAACCTTTTATTCACTAAGGGGTAATTTAGCAAGGCCAATCCACCTAACCTGCACATCGTTGGACTGTGGGAGGAAACCGAAGCACCCGGAGGAAACCCAATTAAAAAAAAAAAACAATTTTTAAAAACAGAAAAGGCCGTGGCACCTGTATCCAGGATCTAGTCATGATTTTAACCAATTCATGTCTGTTTCCTTCTAAGACAGCGTATTATTTCAGGGGGGGGAAGGAGGGTTGTGCAGCTTTGTGTGTCTGTATCTATTTGTATGTGTGGGAACATGTGCCGAAATCGGGAAATGCGAATGGGCGGAGAATAGGCTCCAAAGCCAAAATTGAGGCGGGCATCGATTTGACACCAAATTGCAATTCTCCGTCACCTTGACAGCGGCGTCAATGCGGTCTGGAACGCACATAGAGTAAACACCATTTGGATAACGTTAGTGGGCCTGAGCCGGTATTCTCCGGGGCCTCCGCGATTCTCCGCCTCCAATGAGCCGAGTTCTCGACGACACGGTTCACTTGTGCTTTTAAAAATTGTGAAATCAGCGTCATGGCTCCTGAGGGAGAGAGAGGGGGTGCATCGCCATAGTTTGCTGACAGTTGTGCCGCTGGAGGGGGGCTTCTGCCGGGGCTTTGAGGAGTTGCGGGGGGTTATAGACAGAGAATTTACAGTGCAGAAGGAGGCCATTCGGCCCATCGGGTCTGCATCAGCTCTTGGAAAGAGCACCCTACCCAAGGTCAACACCTCCACCCTATCCCCATAAGCCAGTAACCCCATCCAACACTAAGGGCAAATTTGGGACACTAAGGGCAATTTATCATAGCCAATCCACCTAACCTGCACATCTTTGGACTGTGGGAGGAAACCGGAGCACCCGGAGGAAACCCACGCACACATGGGGAGGATGTGCAGACTTCGCACAGACAGTGACCCAAGCCGGAATCGAACCTGGGACCCTGGAGCTGTGAAGCGATTGTGCTATCCACAATGCTACCGTGCTGTCCCGTGCTGGTTGGTCAGGAGGTGGGCTGTGGGGTCGGGGTGGATGGGACAGAATACCATTGCCACAGCCGGCAAGGCAGCCATGCAGCTGCGCACGCCGCTGATAGTGCTCTGTGAACCTAGGGCCATGGGTCGTATCTATCATGTTATCTGGGATGAGTGTGTGTGGGCAGTGTAATGTGTGTGTGGGGCTGGGATTTGTGTGTGTGGGGAGTGTAATGTGTGTGTGGGGCTGGGATGAGTGTGTGCGCGGCTGGGATGAGTGTGTGTGGGGAGTGTAATGTGTGTGCGGCTGGGATGAGTGTGTGTGGGGAGTGTAATGTGTGTGCGGCTGGGATGAGTGTGTGTGGGGAGTGTAATGTGTGTGTGCGGCTGGGATGAGTGTGTGTGGGGAGTGTAATGTGTGTGTGCGGCTGGGATGAGTGTGTGTGGGGAGTGTAATGTGTGTGTGGGGCTGGGATGAGTGTGTGTGGGGAGTGTAATCTGTATGTGGGGCTGGGATGAGTGTGTGTGGGGAGTGTAATCTGTATGTGGGGCTGGGATGAGTGTGTGTGGGGAGTGTAATGTGTGTGTGGGGCTGGGATGAGTGTGTGTGGGGAGTGTAATCTGTATGTGGGGCTGGGATGAGTGTGTGTGGGGAGTGTAATCTGTATGTGGGGCTGGGATGAGTGTGTGTGGGGAGTGTAATGTGTGTGTGCAGCTGGGATGAGTGTGTGTGGGGAGTGTAATCTGTATGTGGGGCTGGGATGAGTGTGTGTGGGGAGTGTAATGTGTGTGTGTGGCTGGGATGAGTGTGTGTGGGGAGTGTAATGTGTGTGTGCGGCTGGGATGAGTGTGTGTGGGGAGTGTAATGTGTGTGCGGCTGGGATGAGTGTGTGTGGGGAGTGTAATGTGTGTGTGGGGCTGGGATGAGTGTGTGTGAGGAGTATAATGTGTGTGTGGGGCTGGGATGAGTGTGTGTGGGGAGTGTAATGTGTGTGCGGCTGGGATGAGTGTGTGTGGGGAGTGTAATGTGTGTGGGGCTGGGATGAGTGTGTGTGGGGAGTGTAATGTGTGTGTGCGGCTGGGATGAGTGTGTGTGGGGAGTGTAATGTGTGTGTGGGGCTGGGATGAGTGTGTGTGGGGAGTGTAATGTGTATGTGCGGCTGGGATGAGTGTGTGTGGGGAGTGTAATGTGTGTGTGGGGCTGGGATGAGTGTTTGTGGGGAGTGTAATGTGTGTGTGGGGCTGGGATGAGTGTGTGTGGGGAGTGTAATGTGTCTGTGGGGCTGGGATAAGTGTGTGTGGGGAGTGTAATGTGTATGTGCGGCTGGGATGAGTGTGTGTGGGGTGTGTAATGTGTGTGTGCGGCTGGGATGAGTGTGTGTGGGGAGTGTAATGTGTGTGTGGGGCTGGGATGAGTGTGTGTGGGGTGTGTAATGTGTGTGTGGGGCTGGGATGAGTGTGTGTGGGGAGTGTAATGTGTGTGGGGCTGGGATGAGTGTGTGGGGAGTGTAATGTGTATGTGGGGCTGGGATGAGTGTGTGTGGGGAGTGTAATGTGTGTGTGGGGCTGGGATGAGTGTGTGTGGGGAGTGTAATGTGTATGTGTGAGGCTGGGATGAGTGTGTGTGGGGAGTGTAATGTGTATGTGCAGCTGGGATGAGTGTGTGTGGGGAGTGTAATGTGTGTGTGGGGCTGGGATGAGTGTGTGCGCGGCTGGGATGAGTGTGTGTGGGGAGTGTAATGTGTGTGTGGGGCTGGGATGAGTGTGTGTGAGGAGTATAATGTGTGTGTGGGGCTGGGATGAGTGTGTGTGGGGAGTGTAATGTGTGTGCGGCTGGGATGAGTGTGTGTGGGGAGTGTAATGTGTGTGGGGCTGGGATGAGTGTGTGTGGGGAGTGTAATGTGTGTGTGGGGCTGGGATGAGTGTGTGTGGGGAGTGTAATGTGTGTGTGGGGCTGGGATGAGTGTGTGTGGGGAGTGTAATGTGTCTGTGGGGCTGGGATAAGTGTGTGTGGGGAGTGTAATGTGTATGTGCGGCTGGGATGAGTGTGTGTGGGGTGTGTAATGTGTGTGTGCGGCTGGGATGAGTGTGTGTGGGGAGTGTAATGTGTGTGTGGGGCTGGGATGAGTGTGTGTGGGGTGTGTAATGTGTGTGTGTGGCTGGGATGAGTGTGTGTGGGGAGTGTAATGTGTGTGTGGGGCTGGGATGAGTGTGTGTGGGGAGTGTAATGTGTGTGTGGGGCTGGGATGAGTGTGTGTGGGGAGTGTAATGTGTGTGTGGGGCTGGGATGAGTGTGTGTGGGGAGTGTAATGTGTGTGGGGCTGGGATGAGTGTGTGGGGAGTGTAATGTGTATGTGGGGCTGGGATGAGTGTGTGTGGGGAGTGTAATGTGTGTGTGGGGCTGGGATGAGTGTGTGTGGGGAGTGTAATGTGTGTGTGTGGCTGGGATGAGTGTGTGTGGGGAGTGTAATGTGTCTGTGGGGCTGGGATAAGTGTGTGTGGGGAGTGTAATGTGTATGTGCGGCTGGGATGAGTGTGTGTGGGGTGTGTAATGTGTGTGTGGGGCTGGGATTTGTGTGTGTGGGGAGTGTAATGTGTGTGTGGGGCTGGGATGAGTGTGTGCGCGGCTGGGATGAGTGTGTGTGGGGAGTGTAATGTGTGTGTGGGGCTGGGATGAGTGTGTGTGAGGAGTATAATGTGTGTGTGGGGCTGGGATGAGTGTGTGTGGGGAGTGTAATGTGTGTGCGGCTGGGATGAGTGTGTGTGGGGAGTGTAATGTGTGTGTGGGGCTGGGATGAGTGTGTGTGGGGAGTGTAATGTGTGTGTGCGGCTGGGATGAGTGTGTGTGGGGAGTGTAATGTGTGTGTGGGGCTGGGATGAGTGTGTGTGGGGAGTGTAATGTGTATGTGCGGCTGGGATGAGTGTGTGTGGGGAGTGTAATGTGTGTGGGGCTGGGATGAGTGTGTTTGGGGAGTGTAATGTGTGTGCGGCTGGGATGAGTGTGTGTGGGGAGTGTAGTGTGTGTGTGGGGCTGGGATGAGTGTGTGTGGGGAGTGTAATGTGTGTGTGCGGCTGGGATGAGTGTGTGTGGGGAGTGTAATGTGTGTGTGGGGCTGGGATGAGTGTGTGTGGGGAGTGTAATGTGTATGTGCGGCTGGGATGAGTGTGTGTGGGGAGTGTAATGTGTGTGTGGGGCTGGGATGAGTGTGTGTGGGGAGTGTAATGTGTGTGTGGGGCTGGGATGAGTGTGTGTGGGGAGTGTAATGTGTGTGCGGCTGGGATGAGTGTGTGTGGGGAGTGTAATGTGTGTGGGGCTGGGATGAGTGTGTGTGGGGAGTGTAATGTGTGTGTGCGGCTGGGATGAGTGTGTGTGGGGAGTGTAATGTGTGTGTGGGGCTGGGATGAGTGTGTGTGGGGAGTGTAATGTGTATGTGCGGCTGGGATGAGTGTGTGTGGGGAGTGTAATGTGTGTGTGGGGCTGGGATGAGTGTGTGTGGGGAGTGTAATGTGTGTGTGGGGCTGGGATGAGTGTGTGTGGGGAGTGTAATGTGTCTGTGGGGCTGGGATAAGTGTGTGTGGGGAGTGTAATGTGTATGTGCGGCTGGGATGAGTGTGTGTGGGGTGTGTAATGTGTGTGTGCGGCTGGGATGAGTGTGTGTGGGGAGTGTAATGTGTGTGTGGGGCTGGGATGAGTGTGTGTGGGGTGTGTAATGTGTGTGTGGGGCTGGGATGAGTGTGTGTGGGGAGTGTAATGTGTGTGGGGCTGGGATGAGTGTGTGGGGAGTGTAATGTGTATGTGGGGCTGGGATGAGTGTGTGTGGGGAGTGTAATGTGTGTGTGGGGCTGGGATGAGTGTGTGTGGGGAGTGTAATGTGTATGTGTGAGGCTGGGATGAGTGTGTGTGGGGAGTGTAATGTGTATGTGCAGCTGGGATGAGTGTGTGTGGGGAGTGTAATGTGTGTGTGGGGCTGGGATGAGTGTGTGCGCGGCTGGGATGAGTGTGTGTGGGGAGTGTAATGTGTGTGTGGGGCTGGGATGAGTGTGTGTGAGGAGTATAATGTGTGTGTGGGGCTGGGATGAGTGTGTGTGGGGAGTGTAATGTGTGTGCGGCTGGGATGAGTGTGTGTGGGGAGTGTAATGTGTGTGGGGCTGGGATGAGTGTGTGTGGGGAGTGTAATGTGTGTGTGCGGCTGGGATGAGTGTGTGTGGGGAGTGTAATGTGTGTGTGGGGCTGGGATGAGTGTGTGTGGGGAGTGTAATGTGTATGTGCGGCTGGGATGAGTGTGTGTGGGGAGTGTAATGTGTGTGTGGGGCTGGGATGAGTGTGTGTGGGGAGTGTAATGTGTGTGTGGGGCTGGGATGAGTGTGTGTGGGGAGTGTAATGTGTCTGTGGGGCTGGGATAAGTGTGTGTGGGGAGTGTAATGTGTATGTGCGGCTGGGATGAGTGTGTGTGGGGTGTGTAATGTGTGTGTGCGGCTGGGATGAGTGTGTGTGGGGAGTGTAATGTGTGTGTGGGGCTGGGATGAGTGTGTGTGGGGTGTGTAATGTGTGTGTGTGGCTGGGATGAGTGTGTGTGGGGAGTGTAATGTGTGTGTGGGGCTGGGATGAGTGTGTGTGGGGAGTGTAATGTGTGTGTGGGGCTGGGATGAGTGTGTGTGGGGAGTGTAATGTGTGTGTGGGGCTGGGATGAGTGTGTGTGGGGAGTGTAATGTGTGTGGGGCTGGGATGAGTGTGTGGGGAGTGTAATGTGTATGTGGGGCTGGGATGAGTGTGTGTGGGGAGTGTAATGTGTGTGTGGGGCTGGGATGAGTGTGTGTGGGGAGTGTAATGTGTATGTGTGAGGCTGGGATGAGTGTGTGTGGGGAGTGTAATGTGTATGTGCAGCTGGGATGAGTGTGTGTGGGGAGTGTAATGTGTGTGTGGGGCTGGGATGAGTGTGTGTGGGGAGTGTAATGTGTGTGTGTGGCTGGGATGAGTGTGTGTGGGGAGTGTAATGTGTCTGTGGGGCTGGGATAAGTGTGTGTGGGGAGTGTAATGTGTATGTGCGGCTGGGATGAGTGTGTGTGGGGTGTGTAATGTGTGTGTGGGGCTGGGATTTATGTGTGTGGGGAGTGTAATGTGTGTGTGGGGCTGGGATGAGTGTGTGCGCGGCTGGGATGAGTGTGTGTGGGGAGTGTAATGTGTGTGTGGGGCTGGGATGAGTGTGTGTGAGGAGTATAATGTGTGTGTGGGGCTGGGATGAGTGTGTGTGGGGAGTGTAATGTGTGTGCGGCTGGGATGAGTGTGTGTGGGGAGTGTAATGTGTGTGTGGGGCTGGGATGAGTGTGTGTGGGGAGTGTAATGTGTATGTGCGGCTGGGATGAGTGTGTGTGGGGAGTGTAATGTGTGTGTGGGGCTGGGATGAGTGTGTGTGGGGAGTGTAATGTGTGTGCGGCTGGGGTGAGTGTGTGTGGGGAGTGTAGTGTGTGTGTGGGGCTGGGATGAGTGTGTGTGGGGAGTGTAATGTGTGTGTGCGGCTGGGATGAGTGTGTGTGGGGAGTGTAATGTGTGTGTGGGGCTGGGATGAGTGTGTGTGGGGAGTGTAATGTGTATGTGCGGCTGGGATGAGTGTGTGTGGGGAGTGTAATGTGTGTGTGGGGCTGGGATGAGTGTGTGTGGGGAGTGTAATGTGTGTGTGGGGCTGGGATGAGTGTGTGTGGGGAGTGTAATGTGTCTGTGGGGCTGGGATAAGTGTGTGTGGGGAGTGTAATGTGTATGTGCGGCTGGGATGAGTGTGTGTGGGGTGTGTAATGTGTGTGTGCGGCTGGGATGAGTGTGTGTGGGGAGTGTAATGTGTGTGTGGGGCTGGGATGAGTGTGTGTGGGGTGTGTAATGTGTGTGTGTGGCTGGGATGAGTGTGTGTGGGGAGTGTAATGTGTGTGTGGGGCTGGGATGAGTGTGTGTGGGGAGTGTAATGTGTGTGTGGGGCTGGGATGAGTGTGTGTGGGGAGTGTAATGTGTGTGTGGGGCTGGGATGAGTGTGTGTGGGGAGTGTAATGTGTGTGGGGCTGGGATGAGTGTGTGGGGAGTGTAATGTGTATGTGGGGCTGGGATGAGTGTGTGTGGGGAGTGTAATGTGTGTGTGGGGCTGGGATGAGTGTGTGTGGGAGTGTAATGTGTATGTGTGAGGCTGGGATGAGTGTGTGTGGGGAGTGTAATGTGTATGTGCAGCTGGGATGAGTGTGTGTGGGGAGTGTAATGTGTGTGTGGGGCTGGGATGAGTGTGTGTGGGGAGTGTAATGTGTGTGTGTGGCTGGGATGAGTGTGTGTGGGGAGTGTAATGTGTCTGTGGGGCTGGGATAAGTTTGTGTGGGGAGTGTAATGTGTATGTGCGGCTGGGATGAGTGTGTGTGGGGTGTGTAATGTGTGTGTGCGGCTGGGATGAGTGTGTGTGGGGAGTGTAATGTGTGTGTGGGGCTGGGATGAGTGTGTGTGGGGTGTGTAATGTGTGTGTGGGGCTGGGATGAGTGTGTGTGGGGAGTGTAATGTGTGTGTGGGGCTGGGATGAGTGTGTGTGGGGAGTGTAATGTGTGTGCGGCTGGGATGAGTGTGTGTGGGGAGTGTAATGTGTGTGTGGGGCTGGGATGAGTGTGTGTGGGGAGTGTGTGTGGGGAGTGTAATGTGTGTGTGGGGCTGGGATGAGTGTGTGTGGGGAGTGTGTGTGGGGAGTGTAATGTGTGTGTGGGGCTGGGATGAGTGTGTGTGGGGAGTGTGTGTGGGGAGTGTAATGTGTGTGTGGGGCTGGGATGAGTGTGTGTGGGGAGTGTGTGTGGGGAGTGTAATGTGTGTGTGGGGCTGGGATGAGTGTGTGTGGGGAGTGTGTGTGGGGAGTGTAATGTGTGTGTGGGGCTGGGATGAGTGTGTGTGGGGAGTGTGTGTGGGGAGTGTAATGTGTGTGTGGGGCTGGGATGAGTGTGTGTGGGGAGTGTGTGTGGGGAGTGTAATGTGTATGTGCGGCTTGTCAGCCTCCCAAGTGTCAATCACTGGGCCCGGCGAATCCCACATCGTTTTTCATTGGAATCAATTGTAAGTGTTTGGGCACTAGCGCCGGTGGATGGGCAATGCTTTCCGCTTAACCTGTTAATTTTGTCTTATTCCCACTCGCCGTTTGTGCAAGACTCCACTTTCTTCACCACATTATTGGCGCCTGAGCTTTCAGCCCCCAACCTCTGGAATTCCCACCCTAAACCTCTCTCTCCTCCATAAGACCTACCTATCTCTTTGACCAAGCATTTGATCAGTTGGCCTATTATCTCCTCATGTCGCTCAGTGTCAAATCCTGTTTGAAAACTTCCTGTGATGTCGCCGTGGGGCATTTTACATTAAAGACGCCTGTCGTCATCTTCAGTTAACTCTAGGTTACATGATGTGCTCCTGGCCATACACAAAGTAAACCACAAGCACCTGAGTGTACAACGTGAAGTGATTTTAATGATTAAAGATATAATTTTAATCAGTTACATTTGAAGATCACAAGGGAATTGAAATGGACCTAGAAGATGAATTCACTATAAAAAGCGGCAAGGTCGCAAACCCTTCACAAAGATCATGCAGATGAAATTGTGTTAGGGAGAGAATAACTAACCATGGAAATACAAATTAGATAGGGTATCGATAGTCGTTTTGCTGTTGCTGTTGTTGCATTGCTGCCCAAGTTTAATATAGCCCCCACTTGCATCAGAAGAAAAGGCGAGTTTAGAACTCAACACCAGTGAAAGCAGAGTATTAAATATTATGAAACACACAAACAGGGACCTTGACACCCAGGTCTGCGCTCAGCACACCTGTGTCTTTACTTACCCTGCATACACAATATAAGCAAGTAAAATTGACAAAGCAGTCTTTTGTAAAGAGTTGTAGATAACGCCCGCTTGCTGCAGGTCTTGGTGCTAACTGAGGATATTATTTAAACAATACAAAATCTAGTTGCTGATTGGAGGGAGCAATGGGATTTTACCAACCAGAAGCTTTGAAGAGCACCTTGAACTTGCAGAGGGCCCTCCGAGCAAATGAAACCTATACACAGTCCCAATAGATTCTCCAATCGGGAAATCCCAGCGGGGGTGGTTGTCCTGTTGTTTCCACCTGTCCCAAATTAATGGCACCAAGGGAGTTTTGACTCTGACCCATATGGTACTTGCCTGGATCTATTCAATGCTGTGGGGGAGCGGAGAACTGGTGGGGGGGGGGGGGGGGGGGGGGGGGGGGGGCGGGAGGGTTAATTTTAAGCTATCCCCCTGGGTAGGAATCCCACAAGATTGGGTTGAAACTCTGGTTTTACACTTCGCCCATGGTCACTCTCCACCAGACAAGCTGGAAACTGGGTAATGCGTTCAGTTCCCTGGCACTGGTTTGTCTTCACCAGGTTAAAACATAAAAACTCACCAACATTAACAGAAACAATAATCTCAGACTGTTTCCATAGCTCTTTCTGCTCTTTGTTGTGTAATGTGATTTTTGTCTATATCATTCTGTGTTTGTTCCCCGCAATGGCTGATTGGTCAGGAATGACTAGAAATGTTTAAAATGGGCTCTGGTTTATTAATTTCAATTCCCTTCACACATTGGCCAATTGCTGGACTTCAGCAATGAAACTGACCAATTGCTGGACTCCGGCCGGCATGACCCCTGACTGATAGCTGGCCTCCGGCCGGTATGACTGACCAATAGCTGGACTCTGGCCGGTATGACTGACCAATAGCTGGACTCTGGCCGGTATGACTGACCAATAGCTGGACTCTGGCCGGTATGACTGACCAATAGCTGGACTCTGGCCGGTATGACTGACCAATAGCTGGACTCTGGCCGGTATGACTGACCAATAGCTGGACTCTGGCCGGTATGATTGACCAATAGCTGGACTCTGGCCAGTGTAACTCTGACCAATAGCTGGGATTCGCAGCATCAATGGTTGGGATATAATTCCTATGTTTTGATTGGTCAAGGGCATTGGTTTACAATATGCCATATTCCATTGTTGTTACATATATTTCAAAAATATCTGTATAATCTTTAATGGATTTCAATCTGTGACTTCATTTGCAAATCAGGGACCATGATATTGATATTTTCTGGATGTCTGAAGGTTAATTTACAAACACAATAACTTATTGCACATTCAGCAAGAGTTCAATTCCAAGAATATTTCAAAATGGATAGTGCATAAGCAGAGGTAATTAGACAGTAAACAAAGAGTAAAATATGGATTAATGTAAACCCCAGCAGGAATTAACACATCTGCCCAATATACATGTGAAAACAGAGCAGAAGTAAAATCCAACTTCCTCAGAATATGAGATTACAGACTGGACAGTTCAACATTAGGTCACTATTGTGAACAATTTAGCGATAATCCTGCTGAACTGCCTCAAACCTCAGGGGTGGAGTGATCCATCAGGGATACGAGGCCTGAGGACATCCTGTAGGAAGAACAAGCATGGGTTCAGACCTGGGCAACATCTACAAACAACAACTTGCATTTATATTGCACCTTTAAGATCGGATATCGTTCCAAGACACTTCATAGGACCGTGAATCTGACAAAAATTGACACCAAGTCAATTGCAGTCCAAGTCCTGTCTGTTTAGGATTGAAATTTCGGGCAGCACGGTAGCATGGTGGTTAGCATAAATGCTTCACAGCTCCAGGGTCCCAGGTTCGATTCCCGGCTGGGTCACTGTCTGTGTGGAGTCTGCACGTCCTCCCCGTGTGTGCGTGGGTTTCCTCCGGGTGCTCCGGTTTCCTCACACAGTCCAAAGATGTGCGGGTTAGGTGGATTGGCCATGCTAAATTGCCCGTAGTGCCCTAGAAAGTAAGGTTAAGGGGGGGTTGTTGGGTTACGGGTATAGGGTGGATACGTGGGTTTGAGTAGGGTGATCATTGCTCGGCACAACATCGAGGGCCGAAGGGCCTGTTCTGTGTTGTACTGTTCTATGTTCTATGAATTGCATTCATACTAAAGGTTCTACTTGGCTTGCCGTAGTCAAGTGACCTCTGCCATGAGGCACAGACTGTGGGCAGCCATGTTACATTCAGTTCGAATAAAGACATTGTACGTGAAGCAACATACTCTTTATGCCCTTACCACTGTCCACTGCAGCTTCTGGCACTGCAAAGGCCAAAGGTTTTGTGGCCAATCAGATTCACCGGCAGTTCTGGGGAATAAGTCTTGTCTCCAACACTTGTTGGAGTGTGAAATGGCTGCAGGGCAGGCAGTAACAGTGGGGCTGTGATCTCCAGTGACTGGGAAACCCAGCTATCCTAAAAATACTGGCCATAAAGTAGGAAGTTTTCAACAGTCTTCTACTGTTGCAGGCAGGGCGTTCCACACCCCTACTACTCTCTTGAGCAAAGAAACTGCCTCTGACATCTGTCCTATATCTACCACCCCTCAATTTAAAGCTATGTCCCCTCGTGTTGGTCATCACCATCCGAGGAAAAAGACTCTCACTGTCCACCCTATCTAACCCTCTGACTATCTTATATGTTTCTATTAAGTCACCTCTCAGCCTTCTCCTCTCTAATGAAAACAACCTCAAGTCCCTGAGCCTTTCCTCGTAAGACCTTCCCTCCATACCAGGCAACATCCTAGTAAATCTCCTCTGAACCCTTTCCAAAGCTTCCACATCCTTCCTATAATGTGGTGACCAGAACTGCACGCAGTACTCCAGGTGCGGCCGCACCAGAGTTTTGTACAGCTGCAGCATGACCTTGTGGCTCCGAAACTCAATCCCCCTACTGATAAAGGCTAGCACACCATATGCCTTCTTAACAGCCCTATTAACCTGGGTGGCAACTTTCAGGGATTTATGTACCTGGATGCCGAGATCTCTCTGTTCATCTACACTACCAGAATCTTGCCATTAGCCCAGTACTCTGCATTCCTGTTACTCCTTCCAAAGTGAACCACCTCACACTTTTCCGCATTAAACTCCATCTGCCACCTCTCAGCCCAGCTCTGCAGCTTATCTATGTCCCTCTGTATCCTATAACATCCTTCAGCACTATCCACAACTCCACCGACCTTCGTGTCATCTGCAAATTTACTAACCCATCCTTCTACACCCTCTTCCAGGTCATTTATAAAAATGACAAACAGCAGTGGCCCCAAAACAGATCCTTGCGGTACACCACTAGTAACTGAACTCCAGGATGAACATTTGCCATCAACCACCACTCTGAGGGGTGATCTCATAGAAACTTCTAAAATTCTAAGAGGACTGGATAGGGTGGAAGCAGGGAGGATGTTCCAGATGGTGGGTGTGTCCAGAACCAGGGGTCACAGTCTGAGAATTCGGGGTAGACCATTTAGGACAGAGATAATATTTCTTCACCCAAAGAGTGGTGAGCCTCTGGAATTCATTACCACAGGAAGTAGTTATTGATTATAACTAATCAGGTTAGAGGCTAAGTCATTGATTATATTCAAGATGTGGTTAGATATAGCACTTGGGGCGAATGGGATCAAGGGTTATGGGGAGAAAGCAGGATTAAGCTATTGAGTTGGGCGATCAGCCATGATCATGATGAATGGTGGAGCAGGCTCGAAGGGCGGAATGGCCTCCTCCTGCTCCTATCCTCTATTTTCCTATGTTTCTATCCCTTAAAGAAAATGTTAAAAAAGGTTGACCAAAAGCCTCGTTAAAGGGAGAGATGAGCGTTGGTCCTTCAGTGTCTGGGGATTAATAAGGAAATGGCAGAAGCGATGACAGATATCTTGGGCGCAATCGAACGGCCTCGTTGTGCCAGACTCGGTGATGCAACAAGCAAGTTAGATCTCGCGAGAGGCGTCTCGCAAGATTCGCTATGCTCGTTACCCCTCGCGAGATCTCGTTAGATATCTTCAGCAACCTTGGCTATATTACATTTAGTTCCCTCATCCAAATCATTGATGCAAACTGTGAATAGTGGGACCCTGCTCATCACCGCCCATTTATTCCTACTGTCTGTTTCGTATCTGCTAACCAATTTTCAATCCTGGCATACAAGACCCTGGTCTTGTCAGGGTGGATGTGGTAAGGCTGTTTCTTCTTGTGGGAGAATCCAGAACTAGAGGTCACATTTTAAAAACAAAAGGTTGCCCATTTAAAATGGAGATGAGGCAAAATAGTTTCGCTCAGAGGGTCCGGAGTCTTTGGAACTCTCTTCCTGAAAAAGCGGTGGAAGCTGAGTCCTTGAATATTTTTAAGGCAGAGGTGGACAGATTCTTGGTAAGCACAAGGGTGATAGGTTATCAGGGGGTGGGCGAGGTGCAGATTTGAGGGGCTGAATAGCCTGCCTGCTCCTTGATCGTTCACAGCCTCCAACGGTGGGTGCTGGAGGTCGAGGATTGATATGACGCTGGAGTTAGAAACCTCGGAACAGTTTAGGATGTTTAAAAAGAGATAAGGAGAAGGGATCGAGGTGTTTGAGCACCAGGAAAAGAAGTTTAACTTTGAGGACTGGGTGGACTAGGGCCAAATTTAGGTCAGTGAACTTGGGGATGATCAGTGGTGATCGTCTGCATGCCATCCACATTGCTGCTCTGTCTGACTCCGAGGTGACAGTACTACCACTGAACCACACTAACACTCACTCCTGCATCAAATATGTCTCATTTGCTTATTTACCTCTTCACCATGTGCTCATAGATCATACTAGGCATGATGGTGATAGTGATTGTGATGCCAGAAGTAGCCAAGATGTCAGTGACCCGCGAGTCCTGTAAAATAAGGAGGAAGAAATGTAAACATATCATTGTAATAAGTGTAATATATACTCAAGATACATCATCACCAAAATTGCAGTTACTAAAAGGATACATAAGAGAACAATCAGTATGATTGTGGGATGGAAGGATCCAATTTTAAGGAGCGATTATATAAACTAGGGATTTTGTCCCTGGAAATGGGAAGATTGAGAGGTGATACAAGTGTTGTATAATTGCGGTGACAAGCTATCAGACCTAGTCCAGTGAGCAAGTAATCAATGGAGGAAGCTGCCGAGGGAGGAAGCACAAACAGTATTAACTCATTCAGATGTAAATTAGATCACTTTTTTTCAGAAAATAACATTTTGGAACAGAGTGTGATGTGTTTGGAAGAAGCAAATTACTATTTTTACTTATGGGCCTAGAAATTAGTTCACCAGTCGGCATCTGAACCACGAGGCCCCAGTATCGAAGATAATTGGTCCCTGGGTGTCATTAACATATCTGACATTGGATTTGGCACCGTCAGCAGCTCACCCAAGTGATAGTATCAATGTTGAACTTTTTTGCCTCACTGGCAGAGGCCTTCATGTAAATCGCAGGAGCATGCGATGAAGGTTAGGGTGGGGTTGGGAAAGGATAGGCGAGTCCACAATTGTCATCCCTGCAGAGTCTGGGCAAATCTCCTTCTACTCCTAGCTCCATGATATGGGTTTAGATTTTTCTGGAGAATAATCAGTCAGAGGTCCTGATCCTGTGGTTCTGCTGAAAACATCATTGGTGTTCAGATGGACAAAAAACAATTCCATTACCCCTTTTTCTGTAACCACGTGTGGGGAGGCGGTGGCGTAGTGGTGTTGTCACTAGATTAGTAAACCAGAGACCCAGAGTAATGTTCAGTGGACCCAGGTTCAAATCCCACCACTGCAGATGGTGAAATTTCAGGTTTAAAAATCTGGAATTAAAAGTCTAATGATGACCATGAAAAAATCTGGATCACTAATGTCCGTTAGGGATGGAAATCTGACTTCCTTACCCGGTCTGGCCTATATGTGACTCCAGACCCACAGCAATGTGGTTGACTCTTAACTGCCCCCTCAAGGGAAATTAGGGATAGGCAATAAATGCTGGCACAGCCAGAGACATCAATGTCCCATGAACGAATAAAAATAAGTAACTGGTTGGAATGAATGATTACCTCAGTTTTATGGCTCCTTAATTACAGCTTTAGCAAACACACAGTTTGGATACCTTTAGTCATAGTCATAGAGAAATACAGCACAGAACAGGCCCTTCGGCCCACGATGTTGTGCCGAACTTTTGTCCTAGGTTAATCATAGATCATAGAATTTTGAACACTAAGGGCAATTTAGCATGGCCAACCATCCACCCAACCTGCACATCTTTGGACTGTGGGAGGAAACCGGAGCACTTGGAGGAAACCCACGCACACACGGGGAGGATGTGCAGACTCCACACAGACAGTGACCCAAGCCGAAATCGAACCTGGGACCCTGGAGCTGTGAAGCAATTGCGTTATCCACAATGCATCCGTGCTGCCCTTAAGAACAAATTAATCTACATTCCATTATTCTACCATAATGCATGTACCTATCCAATAGCCGTTTGAAGGTCCCTAACCTAACCTTAGCCTAGGTTCTTTAATAATATTACTGCAACAAATATATACCTTAACTCAGGCTTTTCAAAACATTACTGCAACAAATATAAAATACAATATATACCAATTTCTTACATCCATCACAGGTTATTGCAATCAGTCATGGTCAAATACCTCAACGATACTCATTTCCCAGGCTGCGCATGATTAGAATTGGGCATATTAGAATCATGAAACACAAAATAGGCCATTCAGCCCATTGTGTCTGTTTGTCACGCCTAGCACGATGGAAGATGGTTGTAGTTGTTGGAGGTTAATCATCTCAGTCCCTGGACATCACTACAGGGGTTCATCAGGGTAGTGTTCTGGCTCCAACCATCTTCACCTGTTACAATAACCTGCTCTCCATCACAAGGTCAGAATGGGGAAGTTTACTAATATAAACACTATCGCTACAAGAGTAGGTCAGAGGCTGTGAATTCTGTGGCAAGTAACTTACCTCCTGATTCCTCAAAGTTGGTCTACCATCCACACGGCACAAGTTAGGGGTTTAATGGAACACTCAAGAAGCTCAACACCATCCAGGACAAAGCAGCCTACCTGATCTGGTACCTTAAAAATCACTCCCTCCACCACCGATGCACAGTGGCAACCGTGTGTACCATCTACAAGATGTTCGGCAGCAACTCACCAAGGCCCCTTCAGGAGCATCTTCCAAACCTGTGACCTATACCACTATAAACCTCTCTAAAGGACAAGTGCAACAGATGTCTGGAAACACTACCACCTGCAAATTGCCCTCCAAGTCACACACCATTCTGACTTGAAACTATATCACTATTCCTTCACTGTCACTTGATCAAAGTGCTTTACCTCCCTTTGTAACAGCACTATCGGTGTTTCTACACTACATGCAGCGATTCGAGAAGGAAAGTCATCACCACCACCTTTCCAAGGAGAATTAGGGGAAGGACAATAAATGCTGGCACAGCCAGAGAGCCCACATCCCAGGAGCAAATAATTAAAAAATCATCAAGCACACGTCTGATTGACTTTTGAAAGTTCCTATCGAATCAGATTCCACCACACTTTAACAGTGCCTTCCAAATCCCAGCAACCACTTGTGTGCAGACATTTATCAGTTTCCCTCTACCTTTTATCAATTGTTTTAAATCAATGAGCTCTGGTTATTGACCCATTTGTCAGAAGAAACAGTTTCTTCCTACTTGCTTTATTAAACCTCATTATTTTGAATTCCTTTATTAGTTCCTCCATTGTCTTTGGCTACTCCAAGGAGAACAATCTCAGTTTCTTCAATCTCTCCACGTAACTCCCTACCACCAGCCTAGTAAACCTCTTCTGTGCGCTCTCCAGGGTTGACAACTGTGTTTACATGTATTCCTGGAGGTTTTATCACATGACTTGACCCCATGCTCCAACCGTTAGTTGGCCAACAGATCCATTCTTATGGCGCAGTGGACTTCCTACATCAACTGGAAAGCAAAATGACTCATTGCTTAATTGAATGATGCTTGACTACAAGCGAAAGCCTTGGGCGGATGGGAGAGCCGTCGTGAACTCGGCCGAGTTTCACGACGGCCTCGGAGGCCGCTCCTCGCCCCCTATTTTCCCCTCCCGGCGGGGTTAGGAGCGGCACTCCGTAAATCTCGGCCACGGGGGCGTCGCGCCGAGAGTGACGCGGCCGGCGCGCCTAATGACGTCAGCTGCGCATGCACAGGTTGGCTGGCTCCAACCCGTGCATGCGCGGCTGACGTCATGACGCTGATGACACGAACCCACGCATGCGCGATGGCCGCCTTTCCCCTTAGCCGCCGCACAAGACATGGTGGCTTGATCTTGCGGGGCGGCGGAGGGGAAATAGTGCGTCCGATTTGGACGCCGGCCCGACGATCGGTGGGCACCAATCGCGGGCCTGTCCCCTCCCGAGCACAGTCGTGGTGCTCTTTCCTTTCTAGGCTACCTACAAGCCCCAAACGGGCTTCTCACTCCCGTTTCACGACGGCAGGCCGCTCGGCCATCCGGGTCGGAGAATCGCCGTTCGCCCGAAAAACAACGAGCGGCGATTCTTCCGAGCGGGTGGGGGGGGGGGGGGGGGGGGAATCGCGGGGCGCTCCATTCCAGGCAACATCCTGGTAAATCTCCTTTTCCCGGGGGAAAAGTCTCTGACTGTCTACTCTATCTATTCCCCTGATCATCTTATAAACCTCTAACAAGTCGCCCCTCATTCTTCTCCGTTCTAATGAGAAAAGGCCTAGCACCCTCAACCTTTCCTCGTATGACCTACTCTCCATTCCAGGCAACATCCTGGTAAATCTCCTTTGCACCTTTTCCAAAGCTTCCACATCCTTCCTAAAATGAGGCGACCAGAACTGCACACAGTATAGTAGAGCCTAGAATTGTACACAATACTCCAGTTGAAGCCTAATCAGAAATATATACGGGTTTCAATTTTTATTCAATGCAAATGTTTACAAAGCCAAGTATCCCCTATCTTGACTTTCTTTCCCACTGTCAACAATTTTTAAATCTTTGCCATGTTAAATACAATTTTAAAATGTCCATCTCTATGCCCAAGTCATTGTTAATCTATTATTTTCCTTCCCAAACACTGATAGACTTGGTAAAGATATTCAGATGTTGGATCGCTAACTTTCCACCACTAGATGTCATCTTTAGTACAACTCCTGAATTCTACAGTGATCAACTCCTTTTGTTTGTGCAATGACTGTGTTATAAATCATTCTGTGGACTCTGCCGAGGAGGACATTTGATCTTTCCTGTGCCATAGGAAGTGTTATTCAGCAACTGAGTAGGATATATGAGTCATTGGTATAAGGGGAGTGAAAAAAAGCAGCCAGACTACATTTTGGAGCAAAGGGGAAGAGGCAGCCATGTTGGGTCATCATAGCACCACCTAGTGGCAGAAGCAGAAAATGAGAGTACAATGACGACAGCAGTGACGCATTCGGGAATATAAGTGTGGGATCACTTATCAGAGTGTTCCACATGGTGATACTGGTTTCCTGTTTCTAGTGCTGCAGACAATGGGCTGGCCAGGGAAAACTGCAGTGATTACAGACTGTGTAAACTGCAGTGATTATAGAAAAAGTATCACAATACTGTAGATGTTGGAAATCTCAACTAAAAACAGAAAATGCTGGAAGCAAATTACACAAACTCTGTGTAAATTGATCTTAATAGAGATGCTGTGTGACATGCTGTCATTACACATTAATTAATTCAATACTTTTTAAATTGCAACCCTTACAGATTTGGCATTCTGTGCTTTTTGAAATTATTGCAGTTTTTGCATATTTACAGATGTCAGTATATAAGTCGGTCTTTGAAGCTTTGAAAAACCCTTCTAATAACAGGGGTCGACTTATACACCAAGTATAAAAAATTCTTAAGCAGCAACAAGGCATATACTCCTCTTCAGACTCATCTTCACTGTGATCCACTGAAAACTACATCATTTACCTGGAAAGGTGGAAACGCCAAAATCCACTCTTTTTGGGGATATGGAATATGTTCAAGATTTTATATGACAAATAAGAGTTTGTTCTGCTGCCCACTGAACATTACAGCAAGTCATCTTGGAGATAGCGAGCGGGAGTCCCCGGATGGGATGGGAAGGGAGGCTGCCCCTCCCAACCTGACACCTTGCACGAGTGGACATGGCCTGAGAAGGATGGCTTCTTAGCTTCAGCCAGCAGCTAGTTGGACAGACCCACTGGGCCCCAAGTCACACTCTCTGGAGAGTCAGGTCTTTTCCAATTACAGCCAGGAATTTGTTGACAGCAACCAGAAGGAATTCAAAAAGTGAGGAACTCCAATCTAAAACAATTACCGTATCGGAAAGTAGACAAGGCCATTTTCATTTTTTTAAAGCTGTTTTTACTTTCTGGCTGTGCAAAATCAGCTTTTTGTTTCTGCTGTGCTTCAATTGGGAAATGCTGCCTTTGAAACATGCTGGGTAGACGGAGAAGGTTTAAAAGCAGAACAGGGGGTGGAGTCAATTTACATGCTGAGTTTAGACAAGAAAGTGATTTTTAATGATGAAGAAAGGGATTGTCTTATAAGCTAGTCGACATATAAGGTACAATTTATGGTACTGTGATTAATTACAGATTCCGGAATTATAACCACTATTGAGATAATTACAGGATCTATTAAAACTAATTCTTTCAGTTTCCGGACGAACTAAAATCATCACAGGTTCTGTATAAACCAAGATTGTGGAGATTATTGCAAACTAGCAAAAAGCCGCAAAATATATTCAGTCAAATTAGTACCTCGATTGCAACAACATTTCTTTAAATACGGGCTTTCTAGTTATTGTTTCATTCAAACCATTTAACACAATCAAAATGCCTTACGCTCAAAAAGGCGACATGGAGCTGCCCGTGTCAATAACAGGCCTATGAGTATCAATGCAAGTTTTGTCAAGAGTTTGGCCTGTTTTTTTTTCATTTCTTCATGGGATGAAGGTGTAGCTGGCTAGTCCAGCATTTATTGCCCGTACCTTAATTGGCCCTCAGAAGGTGGTGGTGAGATAACTTCTTGAACTGTTGTCGTGCTTGCTGTCGGAAAACCCAAAGTGGTGTTAGGGAGGGAGTTCTAGGGTTTTGACCCAGTGACAGTGAAGGAACGGAGATATATTTCCAAGTCAGGATGCCATGTGGCTTGGAGGGGAACATGCAGGTAGTGGTGTTCCCATGTGTTTGCAACCCATGTCCTTCTGGATGGTAGAGGTCACGGGTCAAAGGAGCTTTGGTTGGTGGCTGCAGTGCAGTTTTTCGATGGTACACGTTGCTGCCTTGACGCATCAGTGGCGGAGGGAGTGAATTTTGAAAGTGGTGGATTGGGTGCCAACCAAGTGGGCTGCTTTGTCCTGAATGGTGTTGGGCTTCTTAAAATGATGGCGATGCACTCATCCAGGCAATATTCCATCACAATTCTGACTTATGCCTTGTAGATAGTGGAAAGGCTTTGGGGAGTCAGGTAGTGAGTTACTGTCCACAGGATTCCCAGCCTCTGGCCTGCTCTTGTAGCCACAGTATTTATATGGCTAGTCCAGTTCAGTTTCTGGTCAAAGGTAAATTCCAGGAGTTTGAAAGTGAGAGATTCAGCAATGGTAATACCATTGAATGTCAAGGGGGACGATAAGATTTTCCTCATGTGGCGCTAATGTTACTTGCCACATGTCAGCCCAAGCCTGGTCTTGCATCATATGGACATGGACTGTCTCAGTATCTGAGGAATAGCAAATGGTTCTGAACATTGTTGCAGCCATTAATGAACATCCCCACTTCTGACCTTATGATGGAGGGAAGGTCATTGATTAAACAGCTGAAGATGGTTGTGCCTAGGACACTACCCTGAGGAACTCCTGCTGAGATGTACACAAACCCTTGTTGACATCTGGAACACGCTGTCTGAAAGGAAAAACCTTTAAAATAAGGTTCTTCACAACCACGGTTCAATTATCCCTGCCCTTCAAATCCACTTTACCAGAACACTCAGTTGGACTTGCCTTCTCATGTGCGAGATTGGTTAATAAAATGTTGTATTATTGGAATGATTACAGGTTTGGGTATGCTATTTAGATTCTGGGTATATTACTTATTGCATATTATATGTAAACTGTATTTGTAGTTTCTAGGTAAACTGAGATTGTTACAGGTTGTGGGTAAAGAGAGATTAAAGAAATTATTCCACTTTTGTAGACGGTCGCTCACCTTCAATCCAATGATGTTCTGTCCATTGATTTCACAGATATTATGGTCAGTTAGCAGTCCATTCCTGGCTGCTGAACTATCTTTCACAATGGAGGTGATTTTTCCACGTTTATATATGAACCCGACATGGCCAGCACTGTCCTTATGCATTGTGATCGTTCTCTGGAATGGCCTTGGAAGAGAGAGAGAGGGAAAGAAAAAAATCCAAAAAAGAATAGAAAAATCTAGATTTACAAACAGTGTGGAAAGAATGACAATCTCATTGGTCATAGAAATTACATGTTATAAAAAGACAGTATCAGGGCAGCACGGTGGCGCAGTGGTTAGCACTGAGACTACGCCGCTGAGGACCCAGGTTCGAACCCCAGCCCTGGGTCACTGTCCGTGTGGAGTTTGCACATTCTCCCCATGTCTGTGTGGGTTTCATCCCCACAACCCAAAGAAGTGCTGGTTAGATGCATTGGTCACGCTAAATTTCCCCTTAATTAGAATAAATAAATAAATAATTGGGTACTCTAAATTTAAAATAAATAAATAAATAAAAAGACAGTATCGTGGCTGAATTTGGGAGCTTCTCGGGCTATAAGTTGAATCTGGGCAAGAGCGAGGTATTTGTAGTGCACCCGGGTGATCAGGAGGAGGGAATTGGGAGACTCCCATTTAAGAGGACAGTGAAGAGTTTCAGATACCTGGGGGTGCAGGTGGCCAGGAGTTGGGGGACTCTCCATAAGCTTAATTTTACCAGGCTGGTGGAGCAGATGGAGGAGGAATTCAAAAGGTGGGACATGGTGCCGCTATCGCTGGCGGGTAGAGTGCAGTCCATCAAAATGACGGTGCTCCCGAGGTTCTTGTTCCTTTTTCAGTTTTTGCCCATCTTTATCCCTAGGGCCTTTTTTCGGAGGGTGACTAGCAGCATCATGAGCTTTGTTTGGGCGCATGGGACCCCGAGGGTGAAGAGGGTCTTCTTGGAGCGGGGTAGAGATGGTGGGGGGCTGGCGTTACCCAATCTCTCGGGGTATTATTGGGCTGCCAATGTGTCGATGGTGCGCAAGTGGGTGATGGAGGGGGAGGGGGCAGCATGGAAACAGATGGAGAGGGCGTCCTGTGGAGGCACAAGCCTGGGGGCCCTGGTAGCGGCGCCGTGGCCGCTCCCTCCTACGAGGTATACCACGAGTCCGGTGGTGGCGGCTACCCTCAAGATTTGGGGGCAGTGGAGGCGACATAGGGGGGAAGTGGGGTGCTCGATGGAGGCTCCGTTAAGGGGGAACCATCGGTTCATCCCGGGGAACATGGATGGGGGGTTCCAGGGTTGGCACAGAGCGGGCATCAGACAGCTGAGGGACCTGTTCATTGATGGGAGGTTTGCGAGCCTGGGGAGTTGGAGGAGAAATTTGGGCTCCCCTCGGGGAACATGTTCAGGTATCTGTAGGTACAGGCGTTTGCTAGGCGGCAGGTGGAGGGATTCCCTTTGCTTCCAGCGAGGGGGGTGAGTGACAGGGTGCTTTCGGGGGTCTGGGTCGGGGATGGGAAGATATCTGATATCTACAAGGTAATGCAGGAGGTGGAGGAGGCGTTAGTAGAGGAGGTAAAGGCTAAGTGGGAGGGGGAACTGGGGGAACAGATCGAAGATGGGACATGGGCGGATGCCCTGGAGAGGGTTAACTCTTCCTCCTCATGTGCGCGGCTTAGCCTCATCCAATTCAAGGTGCTGCACTGGGCCCACATGTCCGGGTCTAGGATGAGTAGGTTCTTTGGGGGCGAAGACAGGTGTGTCAGGTGTTCGGGGAGTCCAGCGAACCATGCCCATATGTTCTGGGCATGCCCAGCACTGGAGGAGTTCTGGAAGGGGGTGGCGAGGACGGTGTCGAGGATGGTAGGATCCAGGGTCAAGCCAGGCTGGGGACTCGCGATTTTTGGGGTTGGGGTGGAGCCGGGAGTGCAGGAGGCGAAAGAGGCCGGTGTTCTGGCCTTTGCGTCCCTAGTAGCCCGGCGAAGGATCTTGCTACAGTGGAAGGATGCGAGACCCCCAAGCGTGGAGACCTGGATCAATGACATGGCGGGATTCATTCAGCTGGAGAAGGTCAAATTTGCCCTGAGAGGGTCGGTACAAGGGTTCTTTAGGCGGTGGCAACCTTTCCTCGACTTTCTGGCTCAGCGATAGGGTACTGGGTCAGCAGCAGCAGCAACCCGGGGGGGGGGGGAAAGAGTGGGGGGGGGGGGAAAGAGTGGGGGGGGGGGGGGCGTTGACTATGTTTATTTAATTTAAATTTATTTTTAAGTTCTCTTGTTGTATACTGGGTTTGGGGGGGTGGGGGAGATACATGCGTTGCTATGGTCTTGGGGGTGTTACAGTTATTATGGTGTTTTATTGTTGCTTTTCATTGTTGTTATATTTTCTGTAAAAAATTTCAATAAAAAATTATTTTAAAAAAAATAAAAAGAAAAAGACAGAATCTATCTAACTCATCCTCTACCATCCTGTGTTACGATCCCAGTTGATGTTACCAGGGGATGGGAAGGTTCCAGAATTAGAACACTGGCTCGAAAGACTGTAATTTTTACCCTTTTTTTAAAGAAAATGTGGATGAACAGATGTTGTTAGTTTCTAACAACAAAATAAATTATTAAAATATGTGAAGTTTGACTATAATACAATAGAATACTGCTTCACACCAAATAACACAGGTCACTAAGTATATCTTATGCTGTAATGTTATCGGTGAATATACTGTCGCTGTAAGCTAACAGGCTAACTGTGCTCAGATACATCCCACTCTAAAACCAAGTGGCAGTCGAACGTCTGTGAATTTCTCCACAAATCTCCTCAGATGATAATACACTTTTGAGGCAATTGGCCTCACTGGACTCCGGCTCCTACAAGAGTGTTTCCAAAAAACCTTCTTGAAAATACATGCTTTAGAATCTTCTTCCACATAATGATTTCTCTCAGCTGTTTTCAGCAAGGATCCACGTCCAGGATTTCCAACTCCCCTTTGAGTATTCCTCTGTCTTCAATCGCCATGTGCCTTTAAGCTTCCACACAATCTCTCAGGTACTCAGCACTATTAGACTACCATTGTTTCATAGACTTGGTCACCAACCTTAGGATTACTTCAGGGGCGAAATTCTCCAACCCCACGCAGGGTCGGAGAATCGCCCGGGGGCATTCCCGCTCCCGCCATGTTCAAAATTCACCCACCCGCCATAAAACGGCGTTCTTCAAATCCCGCCGCCCGCCTCGGAGAACGGCTGGCGCCGGCGGGATGCCATTGTTTTTTTTAGGCTTAATTATTCTCCGGCCTGGATGGGCCGAAGTCCCGCCGACGTGACCCGTTGGTTTATAACGGCGTCAACCATTGATGATGGTTGACGCCGTTCAGTTACCTACATCGAGTGCCGGTGGGTTGGGGGGGAGGGTTTGTGAAGAGAGAGTGAAATCACTTACATCGCGTGCCGGGGGGTAGGGGTAGGGGGGTAGGGGTAGGGGGGGGTGGGGATAGGGGTAGGGGGTAGGGAGAGGGGGTAGGGAGAGGGGGGTAGGGGGGGTAGGGAGGGGGGGTAGGGGTAGGGAGGGGGGTAGGGGTAGGGGGGTTGTGGGGGGGTGTTGGGAAGAGAGAGAGATAAATCACTTACCTCAAGTGCCGGTGGGTTGGGGGGGAGGGTTTGTGAAGAGAGAGAGTGAAATCACTTACAGCGCGTGCCGGGGGGTCAGGGTAGGGGTGGGTGGTCGGGGTAAGGGTAGGGGTGGGTGGTCGGGGTAGGGGTAGGGGTGGTTGGGGTGGGGGGGTAGGGGTGGTTGGGGTGGGGGGTAGGGGGTAGGGGTGGGGGGTAGCGGTGGTTGGGGTGGGGGGTAGGGGGTGGGGGGTGGGGGGGGTGGGGAACTCAAGGTTCTGCAAGATGGCATAATTAAGTTCAAACATTTAGAGTAATAAATAATGAGGATCAACAAGAGTGCAGCAAATTTTTTTCTCTCTCTCTCAGATAGGCACGCAGCACAATATACTCGCCATTTAAAAAAAAAACAAGGCATTCACATCTATTCCAGCCGTGTTGGTTGCGGACTCTGCCTGCACTACCCCCTACCCCCCACACCCCCCTACCCCCCACACCCCCACCCCCCTACCCCCCACACCCCCCCTACCCCACACCTACCCCTACCCCACACCCCCCACCTACCCCCTCGCCCCTACCTCCCCACCCCACACACCCCCCTACCCCCCACACCCCCACCCCCCCTACCCCCCCAGCACCCCCTACCCCCCCACACCCCCCTACCCCCACACCCCTACCCCCCCCCCCCACACACCCCACACACCCCCCCTACCCCCACACCCCCATCCTAGCTGTCTTCTTGCCCATTATTCCATTGTATGGCTTTTCTGTTTTTGGCTCCTTCTGCTTTGGGTTCAGTTAAACTTCCCTCAAAAGGTCTTTCTTCTTTAAGATGCCCCTGGTTGCTAAGAAACAGCTCATTCTTTCTCCAACGCCTTGTTTACTTTTCACGTCATAAACTCTCTCAGCACAATAGAGACAGTTTGAAATTAATCCAAAACTTCCCATACATGCAAACATCTTTGTTTAACGTGAATCTAACTAAAGTTTGAACACTTCCTTCTACAGAAACACTAAATGCAACTAATTTAAACATAAACCTTATTTCTAATATCCAACAATGCCAACATGGATTATTTACAATTATCACTGTTCCTGAAACGTGGCAGATCGAGTGAATCACAGCAATTGAATCACAGCAATTAAGTCTCGATCAATTTATCTACAACAGACCCAGACATGAGGTGAGCAAAACCCTACTGGTGGTGACCTATGGGAACTGTAGATCCAAAGTACTTGTCCCAAGTACATTGCACTCAGGCAATATGAGATGGGAGTGCAACTCAGAAAAACTTAGGACTGACTTCAAACAACCTGAAACTAAAGAGGCTTAGCAACAGGAACATAAGAACTAGGAGCAGGAGTAGGCTACCTGGCCCTTCAAGCCTGCTCCACCATTCAATGAAATCATGGCTGATCTTTTGTGGATTCAGCTCCACTTTCCCGTCCGAACATCATAGCCCTTTATTCCTTTATTCTTCAAAAAACTATCTATCTTTATCTTGAACACATTTAATGAAGGTGCCTCAACTGCTTCACTGGGCAAGGAATTCCACAGATTCACAACCCTTTGGTAAAGTAGTTCCTCCTAAACTCAGTCCTAAATCTACTTCCCCTTATTTTGAGGCTATGCCCCCTAGTTCTGCTTTCACCTGCCAGTGGAAACAACCTGCCCACATCTATCCTATCTATTCCCTTCATAATTTTATATGTTTCTATAAGATCCTCCCGCATCCGTCTAAATTTCAATGAGTACAGTCCCAGTCTACTCAACCTCTCCTCGTAATCCAACCTCCTCAGCTCTAAGATTAACCTAGTGAATCTCCTCTGCACACCCTCCAGCGCCAGTACGTCCTTTCTCAGCTAAAGAGACCAAAACTGAACACAATATTCCAGGTGTGGCCTCACTAACACCTTATACATTTGCAGCATAACCTCCCTCGTTTTAAACTCCATCCCTCTAACAATGAAGGACAAAACTCCATTGCCTTCTTAATCACCTGTAAACCAGCTTTTTGTGACTCATGCACTAGGACACCCAGGTCCCTCTGCATAGCAACATGTTTTAATATTTTATCATTTAAATAATAATCCCTTTTGCTTTTATTCCTACCAAAATGGATAACCTCACATTTGTCAACATTGTATTCCATCTGCCAGACCCTAGCCCATTCACTTAAACTATCCAAATCCCTCTGCCGACTTCCCGTATCCTCTGCACTTTTTGATTTATCACTCACCTTAATGTCATCTGCAAACCTGGACTCATTGCCCTTGGTCCCCAACTCCAAATCATCTATGTCAATTGTGAACAATTGTGGGCCCAACACTGATCCCTGAGTGACACCACTAGTTACTGATCGCCAACCAGAGAAACACCCATTAATCCCCACTCTTTGCTTCCTATTAATTAACCAATCCTATTCAGCCACTTGAGCTGTTCCATTATACAATTAGATCATGGCTGGTCTGTACCTTAACGTCATATTCTCCATGTCCTTAGCGAAACCTGCCTCTGAGAGGTAAAGAGTTGAAGAGGTTTGAGAAGGAGCTCTGGAGCTAAAAGCCGAAAACAAGCTGAGGGAGGTCGAAGGAAGTGGGGGATAGAGAAATAGAGTTGCTGCAGTACAGCGAGTCATTGCAGAACAGAAGGAAGTCATTGAGCCCATCAATTGCGTGGCAGAGCTCTGTCGGGCAATCCATGCACGGATGAGGAGCACAGATATCCCCTAAAAAAGAACAAGAATGTATCGTGTGAAGAAGAAAATGAAAAAAAAGAACAATAAAGAGAAAAAGAACAAACAAACTTCCGTTTATATGGCACTTTTCATGACATCAAACCTTCCCTAAACAGCCAATTAAATACCTATTGAAGGGTTGCATTGTAGGAAACGCAGGTGCCAATTAACACACAGCAGCGAAACACGGACAACAGGGTTGTAGGGCTGGAGGAGGTTACAGAGATTGGGGAGGGAGCAAGACCACAGAGGAGCTGCTGGACTGGGAGCTGGTATCGATCAGTGAGTCCAGGGGTGGTGGATGAACAGGACTTGGCTTGAGTGAGGATACACAGCCCAGAGGATAGGAAGCCAGCCAGGAGAATATTAGAATGGTTAAATCTGGAGGTAATGGAAACACAGATGAGGAATTTCAACAGCAAATGAACTGAAGAAGGGGGGAGATGGAGGATATTACAGAGGTGGAAGTAGTCTTTTCATTATGGTGAAGAGGGTATGGGTTATGAGGTTCAGCTCACAGTCACAAAGATACATCAGGAAAGTAACAATATAGTCAAGTGTTTCAGTGATTCATCTAAAATTGAGCAAAGTTTAACCACAAAATTATCTAATGGGAAAAGTCTCCAAATAGAATCTAAAAGGAAATTAATTCTTACAGATCATAACCATTGAGGATATGTACTTAATGAAGGAAAACCCTCACACACCCCCCCCCTCCCCCATGCGCCACCTCCCCGACAGTGCGACCAGACCCGGATGTGCAATAGATACTGACCGGTCACGGACAATGACTGAGATATTGTCCTGTGGGGCAAGCTTCAGCTCCTTATGTGCTTTGTCGGTGCTCCAGCCTGCACAGGTCTTGCCGTTCAGCTGGAGGATCTGATCTCCAAACCGCAGGCCAACCAGAGAAGAGGGGGAGTTGGCCTGGACCAACTGGACAAATATCCCCTAAAAAAGAACGAGAATGTATCGTGTGAAGAAGAAAAGGAAAAAAAGGAAAAATAAAAGAGAAAAAGAACAAACAAACTTACGTTTATATGGCACTTTTCATCACTTCAGACCTTCCCTAAACAGCCAATTAAATACCTATTGAAGGGTTGCATTGTAGGAAACGCAGGTGCCAATTATCACACAGCAGAGAAACACGGACAACAGTGTGATAATAAATCTATTTTTCTATTTCTAGATCTATTCATCAATTTTTTAGTGATGTTGCTTGAAAGAAATTAATTCACCAGGACACCAGGGGGGACTCTGCTGCTCTTCTTCAGATAGTGTCAAGGAATCTTTTACATCCGTCTGAGAGGCCCCACAAGATCTCAGCTTAGTGTAATCTCCGCAAGACAGTGGCTGGGAGTCTCTGTTTGGGAGACAATGTTCTCCTGCTGGAGGCGAATTGGAACAATTCATTATTCCTCGCCATGCAAATATATGCATAACTCTGAAGTGCTGTAACCACAATGTTTACAAACATCAACCACTTCAAAAAGAGTTAAGTGCTGTCAATTTCTAGTTCAGCACTTAAAAATCATTCAAGTGTGAAGGGGGTGATTGGAATGCACTTAACTCTCTTTGATGTTTGTAAACATTGTAGTTCCAGCACTTAAGGAGTTACTCATCCATGAAGGAAGATGAATGAAGCAAGGCTCGCAGCTGTTTTGTGGAAGCTGTAAATCACAGCCCACCATGAGAAATTAATGAATGGCTTGCAGCTAAAGGGTCTGAGGGATTTTCAACACAAGTCACTACTTTTCTCTTTCCAGGAATGGGCATGTGGTGATTCCAGGTGAGTGTTACAAAAGTAGTTTTTTTCACTGCCCCTGTCTGGACTGCTCTCTAGTTTCCAGAAAGGCATCTATTTTCTCGGGGGTCGGGGGGGGGGGGGTCCCTTCAGTTAGGGGATTCCTGGGGGAATTTCCTCTAGTTTCAGGGTCCTTCTATTTAGAGGACCCTGGGGGTCTCTATTTAGGGAATTCCCTAGTTAGGGTCCCTTGGTGGGAGGGGGGATTCCCTAGTTAGTGTCCTGGGGGGGGTTACCTAGTTAGAGAGTTTCGGAGGAGGGGGGGGGGGTTCTCTAGTCAGAGGGCTCCTGGGGGAAGTTTCACTGTTTAGAGAGCCCATGGGAAGGGGGTCTCCTGTTTTGGGAGGGCTTCTGTGGAGGGGGTGGAGGGAGATCTGGTACGGGAAGAGCGGACAGGCTGTGCATTGTGGGTGGGGGGGGCGGGGGGAGGGTGGCTCTCATATGAACTTTGGCCCATCGCAAGGTCCACTATGTCAGGTACACGTTCGGTGATACCTTTAGTAATCCTTGTCCCCAACATTCCTGGCCAAGGAAATCACTAGGGCCTTGAGATTCACCATGATTCCAGCCAGACACCCGATTCTCCGCCCAATTGTGATTTGCGATTTCTGCTTCACGAGGTGGAGAATCCCGGCCTGTGTTCTGGAGATTATATGTTTAAATATCTGGGGTGGGATTTGAACATATAGCTTTACGATTGACCAACTCCTCAGTGAAAAACAAGCTGCAATTAACACGGGTTAATAAAAGGAGACCATACAACCTCTCCAGACTGGAACCGCAAGTGAACAGAACAGCCAATCCCATCTACAGAGATTCGGCAAACAAATTGGAAAACCAAAACAGAGGGAAATCTTGGATGTTGTAATGAGCTGAGCGGCTGAATTAATTCCAACTAAAACTATACAAGGCACATCTGGAATATTGTAAACAGTTTTGGTTGCCTTATCTGAGGAAAGATATACCCCAGAGAAGGTCCACTAAATTGATCAAGGGTTTGGAGGGATTTTCTTATGAGGGGAGGTTGGGACGGGCCTGTACATTGTAGTTTGGAAGAATGAGAGGCAACGTTATTGAGACCTATCGGATTCTCAGGGGGGTTGACAGGGTCGATGCTGAGAGGATGTTTCCTCTTGTGGGAGAGTCTAGGACCAGAGGGCACAATCTCAGAGTAAGGGTTGGTCTATTTAAGACAGAGATGAGGAGGAATTTCTTATCTCAGAGGGCAATGAATCTGGTGAATTCTTCACCGCAGAGAGCTGTAGAGGATGGGTCGTTAAGTATGTTCAAGGCTGAGACAGACAGATTTTTAATCATTGAGGGAATCGAGGGTTATGGGGGTAAGGTGGGAAAGTGGAGTTGAGGATTATCACATCAGATCAGCCATGATCTCATTAAATGGCAGAGAAGATGCGATGGGCAGAATGGCTCCTTCATCTTATGACCTTATGGTCTATAACCCATTCAATGAATCACCCCACAGGGTGACCTTTAGGAAGAATTTGGGTGGCACAGTGGTTAGCATTGCTGCCTCACAACTCCAGGGTCCCGGGTTCAATTCCAGCCTCAGGTGACTGTAGAGTCTGCACGTTCTCCCCGTGTCTGTGTGGGTTTCCTCCGGGTGCTCCGGTTTCCTCCCACAGTCCAAAAGATGTGCAGGTTAGGTGGATTGGCCGTGATAAATTGCCCTTAGTGTCCAAAAGGTTAGGTGGGTTTGTTGGGTTACGGGGATACGGTGGGGGCGTGGGCTTAAGCAGGGTGCTCTTTCCAAGAGCCAGTGCAAACTCGATGGGCCGAATGGCTCCTTCTGCACTGTAAATTCTATGATTCTATGAATTAATTTATTTAAAATTGGGACCGAATAGATAATTTCATATTGAAAAGGTGATATCTGCAGGGCTGTGAGAAAGGATACAGCAGTGGAATTATTTGGATAGTTCTTTCACAGATCTGACCCAGGTTCAATGGATTGAAGGACCTCCTTCAATGCTGTCAATTCGACAACATGACCTTGGGACGCATCTGTGTCTCATTTACTTACTTTGTCGATTGCACGCAGGCGAAGTCCAACCTTTCCATCTTGGTCCTTGCAGAGAATCACTTCATGTATTCCAGCTTTGATCTCTGCTCGGTGAAGTCCCAGATGGTTTCCAGTCACTGGGGCCAGGATGATATTCATGGCTGACTGAATGCTGGCAGCTTGCTATGGAGTGAGACACAAAAACAAACTGAATAGGAGACCGAGGATGAAATGGATCAGCAAATGTCTACCAACTGTCCCTGAACCTCGAACTGAAAGGCTCAAAGCTGGTGACACTGAATTAATGACACATCATCAAGAGTAGTCATTGTCAATGCAAGCATCACAGTAACATTTGGTATGGTTACTAATTGCGGGAGCCATTCCATCAGTGGTCAGCATCAAGGAGCCTGAACAAAACTGGAGTCAACAGAAATCAGGGGGAAAATTCCCTGCTGATTGGAGTCATACCTGGCACAAAGGAAGATGACTGTGGTTGTTGGAGGTCAACCATCTTCCTTTGTGCCAAGTATGAGCCCGACCAGCAGAGGGCTTTCCAATGATTCCCACTGACTCCAGTTTTGCCAGAACAACTTGTTGCCAGTCTCAATCAAATGCTGCCTTGATGTCAAGGACAGCCAAGGCGGTAATGAGGTCAGCAGCTGAGTGACCCCAGCAGAACCCAAACTGAGTGTCAGTGAGCAGGTTATTGCGAAGCAAGTTCTACTCAGGAATTAACTACATTGCGTGAGACTGGAATCACAAGTTGGACAATGTGGGTTAAGGATTTGCAGGTTCCCTTCCCCTAAATCCACCAGTATGTTGGTTGAGTTTTTTTTTTAATAATCAAGCATGGTTAATTTAACACCTATACTCTCAGAATCTTTGTACTGCTGTCTGGCACCTTAACCATTTGAAGTGTATTCATTGTTGCCAGGTAGAAGCTTTGGTAGTGCAGCCCTTTTAAGGGGACGGGCTCCACTGACCATGTGACCTGCTCCACTGACCATGTGACCGGCTCAGGGCCAATCACGCAGCAGAAGCCAACTTGTGCACAGCATGCTCCCACAGACAGCACTGTGACAATAACTAGAGAATATGCTTCAGTGATATTGGTTGAGCAATGACACTAGGGAGAGCCCCTGTGGTCATCTTTGAAATAGTGCCACCGGATCTTTCACATACCCGAGAGGTCAAATGATGCCTCGGTTTAAAGCTAAAGACAACCTCCAATTGTGCAGCATTCCCTCAGTAAGCCGGGTTAAGTGCTCAAGTGTCTGGATTGAAGTTCGAGTTCCTTAACTACCTGACAGCAGTGAGACTGCTACGTATTGAGCCATGGTTGACAACAGATTAAAGACAGATTCTAATTGTACATTTCTGAAGGCTTGAGTAAATCTTTTCTCTTAACACCACGAAAGACCAGAGCCTGTGGGTAACAGAGAGGGGGGGCGGGGGGGGGGGGGGGGGGGGGATTAACTGAACTCATTGCATTCATCCAATTCCATTGGATGCTTACTCCAGATTCCGAGACAGACACCAAGGCCGTGTTCTGTTTAACATCTTCACTGTTCAGGTCCAGGCCCATATAGTCCCCCAGTTCCTGCAGGTCCGGATATAAACCTGGAGCTAAAGAAAAACACTTCAGTCAGTTATTTTAAGAAGGTCTCAACATCTGCTCACAAATAACTTTACAGGCACATTGTAAAATCTCAACCAAACTGAACCGACACAAACAACAAAAGTTCGGTCTGGAACCCTGATTTACAACCTTTCATGGGAGTGTCCCTTTAAGAAATGTTTTTGTTTTATCACATGGCTTCAGTGATGTGATTGTGTGGGTGGAGCTGGGCTGTGGCTCTGAGTTTTACTTTTGTTTTGAGTTTGGACTGGGGTTTGAACTGCACAGGTTGAAAGAAGTGTTCCTCTATCTTCATTTTAAGGGTCTTTCCAGACTGCTTGATAATTTAAAAGAGATAATTGCTTTCTGGAAGGAATCCAAACCAGCTGTTTGAAAAGGGGAACAGAGTATCAATAACAAGTCTTATACCAGTCAGAATACCGTGTGCTGGGCCACGCCCTTGAAAAAGGGGTTTCTGGTTTGACTTGGATTTTGTTATTGTATTGGAAGTTAATGGGGAATTTATTAAGGGTTATAGATAGATTACTGTAGCTGTGTAGGGTCTTCATGTTTGTAGTTAATAATCATTCTTACTGTGTGTTTATAAAAATGTTAACTAAATTCTTTGAATAAAGCTTGTTTTTTTATTAAGAGCGCCTAAGAACTCTGTTGAATATCACCTGAAAGGCAGCCTCTTCATCATAACCAAAATCAATAAATGGTTGTAGGTCAGGTGGACCCCATAATATACTTAGAGTTAGAATATATTTACTTAGAATATATTTAGAGTTTTCTAAACCCTGGCCCATAACAAATCCCACCTGATTTTATCCTCAGTTATTTTCAACTGTGCACTGGGTAGGTGGATATAAACCCAGAGGGTGGAGCAGAGAGTTTAAATTAGGCAGAAGGGGGAAATTGGCAAGGGATGTGTAAATTGAAAGGGGGAACTGTAAGTCAGCAGAGACCTGGTTAGGAACATAGGATGATGAAAACACCACTCAACTATCGGACATGTTCTGACATTCAGTTAAGATCTTGGTTGAAATGAGCTTCAAGTTCAATTCCATTTCATATTCCTTGCTACCCTTACCTAGAAAAGGGTCTACCGGCCTCGGTCATGAAAGCCCCGGTGGTCCCCCAGCATCTAATGCTTTTGGGGGCAGAAAACCTCCGGTTTCGATAGGACTTTGTTATTGGATTCCTGTCTGTCAGCAGGAATTGGCTTGGTCATTTTCCCAATGATCCTTGCTCATAAGTTACTTTCAATGAATACCTCATTGTCTGAACAAACCCTTCAGCCGGCCTATTTATGGCAGGAAGATAAGGAGCGGATCAGATGTTTGGGATTCGGTTCTCCTTTAGATAACGTGTGACCTCTTGTGGCCCATTTGTCACTAATAAGCTGTTCAGGGTAGCCGAGTCTTGCAAGAATTTCACACAACCTTTTCCCTTGTTCTCTCCGAGGACAGGGTCTTCATAATGGTGACTTCAGGCTATTTCTAGTCTACATCTACCACAATGAAAACTATTCTTCGAATAGTCTGGCATAATCAATATGAGCTTTTTTGTCACGGCCCTTCTGGCCATTCCCATGGACGTATTGGTGCTCGTGGTGGCAGCTTTCAAACCCTTGCACAAGTCAAACACATTTCTGCCGTTTCATCGATTTCGCTATTGAGCCCTGGCCTCCAAAAATAGCTGCTGGCTATTTCCTTCATCCTCAATATCCCACAGTGACCTTCATGAAGTTGGGTTCAGACTCGTTCACTTAACAATGTCGGAATGATGGCCCTCATTCCCCAGGAGAACCAGCCTGTACGGATAGTTTGAGTCTTTGGGTAACATATGGCTTCCCACGGCCTTGCCACACAGGACCATGTCCATAATCTGTGAATGTACTGGATAATTTCAGGTATATTTCTGAAACTTATCCTGGTTACAGGATGTTATTGGCTGCTGCGAAGTAGAAAATATTGCCACTCAAAATATTCATTGACGACTCATGAGATAAAGGTAATCTAGAGAGTCCATCAGAGTTTCCATGGAGATTTGATTTACGATATTTTATCGCATATATATGTGCTGACAACAGGAGGGCCCATCTCTGCATCCAGCTTGCTGTTAGAGATGGAATACCTGGTCTGCGGCCCAGTATCATTGTCAGTAGTTGATGATCAGTTAGCAAAGTAAATTTCCATCCATATAGATACTGGTAAAAATATTTGATTTCGAAAATGATGCCTCGAGTTTCCTTCTGTATCTGTGCATAATTCATTTCTGCTTTGTTCAAGGATATTCATCCAAATGCTATTGGCTTCCCTTCACTTTTGAGCTTAATGTGAGAAACCACTCCATATGATGATGTGTCACAAGCCAGTTGCAATGATAATTTTGGATCTAAGTGTGTCAGGACTTCTGATTTTAGTAATGCCACCTTAGCTTATCCAAAGGCATTCTTTAGGTTTATGTTGTTTTCTGTAAACTGCCTTTTCTGAATGGCTTCACTTCTTAACTCATACTTGTCTGTCTCTTCTGGTGTCATTCAAAACATCTCCAAATTCACAGTATTCAGCTAATTTCTTCGAAGTAGCTACAAATTCTGTGATTGATTCACCATATTGTTGGTTATACTGACTTCTCTCCTGAATACCCGGCTGTTAGAATATGTCCCTTTACCTTGAATTCATCCACAGAGGAAACTCACTCCTTTAAACATCTTAAACTTGATTAGATCTAGGGGGTAGATGTGTGTGAACATTGCCGGGGGGGGGGGGGGGGGGGGGTGGAAATCACGTTCATATGTTTTGGTCCTGCCCAAAGCTGGAGGATTACTGGAAGGATGTGTGTAGGGTAATCTTAGGGTAATCTCTAAAGTGGTGCACATGAAACAGGACCCGGGCCCTCGGGAGGCCATATTTGGGGTGTCAGGCCAGCTGGGATTGGAACCGGGTGCGGAGGCAGATGTTGTAGCCTTTGCCTCATTGATTGCCTGAAGGCGGATCCTATTGGGATGGAGAGCAACCTCTCCACCCTGTGCCATGGCTTGGAGGGTTCTACAATTCATGGCCGTTATTCATTCTGCACTTTCAAGAATTGGATGACATCGAACATTAGGCGGGGGGGGGGGGCTGCACGTGTTAATGGTGACTATGGGTGATTCCTGATTCCTTTTTGTCATTTGTTTATGTTAACATGCGGGCTAATGTTTGGGGGTTTGGTGGGAGGATGGAATTGTTGTTATTGTTATGGGGATTGACATTACATTCGTTACTGCTTATTGTTGGTGGGTGTAAATTTGGGAGAAAATGTGAAAAAGGAGGAGAATAAAACTATTTTTTTTAAAAACTAGATCAGACTTCACCTCAACTTCTGAACACAAGGGAATAGAATCCTGGTTCAGAAAGCTGCCCTCATAAGTAAACCATTTATCATTCTGCTGAAACCGCATTGTTTCTACAAGTTTTCTGGTCGACATGTCAGAGCCATGGAATGGTGACAGGGATCAGAGAGGAGATCTAGAGAAACTGAGGTTTAGGGAAGGAATTCCAGAGTTTAGGGCCTTGGATGCTGAAGACACAGCCACCAACGATGGACAGAAGGAAGCTAAGATGCACAAGAGACCAGAATTAGAATAATGCCCAGTTTGTAAAGATATTCCCTGTTCCTCTGAGACTCAACACACACAACAATTTGAAAAAGGATTCTGCCTCTTGCCCAGCTCACTTCTATTTGAAATCAAAATATACTGATGAGGGAACTTTGGGATTGACATATTTTCAGAACGTAATTTCAGATACTCTGCAGATTATGACCTTGGCACTTGCATGTTATATCGGTTCTGTTGATGGATGTTAAATACATCATTGTTTAAGGTAATGAGGGAGTAATATTTGTTGCTTATTAATTAGATAATTATACTTAAATGTGTACATAAAAAGAATCAGCCAGCACTGTGGAGATTGTGTTAAAGTGGAACAGCACAGTAACACAGTGGTTAGCACTGTTGCTTCACAGCTCCCGAGTCTCGGGTTCGAATCCCGGTTTGGGTCTGCGTGGGTTTCCTCCGGGTGCTCCGGTTACCTCCCACAGTCCAAAGATGTGCAGGTTAGGTGAATTGTTCGCGCTATATTGCTCCGTAATGTCCAAACATTAGGTGGGGTTGCTGGGTTGTGGGGATAGGGTGGAGGTGTGGGTTTAGGTCGGGTGCTCTTTCAGGGGCCGGTGTAGACTCGATGGGCTGAATGGCTTCCTTCTGCACTGTAAATTCTATGACTATAAAGTGGTGAAGTAAGCTCTGTAATAAATGGTCTCCGCCAAAGAATCCTAGTGTCGGTGTCTCCTTCGTACCAGGCTTGGGAAGTTCTCTAACACTGTACTGGGACTGTGCATTCTGGGGGTTGAGAGGTCAGAGGAGGTAGCCGGAAGGTGGGGAGGAGAGGGCATGGATGAAAGTGAAGACACCAACACCAAGGAGGGGTCTAAGTTTGTGATTTTGAGATTAGTTGGGATGTAGACATTAAAATAATGATAAAGTATGTGGGTAAACTGCAATAACTCACCACTTCTGCCATCTGAGGCATCGCCTTCAATTGCTGGCGAGGCATTGGCTTCAATTGCTGGTGAGGCATTGGCTTCAATTGCTAGTGAGGCCTGGTTGGCTACAAGGGTGGCCTGAGCCTAAAAACAAACATTAAAATTAACTCATGCACTTAGAATAAATTATTCTGATTAGGGAATATTGGAATCACCCCATTCATCAACTGGTTCCTGTCTCAATTTTGTTTTGAGATTATTCACTCGGCTTTGCTAGGTTTCTTTAGCCATTCGTTTGTATTTCTTTAGTTCGTTCAATCTTCTATTCTTAATATCATCCCAACAGGTAGTCCAACCCTTCCCTTCATAAGCTTCCATGCCCTCATTTCCATATCTATTCTGATCCAGGAATAGTTAAATCTATTTATATTATTCCCTTTCTATAAACCATTGTTTTCAAATTTCCCTATTGATTTACTTATCATAACTACATTCTCGGATGGCATGTGGCGCAGTGGTTAGCACTGGGACTGTGACGCTGAGGACCTGGGTTCGAATCCCGGCCCTGGGTCACTGTCCGTGTGGAGTTTACACATTCTATGCGTGAGTTTCACTCCCACAATCCAAAGATGTGCAGGTTAGGTGGATTGACCACGCTAAATTGCCCCTTAATTGAAGAAAACAAAAATAACTACATTCTACCTTTCTCCATGGCTTTTCTATTCTGAACCTATCTATTTACAGTTTTCATTCGCAACCCTTCGTTTCAGACAGTGAGTAACATAATCCAAATTGATACTATCCCTCTATCATTAACACGCGATTCCACTGCCAAAAATCATTCTTTGTTAACTTTGGATGATTTACTCATCAATTTAACTGGAATTTAACTGTTAACTCAAATCTGTCAATAATTCATGATATTTCTTCACATGTTCCAATTTTTTAACTTCTGTCTTTAGCTTCAGACACTTGAGTGGTTCCCTGTGTTTGCATTTGGCAAGTTGTCATAGCACCTCATCAAGTGCCACCCCTCCTCTGTGTTACTTTAAAAGTTACAACTTACATACATAACTCTTCAGTGTATTACTGCTCAAACATTCCATGGGTTGGATAATGAATAAAACTCTCTCTGCTCCGGTGGGCCCATGTGATAGATAGCCTTCTGGTGGACTTTATGATTGAGACTGACGGCTTAGTTCTAAAACATCCTGTGCTGTGTCCCCTTAAGAATCAGGTTGCAACTGGTCAAAGATTATTTGATATGCAACCAGTTGAGGAAAAAATGCTTGTATCCTATCAGACTGGTCTGAATTCGTCAAAATTTAAATGACTTTCCTCAATCAATCATCGACCTCTGAACCAATATAGAAACCGCATTAAAAACCATCAGAACTGACCTGAATTTCTTTGGAGACCTTCAGATCCTCCAGTGATGGATACAGAGACATTCTTTAGTCCAATCTTTGCACTGAAATGGACAGTTACCAATTACACATATAGAAATAATTTATTTAACTTCAATCACGGATTACTACGCTTGAAGCATTCCAGATTGGCATCGGCCCACCCCGTATGCCATCAGCAATGAGAAAAGGCCATTTGACCCATCAAAACCCATCCTCCGGGCACCCTAAATAGAAAGATTTGGTGGGTCAGTCAGTCTGAGGATAAAGCAGGGTTAACGTCCAGTGACCTATTTGAGGAATATACCTGCGGTTTCTGAGGCTCCTTTGGTATTGTGTTTTGAATTGATCAAGGTGAGATACTAATAATAAAGAAATAAGTCTTATCTAATAAATATTAAATATTTAAGGGAACAATAACGATTGTTTTTGAATGAAAAGCACATCTTGAAATCATTCCCTCTCTCTGAGTTGACTGTTGTCCTGGAAAAAAAATTCCTTGAAAATACTTTTCTTGCCAAACCTTGCTGGAAAAGGTCGTAGTGGTAATGCTCCAGCTTGTTTTGAAGTAATTTGGAAAAACAAACTCCTAATCTCCCTTGTGGCCCAACGTGAGACATGCTTCAGGTTGGGAAATTGTGTGATGCCTGTTGGTGGATTCTCCAGAATGCATATGCGGTATCAAGTTCAGAGAGACAACTAAGAGATAGTCATGTCCAACTCAACAGAAGGAGAATGAGCTTGGTCACCCTACAGGTACATAATCCCTCCACAAAAGGTCTCTCGGTGATAAAAAGAAAATTGGCCCTATGGTCTGGGCTAACATTGAGCGGTGAGGTCTGGCCTGTACAGCTGCCCTGCAGGTGTCAATGCCTTCAGTAGACGATGGGGATGAAATTGGTGGAAAATAACTAAATATCGGGGCATTGTGGGATAAATTAGGCAAACAGGTCCCATAAATCTGGCTTGTATTTCAATAACAACAACAATTCATACTTATGCTAGGTGGTATGCTAGCACAGTGGTTAGCACTGTTGCTTCACAGCTCCAGGGTCCCAGGTTCGATTCCCTGCTTGGTTCACTGTCTGTGCAGTCTGCACGTTCTCCCCGTGTCTGCGTGGGTGTCCTCCAGGTGCCCCGGTTTCCTCCCACAAGTCTCGAAAGACGTGGTTGTTAGATGAATTGGACATTCTGAATTCTCCCTCTGTGTACCCGATCAGGCGCCAGAGTGTGGCGACGAGGGGATTTTAAAAGTAACTTAATTGCAGTGTTAAGTAAGCCTACTTGTGACAATAAAGATTATGAGCTGATAATTATAGCATCTTTAACAAATAATGAACCATCGCAAGGTGAGAGCTGAGCAGCACGGTAGCATTGTGAATAGCACAATCGCTTCACAGCTCCAGGGTCCCAGGTTCGATTCCGGCTTGGGTCACTGCCTGTGCGGAGTCTGCACGTCCTCCCCGTGTGTGCGTGGGTTTCCTCCGGGTGCTCCGATTTCCTCCCACAGTCACAAAGATGTGCAGGTTAGGTGGATTGGCCATGATAAATTGCCCTTGGTGTCCAAAATTGCCCTTAGTGTTGGGTGGGGTTGATGGGTTGTGGGGATAGGGTGGAGGTGTTGACCTTGGGTAGGGTGCTCTTTCCAAGAGCCGGTGCAGACTCGATGGGCCGAATGGCCTCCTTCTGCACTGTAAATTCTATGAAACATTAGGGAGGTGAAAATTGACCATCTTAGTAATGATGCAGGAATGTGGTCGGAACTCATCTCAGGGCCAAATATGATGCCAAAGCTGAAAATCATTTGGTTCAGTCTCAGACAGTTAGATGT
Source organism: Scyliorhinus canicula (assembly GCF_902713615.1). NCBI lineage: Eukaryota > Metazoa > Chordata > Chondrichthyes > Carcharhiniformes > Scyliorhinidae > Scyliorhinus > Scyliorhinus canicula. The sequence continues at coordinate 204,442,490 of NC_052152.1, read as the reverse complement.
GAGAAAGATTTGGTAGTTTGGGAACAGGGTATTGAGGGATGATCTGATCGAGCTGTTTAAAATGCTAGGAGCGTTTGATAGGTTAGGTAGAGAGAAATGATGAAGGAAACAGACAAGCTTACAGAATTTGAACGTTTTTCCTTTACTCTTTCACAGGATGTTGGCATCCATCGCCAGCTATGCTCTTTGCGGGTGATGCAAAACTTGCAAACATTGCAAACTGTGAAGTGAATGGTGTAGAATTTCAAAAGGACAAAGGTGCAATGGAGGAGTGGCCAGATTAAATTCAATGTGGAGAAATGTGAGCTGATTCATTTGATAGGAAGAACAGGGGAGTGACAATACAAATTTAGGGGTACAACTCCAAATTTGTAAAAGATAATAGTTACACCTCAGCTGGAGTATTGTGTACAGTTCTGGGAGCCACACTATAGGAAGGATGTGAACACATTGGAGTGAGTGCAGAAGAGGTTCACAAGAATGGCTCCAGGAATGAGGAACGTCAGTCAGGAGGATGGATTGGAGAGGTTGGGACTGTTCTTCTTGGAGAGAAGAAGGCTAAGAGGAGAATTGATGGAGATGTTCAAAACCATGGGAGGATTGGACGGAGTAGACAGAGTGAATTGTTCCTGCTTGTGAAAGGATCAACAAGAAGGGGCACAGATTTAACGTGACTTGCAGTAGAAGCAAATTCAAGAAAATACTTTTTTTTCGCAGCGACTGGTTTGGGCGTGGAATGTACGGCCTGGATGTGTGGTGGAGACCGGTTCAATCAAGGCATTCAAGAGGGCATCGGATGATTATTTGAATGGAAACAATGTCAAGGGAGGGGGAAAAGGCACCGAGTCATGATGCTCATTTGGAGAACTGGTGCAGACATGATGGGCCAAATGGCCTCCTTCTTCACCGTAACAATTCCGTGATTGATTGCCCATCCCTAATTATTATACATTAGAGCTGTGCCATTTTAAGAAAAAACAAATATAAGCATTTTTTCTCACAAAGAATAGTAGAAATGTGGTTATCTCCACAAAAGGCTGTGAAAACTAACTGGAGGTGGGGGTGGGGGGGGGGGGGGGGGGGGGGGGGGAATAATTGAAGCTTCCAAACAACCTAAGCTGCACATCACTGGACACTAAGGGGCAATTTATCACGGCCAATCCACAAAACGTGCGCAGCTTTGGACTCTGGGAGGAATCCGGAGCACCCGGAGGAAACCCACGCAGACACGGGGAGAATGTACAAACTCCACACAGACAGTCACCCGAGGCCGGAATTGAAGCCGGGTCCCTGCCGCTGTGAGGTAGCAGTGCTAACCACTGTGCAACCATGTCTCTGCTGTTAGGTAAGGGTAGCAAGGGAAAGATAAATCATTTGAATCAAAGATTAATTGTGATGTAACTGAAGGGCAGAATGAATAGCTGACTGGTCTCCTCCTGTTCCTAAAGTTCCTGCGTTTCCAACGGAAAACAATTCGAGTCAATTCTTCTCTCAGAAAATAATAAAGTAATTTGAATTTGATTCTATTTTTACCCTGTGAAGCGCTGGTATGTTTCCAAATAATGTTTTATCAATGAAAATGATACATTCTGATCATCCAATCAGAAGTGCGTTTTAATCAGCTTCCTGTTTCTGGCGCGGGTTCATCACAGCCTGTGGTGGCAGTCTCTCTCTGTCAAACCCCTCCCCAGTTTATTCATGCATGGCATCTGGGACTGAGGAAACAGTGGTAAGGCCATGGTTGCTGGTGAGGGTGGGGAGCATGTTCTCTGGTATGAATTATTGGTTGCTACGGTGGGTGCTGACTTTGGATGCAGTCATTTGGAAGCTTGGCATCCCCTTGACTGGGACAGGGATGGTACTATAGAAGATGAGTATCGTTATGGGTAACACTTGGCCCATGTGATCGCCTGACTGGTTCTGATCGGCTGAATCATCATCGAGTCGTTTCCAGAAGGCCAGTCAGCCAATGGAGTCCATTAGAGAAAGCTAGTCAGTCCCACCCCCCCCCCCTCCCTCCTATAGCCCATCCCCCCCCCCCCCCCCCCCCCCCTCCCTCCTATAGCCCTGTCTCAGGTTTATTTCTCTCAAGTGCCCATCAATTTTGCATTGAAATCATTGATGCCTTCCACCATCCTTGTGGGCAGTGGTTGTAGTCATTTAAGGAAAGTTACACAACATTTTTCCAATTGTTTCCGCTCCTGCCTCAGCTTCATAAAGTGATAATATCACACAGAAATTTTCCAGACTTTCCCTTCTTGGCCCTGGGGTTTTTCTTGGATTTTTGCCTCTCCCAAAGGACGACATGATTCTTGGGGAGGGCGAGGGGTAAAAGGGGAGGGCGAGGCGTTAAAGAGGATGGCTGGATATGGTTAGGCTGCTATAGCGATCATGAGTATGGGGTGGGCTAGATGGTACGGCTGATCTTTCCCTGCCCACCATTTCCAGATGGTCTGCAGAACCTCCTGCCTCTGCCTCTGGGGTCTAATCCATGAGGAGCCCTTGTCAGGTAACTCAAAGAATATTCTATAATCTTTATTATTGTCACAAGTCAGTTTACAATAACACTGCAATGAAGTTACAGTGAAAAGCCCCTAGTCGCCACATTCCAGCATCTGTTCAGGTACACGGAGGGAGAATTCAGAATGTCCATTCACCTAACAGCACGTCTTTCGGGACTTGTGGGAGGAAACCGGAGCACCCGGAGGAAACCCACGCTGACACGGGGAGAACGTGCAGACTCTGCACAGACAGTGACCCAAGCCGGGAATTGAATCCCAGGACCCTGGCGCTGTGAAGCAGCAATGCTAACCACTGTGCTATCATGCCGCCCATCCCACAAACTAAACCACATCTTCATAATGCAACATGGGGTCGGTTAGGTCAGTTGGCTGGACGGCTGGTTCTGAATATGGAGTGATGCCACAGCCTGGGTTCAATCCCCGTACTGGCTGAGATTATTCTCAACCCGCCTTCTCAACCTTGCCCTTGCCTGAGGTATAGTGCTCCTCAGGTTAAACCACCACCAGTCAGCTCTCTCTCAAAAGGGGAGAGCAGTCTATGGACTTCAAGGACTATGGGGACTTTCATTCCATCTAAACTCCACCTTCCAAAATCTCTTGCAACAACAAAGACAAGGTTTATTCCTAGGGGGGTGGGGATTGACACATTCTGCAATGCGTCATTGCTGTCTCCTGAGATACAAACATCCTCCGCTTAATGCCCAGGGTTACAGCACCTCACTAACTACACAAACAACTTTTAAAAAAAACAGCTAGTTCAGGCTTTACCAGGGATTAAACTCTCTGACCATCACAAGGTTCAGGAAACATGAGATTTCCGGTTCTTTCCTGATAAGAGCCAGATAAAGAAACTTTAATGCTGGACCATCAAATACCCAATTCAATGAAACTTTTAAAATTAACTTCTCTTTCCCTCCTCATCTCTATTTTCACTATCAACAACTTATATTTATGGAGAGTCATCAAGTTTACCTGCACAGCAAGAAACCCTTTGGCAAATTGTGTCTATGCTGGTCATCAAGCACCTATATATTCCCATTTTCCAGCACTTTCAAGCGGGAAAACATCCCAAGGCACTTCGCAAAAGTGTGGTCTGACTAAAATTAACACAAAACCAAAGAAGGAAATGTTGGGACAAGTGACCAAACACTTGACCAGAGGGGTAGGTTTAAGGAGCAGCTTAGAGGAGAGAGCCATAATGGTTGGAAAAAGGAAGTTGGGGAGAGGTGAACAAGAGGTCAGAGCACTTGACGATTGCCTGTTGGAAGTGCTATTTTGCAATGACTTGAAGCTTTGTCGCCCCCATCAAGGTGATCCCATTCATCCCTCAGCAAATAATACTAAAGCCACATGTACAGTCTACATTACCTTTGTGTGTGTAATTTGGTTCTGGATCAGTCTGCCTGTATAACAGTAGCATTTACACTTAAATAATTCACTGACTGCGAAAAGATTTACTATTGAAAATCAAATTTGGGTATTCTTTTTCTGCATGAAACTCGATATTAGATTTAGAGAAAGGAGACACTTGTAAAGCAGGTCTTGTGGTGCAGTGGGTCAGGGCTCTGCTTCGGAGCCAGAAACTCCACGTTTCGGTCCCAATTCAGGACGTGATGACCAAGATAGCTGGATTCATAATGTGACCAATCCGCTCAATTATCAACTGGTGAATCCTTCCAATATGCCTGATGATAGGTGGAAAGAATGGGAGAGTGTTCTGGTTAGTCACACTGCAGAAGGCAATGAAAAACACTGCTGTACCTTGCCAAGCTTAATCATGGACCAAGCCAATGGTTACCACTTCCCTCTTAGGACATGGTACCTAGAGACAGAGAAAGAATCTAATTGCCCTTCTCTACCTGGGTAAACATTAATGACAAGCGGAAATTACTTTACACAGTGACTTTAGTCAGGGACTCACTGCCTCAAAGTGTAGCAAATTTCAAAGCAACTTCCGAGGAGGAATTTCCATATGCTTTGAAAAGGCAACATTTGCAGGGCCATGGGAAACAGCTGGAGAGCCGGACTAACAGATAGTTCCATCAAAGAGCAAACATTGGCAAAGAAAAGGGCCAGGTGGTCTCCTGTGCTCTATGATTCTATGAATTTAAAACTCAATTTAAAAATAATTATAAATAATGGTCACAAGATTGTTCTTCAGGGAATTGGATCTTTATATTTGGAGCGCTGCAGATTCCCCAGAATTTGAGATTATGAATACAGCTTGCATCAACTAGGCTTGAATATTCTCTGCAATACAGAAGATTAAAGAATGATTTTATAGGGAGCTTTGGGATTTAAAGAGTAAATGTAAAGGAACTGCTGCTTGGGGACATAGCTTTAAAATCAGGCTCAGGCTATTCAGGAAGGAAGTTCAGTGGTATAGGTGTGGAACTCTCTCCCATAAAATGCGTACACTCTAGCTCAATTAATCATTTTAAATTTGAGATCAATAGATTTGTGCTGGGCAAGGGGCAAAAAAAAGGACATGGAGCCGGATGGGTGAATGGTGTTATAGAACCATAGAAAAGTTACGATGCAGAAAGAGGCCATTCAGCCCATCAGGTCTGTGCCAGCCAAAATAAAAGAGAAAGAAAATTAGCCATTCATTTCCATCCTACTTTCCAGCATCTGGTCCATAGCCTTGCAGGTTCCAGCACTTCAGATGCAGATCCTGGTACCTTTTAAACGAGTTGAGTATTTCAGCCTCAACCACCAACTCGGGCAGTGAATCTCAAACACCCACCACTCTCTGGGTCATTAGGTTTTCCTTCATGTCCCCGTTATCCCTCTACCAATCACCTTAAATCTTTGCCCCCCCTGGTAATTGACCCATCAGCGAGGTGGAAACAAATCTTTCCTGTCTACTTTCTCCCGGTTCCATATAATTTTGTTCACCTCAATTAGGTCACTCCTTATCCTCCACTGTTCTAAGGAAGACAAGCCTAGCCTATCTACTCTCTCCTCATAACTGCAATGTTCAAGTCCTGGCAACATTCTTGTAAATCTCCTCTGCACTCTCTCCAGAGCGATTCTGTCCTTGTTGTAATGTGGTGACCAGAACTGTCCACAAACCCCCAGCTGTGGCCTGACCAGCGTTTTGTACAGTTCCAACATTCCATCCCTGCTTTAGTGTTCAGTACCTCGCCCAATAAAGGGAAGCATTTCTTACGCTTTCTTTACCACCTTGTCCACCTGTCCTTCCTGTGGACATGCACTCCCAGGGTCTCTCCCTTTCTCAACCCTTTGGAATATTCTCCTGTTTATTGAATCTTCCCTTGCTTTATTTGCCGTCTCCAAATGCATTACCCCACAATTTCCTGGATTGAATTCCATTCGCCATACAAACCATTGGTATCGTTCTGGAGACAACAGCGATCCTTTTCACTATCAACTACTGCGCCAATATTTTGTCAACTGCAAATTTACTGATCATGCCTCCCACATTTAAGTCCAAATCATTAATATATACTGGTTTAGCACACTGGGCTAAATCACTGGCTTTTAAAGCAGACCAAGGCAGGCCAGCAGAACAGTTCAATTCCCGTACCAGCCTCCCTGAACAGGCGCCAGAATGTGGCGACTAGGGGCTTTTCACAGTAACTTCATTGAAGCCTACTCGTGACAATAAGCGATTTTCATTTCATTTTCATTTCATTTCATTCATATACAAAAAACAGCCCCAACACTGAGCCCTATGGAACACCACTGGAACTCATTTTCTATTCACAGAAACATCCATCGGCCATTACCCTTTGTTTCGTGTTGCTAATCCAGCACACCACCTTCCCCTGTATCCTATCAGCTCCCACCTTACTGACCAACATCCACTGCACCACCCTCATCAATTCTCTGAGATATTTCCCTCCAATAATTTTCCCACCATTGAAGTCATACTGCCCAGGCTATAGTTATCTAGGCTTATGATACATATAGCCAGGATATCACTGGGGGAGGCATATGCTACTCTGTTCCTAGATTTCTATTAGAAATAATTATAACCTCCCACACAATAGCTTGCTTGTGATTGCCGGGCCCAAACCAGCAGTATCCATGTTTGACCATCTTGCTGAACGGACTAACTGCCCTCATGATAGCAAAGAGGATGTTCTGCAATTGGCCTCACCGCCCACAGCGAGTCTGGAACTCACTGCCTGAAAGGGTGGTGGAGATAGAAATCCTCATAACATTTAAGAAGTGTTTAGTTGTACATTTGCGATGCCAAGGCAGGCAAGGATATGGGTCACGTGCTGGAAAATGGGATTAAAATATTCTGGTGGTGGTTTTGGACTGGCACAGACAGATGGGCCGAAGGGCCTTTTCCGTGTTGTAGACCAATCATTATCAAACTCAGGGTCGCGACCCGTGGGTGGGCCATTGAGAGGTTGGTAAAAGTGGGTCCCTGGAAAAAGTTTGAAAGACACTAGCGCAGGGCAGCACTGTGGCGCAGTGGTTAGCACTGCTGCCTCACGGCGCCGAGGTCCCAGGATCGATGCCGGCTCTGGGTCACTGTCCGTGAGGAGTTTGCACATTCGCCCCGTGTTTGCGTGGGTTTCACCCCCACAACCCAAAGATGTGCAGGGTAGGTGGATTGGCCACGCTAAATTGCCCCTTAATTGAAAAAAAATTAATTGGATATAAAAAGGGATAGGTCAGACTAACTTCCTGATGCCATGTTTGAAATGCCTGTGCTTGCCTGTGTTAGGGTAAGAATTCAGATTTGCTGCTGCTCTTAATTTCGATGAGTCCGTTAGACTTTCACAGGCCTGAAAGGATGTTAAAGGGGGTCAAGTTTCAAGGTTGGTGTTGTTTAAGGAGGGAACAGGGTAAGCCAGAAGTGAAGCTTTGACAATTCTGCCTGTAAAGCGAGTGACGTGAGGCTCTGACAGATAGCACACACCCTTAGTAAATGCCAGTTTAATTCACTGCGTTTCCGAGCTCGAACTTTGGGAGGATTTTACAGCCAGGTCCCTTGTATTATGATGGGAAAACAAACTTGTTGTTCAATGCTCAACTTATTGGTTTGAATATTATTCTGTATTTAAATAAAAACAGGGAGGTAATGGAGATCCAGAAAGGAATTCGTCAAGAGAAGGAAACGAAAATCTCTGCCAGAACGAAACAAATTGTTTTAAAACTTTGATCAAAGAGATGGAAAAATTGCAACTCACCCACCAGCTCCTTCCTGACTGAGGCCAGCGAAGCCAGCACTTGGAAATGGGCAGGTTCCCCTGAAGGAGGAAGCAGGAAGAGATCGACCGAGAAACAGATCTTGGGATTGGTTGGGGTGGATCCCCGGCCACTCATGCGTTCGGAATGTGTGTGCGAGAGCTCAGGAAGCTCCAAATCTCAGTGAAACTGGGGTGTAGGGGTCCATTTAAACCCCCCATTGTGAATTCAGAAACCATTCTCACCCTGCACCAGCTCTGGGTGAGTGAGCCACATTCCCTCGGGGGGGAACAAGCATTTTACACTGCAATTGGGGTTGTTTTACCTGGCAGTTGCACTTTGGAGGTACAGCTGGAGCTTTCATCATGTCCACCCCCACAATTCCCACGATGTTTTTTTTTAAACTAAAAAGTGTAAGAAAATGAAAAGTAAGCATGCTATTTTTAAATGCTTGTGTTTTTTGTCCGCTGTTGTTTCTTTTATTCTTTCCCAGGACGTGAGTGTTTTTGACAAAGCCAGCATCTGTTCTCCAAATTGCCCTTTGAGCATGGGGAAAGGGAACAGGGAGAGGCTATTCGGCCCCTGGAGCTGAGCATTAATCAGAAGATCAGGGCTGACCCTGATACTTCACTTTCCTGTGTAAACTCCCATAACCATGGGATAGCAAAAATCCAACTTGAATATATTCAATGATTCAACTTCCTCCCGCAGTCTATAGGGGAGAATTACAAGAGTTAGTGACCCTCTGGGAGAATAAATTGCTCCTCATCTTCATCGTAAATGGGAGAGCCTTTATTCTGAAACTTTATCCCTAGTTCTGGGTTCCTCCATGGGGGGAAACATTCTCTCAGTATCCACCTTGTTGAGCGCCCTCAGAATCCCATGTCTCAATAAAGTCAGTTCTGATTACTGCAAACTCCAATCAGCATAGGACCAACCTGCTCATTTTTTCCTCCTAAGTCACCCCAGGAATCAGTGAGTGAACCTTCTCTGAGCTTCCTCTGATGTAAATGTCCCTCCTGAAGTCAGCAAACTAAACCTGTGTGCAGTATTCTCTGCACGGTATCCCCAGTACTTTTTACAGCAGGAGCAAAAACCTTCCTACTTTTATACTCCATACCCCTAAAATGAAGGCAAGCATTTGCTTTCCTAATTATTGCTGATTTAGGTACAGGAACACCCATAACTCTTCTGCACTGTAAATTCTATCTATAAATACTATTCTGCATTTCTATTCTCCCTGCCAACATGGACAAACTCCCGTTTTCCCACGTTGTACTCCATTTCTCAAATTTCTCTCCACTCACTTAACCTATCTTTTCCGTTTGTTTGACTCTGTATCCTCCTCACAGACTGTTTTCCTTCCTGAATTTGTCTCAGCAAATTTGACTACACGACACCGATCCAAGTTATTAATACAGGGCCCCCAGCACTGATCCCAGTGGCACACCGCTAGTTACAGTTTGCCCACTTAAATGCCCCTATTATCCTAACTCTCTTTTCTGTAAGTGAGGCAAGCCACTATCCAGTAACCTTTTATGTGGCACTTTATTGAATGCGTTTCAAAAATACAATACACTACATCTACTGGTGCCCATTTATCCATCTTGCTTGTTAAACCATCAAACAACTCTAATACAATTTTCAAACATAATTTCCCTTTCATAAAACTATGCTGACTCTGCTTAATTTTATATAATGATTTTTCCAAAGTCCTGCTAATAAATACTTAATAATGCATTCCAGCATTTTTTCCAAAGGTAGATGGAAGGCGATCTGGCCATTCATTTCTTGCTTTCTTTCCCCTCCTTCTTGAATGGACGAGGTGTTACATTTGAGGTTTTCCAATCCGCTGGCACTTTTCCAGAATCCCGCAGGAACGCGATGGTGAGCTGCCTTCTTAAACCGCTGCAGTCCATGTGGTGTCGGTACATCTACAGTGCTGTTAGCGTACTATCCCAAGCCGTGTTACGACCTCAACTCAGATCCCAACAGTGGCTAGGATACTGGACCAAAACCCCAATATTTTCGTTTATTTTAAGACTGTGGGGAAAGAATGACTCTTTCCAGGCGTGATTGCATGAAAAATTAGGGCTTTTTTATTTCTAAAACAAAACTTTATTCTGAATACAATATTAAAATTTTAACTTCACATCTGAAAAGAACAGGTTACAATTACCCCTTAACACAGCTATACAATTCCCATTAAACAACAAAAGAAACATACAGCTCTTAATCTCCATGCCCTGCGCTTAAAATTACAGGGCATAGAGTATTACTGAAGAGAACTGGAAATGGGATCAGATTTACAGTGTAGTGGGGGAGGAGCAGTGGGGCTGGATCGGAGGCCAGGGATGGGTGGAGATAGACAAAGATGTCAAGGACAGAAGATAAAAGGAATGTAAATGGGGGTGATTAAGGCTAAGAATAGTGTTGATTGTGGCACGTAAAGAGATTAGAATGTGTGAATGGCAGAACATAGGTGAGCAGTGTGTAAAGGGCAACTAGGAAACAGTTGGCCCAAGTACAGTGGGGGGAGGAGAAGAGAACGATGGTGAGGGAAAAACAGATCAATGGAAAAAATGAAAATAAAAATAAATGGATGGAAATAAAAATTGGGTGGAGGAGAGAGGTTTGCAGTCTGAAGTTGTTGAACTCATTGTTAAGTCTGGAAGGCTGTAACGTGCCAAGCTCTGCCTCACTTGGAAAGAGTGTTAAGGCCGAGAATGGAGAGCAAGGAGGAGGTAATGGGGCAGATGTTATACCTTCTGCGATTGCATGGGAAGGTGCCATGGGAAGAGGGTGAGGTCTTAGGGGTGTTGGGGGAGTGGACCAGGGTATCCTAGAGGGAATGGTCCCTGCAAAATGCTGACAGGGGAGTGAGGAGAAGATGTGTTTGGTGGTGGAATAATGCTGGAATTGGTGGAACTGGCGGAGGATGATTCTTTGAATGCAGGGGTTGTTAGGGGTGCAAACTGAGGACAGGGGGACTCTATCCTGGTTCTGGGAGGGAGGGGAGGGGATGAGGGCAGAGGTGCAGGAGATGGGTCACACTTGGCTAAGAGCCCTGTCGACCAGAGTGGGTGGGAAGCCACGATTAAGGAAGAATGAAGACATGTCATCAGCACTGTTTTGGAAAGTGGCATCATCGGATCACATACAACGGAGGAGAAGGAACTGAGAGAATGGGATGGAGTCCTTACAGGATGTGGGGTGTGATGAGCTGTAGTCAAGGTAGCTGTGGGAGACAGTGGGTTTGTAATGGATACTAATGGACAGTCAGTATGAACTCAGTTTAAACAGATGGCTTCATTTTTCCAAAGCCTTTTAACTGTAAACGTTATCATAATTAAATACAACTTACACTCTAAGATATTTTTATAGATAATTTTACATTCAAATATGCAAACGTAAACATGAGTATAGTCCATTTCAGTTTTCTCATACTTTACAGTTGTGATAAAGCATTTGCAATCACAATTCTCTTCATGCCATATGTAGAATTGTTTATTTAAACAGTTGTAACAATGAACTCCATCTGAACAGTCCTGCATTTTGATTTTTAAGCTTATCCAAAATCTTTAATGGAGTATGGTACGTATCTACAATTGTCTCTGATAAATTGTTACCAACATAAATGTCAAAATGCTGCAATCAATGCCAAAACCAAACTCAATGGGCGTGATCCTTCCACAAGGGAACAAAGTGCCCAAGCGAGCGGGTTTAGCCACGTGTTTCCCAGCACACGCAGTGCCGAAAAACACATGGCTATTCAACGGTACTTGCATTGAATAAGGTGCCTAAATCTGCATATTAGAGAAAGGCCTTACTCTAATGTCTAGACTCCCAAGGTACACGAGGTTCTGGGATTTGTGCGGCCGAGGTTGCAAATAGCCCTGTTTTTTACAACGGAAAGCTCCGCTCGCCGGAACTCCTCATTGCAGCGAGAGATCGAGATGCCATTTTTCCAAGGCCGAGGCCCAAAAAAACCCCTGACTGGTTCCCAGCCCAAACGCAACATGGGAGGGTCCCCCACATCCCCCAACACCCATGGTGGGCAGCCCCGGCCCAATTGCATGCGCACAAAAAATGCCAGCTTGACACCTTAGCAGTGCCAACCTGGCACCCTGGCAGTGCCCCTGACAGCTGGCCATGACAGAGGGCACTTTGGCATTGTCAGGCTGGCACCCCGGTGGCACTACCAAGGTGCCAGGCCGGCGCTGCCAGGGTACTCAGGTGGCACCAGCAGTGCCAGGGCACCACTCTGCCCAAAGGACATGCATCTGTGGGCCTCCAATCCCCTTGGAGACCCCCACATTGCCATTCCATCTGGTCCTATGATTCAATGGAAGCAACTAAAATGCTCCGATTAATAAAATACAGTAAATCTGTAGAAAAACTGAAGCATTTTGTGAAATTCTGTCTGGATTAAAGTGCCATGTGAGCTTAAGTAGAAACAACTCAAATGAAATGAAAATGAAAATCGCTTATTGTCACGAGTAGATTTCAATGAAGTTACTGTGAAAAGCCCCTAGTCGCCACATTCCGGCGCCTGTCCGGGGAGGCTGGTACAGGAATCGAACCGTGCTGCTGGCCTGCTTGGTCTGCTTTAAAAGCCAGCGATTTAGCCTTGTGAGCTAAACCAGCCCCTTATAACAGGAATTGATGAAAATGAAATGAAAATCGCTTATTGTCACGAGTAGGCTTCAATGAAGTTACTGTGAAAAGCCCCTAGTCGCCACATTCCGGCGCCTGTCCGGGAATCGAACCGTGCTGCCGGCCTGCTTTAAAAGCCAGCGATTTAGCCCAGTGAGCTAAACCAGCCCCTCAAATGGCAGTCAGTGAATCTGCCAACAAGGTTACACTTTACATATTCTTTCAGACTACAAACATATTACACGTGGGCTTTCGCTATATAATTTTCTGCATTAGAATTTTGCCAAAGCGATTGTAATGTGAAAGATAGAGATTGCCATGGCACCCTGAAATCATAGAATCGTAGAATTTTCAGTGCAGAGCAGGCCATTTGGTCCATCGAGTCTGCTTCGGCCCTTGAAAAGAGCACCCTACCCAAGCCCATGCCTCCACCCTATCCCCGTAACCCAGAAACACTACCTAACCTTTTGGAAACTAAGGGGCAATTTAACACGGTCAATCCACCTAACCTGCACATCTTTGGACTATGAGAGGAAACCGGAGGACCCGGAGAAAACCCACACAGACACGAGGAGAAAGCGCAATCTCCGCACAGACAGTTATCCGAGGCCGGAATTGAACCAGGGTTCCTGGGGCTGTGAGGCAGCAGTGTTAACCACTGTGACCATTACTACTGTCATATTAGACTATGGTTCACAATGGCTGAATACAGGAGCCATGCACACATGAACTTGGGAGAAAATAGGGGAGAACGCGGCTTGGCGGAGGGAATTAGCCAATGACAGACAGGATACACCAGAGTGACACCACCACTTGTAAACACAAACCGGTCCTGGCTCTGGCTGACAGGCATACACCATTGATGCCTGTGGTAGCATTACAGTGGTTAGCACTGTTGCTTCACAGCACCAGGGTCCCGGGTTCAATTCCCGCTTGGGTCACTGTATGCGAGGAGTCTGCACGTTCTCCCCGTGTCTGTGTGGGTTTCCTCCGTGTGCTCCGGTTTCCTCCCACAAGTCCGGAAAGACATGCTGTTAGGTGAATTGGACATTCAGAATTCTCCCTCTGTGTACCCGAAGAGGCGCCGGAATGTGGTGACTAGGGGATTTTTACAGTAACTTAATTGCAGTGTTAATGTAAGCCTACTTGTGATACTAATAAAGATTTAGATTTAAAATGTATTTATCTTCAGGTTAGGATGCTACAAAGTGCATTACAGCTGGTGGAGTTTTACACTTACTCTTTTATATAGTACTTAACAAAGGGATCGCTGTTGTAATGTAGGAACTGCAGTAACCAATTTGTGCAAAGCACGTTCCCACAAAGAGCAGTAAGTTAAATGGCCACATATCTGTCTTTAGCCATTTGAGGGAATTGTACTGGCCAGGACACCAGAGATAACTAGCTTGCTCGTCTTAGTGCTGTGGGATCTTTAACATCCACCTGTGATTTCATAGAATTTACAGTGCAGAAGGAGGCCATTCGGCCCATCGAGTCTGCACCGGCTCCTGAAAAGAGCACCCTACCCAAGGTTAACACCTCCACCCTATCCCCATAACCCAGTAACCCCACCCAACACTAAGGGCAATTTTGGACACTAAGGGCAATTTATCATGGCCAATCCACCTAACCTGGATTCCACGAACATCTTTGGACTGTGGGAGGAAACTGGAGCACCCGGAGGAAACCCACGCACACACGGGGAGGATGTGCAGACTCTGCACAGACAGTGACCCAAGCCGGAATCGAACCTGAGACCCTGGAGCTGTGAAGCGATTGTGCTATCCACAATACTACCGTGCTGCCCATACAATGCTACCGTGCTGCCCATTGGTACCTCTAACATTGCCGCTAGTCCATAGTACTGCACTGGGAGTGTCAGCCTGGATTAAGTACTCAAGCTTCTGGAGTGGCACATGAAATTGAGCCAAGGCTTATCCTTAGAGTTGGGAGCTGGGGATGGTCCAAGTGAACTCTTTATGTGCAACCCACATTAAAAAGGTTGGTTTATCGGGTGTCACACTAATTCATTTATTCTACATAAAGTTGTAAGAGTCATGATTTTCAACGTATAAAATGAATGCTTAGAATGTCTACCTTTCATGACAACGTATTGTAAAAGCTTTGCAACCAATGAATTACTCTGGGCATGCATACTGTTATACACAGCACTTGTTTGAGATCACAGATCTCAGCAATTACAACGCAGAAGTGGCCCTTTGGCCCATCGAATCTGTACCGACGCATGAAAAACACCTGACTTGCCTATCTAATCCCATTTGTGAGCACTTTGTCCATAGCCTTGAATGTCAAGTTATGCCAAGTGCTCATCCAGGTACTTTTTGAAGGATGTGAGGCAACCCGCCTCTACCATCATCCCAGGCAGTGCATTCCAGATCGTCACCACCCTCTGGGTAAAAACATTTTTCCTCATATCCTCCCTTAAGTCTCCTGCCCCTCACAACCTTGTGTCTCTCGTTATTGATCTTTCAACTAAGGGGAAAAGCTGCTCCCTATCTGTCCTGTCCATGCCCCTTATAACCTTGTACACCTCAATCAGGTCACCCCACAGTCTTCTCTGCTCCAACGAAAACAGTCCAAGCCTATCCCACCTCTTTTCATAACTTATATACTCCATCCCAGGAAATGTCCTAGTTAGTCTCCTCTGCACCTCCTCCAGTACAATCACATCCTTCCTATAATGTGGCGACCAGAATTGCACACAGTGCTCCAGCTGTGGCCTCACCAAAGTTCTATCCAACTCCATCATGACCTCACTGCTTTTGTAATCTATGCCTTGATTGATAAAGGCAAGTGTCCCCTATGCCTTTTTCACCACCCTACTACTAATCTGCACTCCCGCCTTCAGAGATCTATGGACAAACATGCCGAGGTCCCTCTGTTCCCTGGAACTTCCCAGTGTCAGGCCATTCATTGAATATTTCCTTGTCACATTACTCCTTCCAAAGTGTATCGCCTCATACTTTTCAGGGTTAAATTCCATCTGCCACATTTCTGCCCATTTGACCATCCCGTCTATATCTTCCTGTAATCCAAGACTCTCAACCTCACTGTTACCCACCCAGCCAATCTTTGTGTCATCCACAAACTTACTGATCCTACCTCCCGCATAGTCATCTATTTTGTTTACATAAATGACAAAAATAGGGGACCCAGAACCGATCTCTGTAACGTGGATATCGGGTGAATATTGACCAGGTTACCATTATTTCCAGTTCTTCTAAAAATGGGGTAGGTATATTTTATAACAATGCACCCAGCAGTTTCCCGTCTCGTACCTCCAACAACATAGCATGCCCTCAGTACTGCAATGAAATGTTAGCCTAGATTATGCGCTCAGGGGATGGTTTAGCACAGTGGGCTAAATCGCTGGCCTATAATACAGAACAATGCCAGCAGCGTGGATTCAATTCCCATACCAGCCTTCCCGAACAGGCGCTGGAATGTGGCAACGAGGGGCTTTTCACAGTAACTTCATTGAAGCCTACTCGTGACAATAAGCGATTATTATTTTTTTAGTATTAAGTCGAAAATAAGGCTTGAATCTACAACCTTGAAACCCAAAAGGTTTCTACCTTTACCTAATACAACACTAAATAATCCCTCAAAATGTTCCTTCAAACCTCCAAAAGATTTCACCTTTAACAACATACATGAGGTTACATTCAATACACTTATAGTCTTGTGTTTACTTGCAGCTTTTTGCAAAACACACAAGCACACCCAGCTTTCTCCTCAAACCGGCTTTCTCCTTTCAAACATCTCACAGGAAACCAGCCAAGCACTTTTTAGCTGCTCTCTCTCAAACTAAAAACAAAAGCAGAAGTGAGCTCGGCTCCCCCCACCCTCTGACATCACTTCAGTAATATGAGCTGCTCTATTTCTTAAAGGTACATTGCTTAAACATCCATTTCTTAAAGGCACTCTCGCATGACACCATGTAACACTGACCAGTATATATCTTTTATGTTGAAACTTTAAACATTGGATTGGATTTGTTTATTGTCACGTGTACCGAGGTACAGTGAAAAGTATTTTTCTGCGAGCAGCTCAACAGATCATTAAGTACATGGGAAGAAAAGTTAATAAAAGAAAATATATAATAGGGCAACACAAGAAATACAATGTAACTACATAAGCACTGGCATCGGATGAAGCATACAGGATGTAGTGTTAATGAGGTCAGTCCATAAGAGGGTCGTTTAGGTGTCTGGTGACAGTGGGGAAGAAGCTGTTTTTGAGTCTGTTTGTGCGTGTTCTCAGACTTCTGTATCCCCTGCCCGATGGAAGAAGTTGAAAGAGTGAGTAAGCTGGGTGGGAGGGATCTTTGATTATGCTGCCTGCTTTCCCCAGGCAGCGGGAGGTGTCGATGGAGTCAATGGATGGGAGGCAGGTTCATGTGATGGACTGGTCGGTATTCATGACTGAAGTTTCTTGCGGTCCTGGGCCGAGCAATTGCCATACCAGGCTGTGATGCAGCCCAATAGGATGCTTTCTATGATGCATCTGTAAAAGTTGGTAAGTGTTAATGTGGACATGTTGAATTTCCTTAGTTTCCTGAGGAAGTATAGGTGCTGTTGTGCTTTCTTGGTGGTAGCGTCGAGGTGGGTGGACCAGGACAGATTTTTGGAGATGTGCATCCCTAGGAATTTAAAACTGCTAACCAGCTCCACTGCAACCCCAAAAATTGCGAGTCCCCAGCCTGGCTTGACCCTGGATCCCACCACCCTCGACACCGTCCTTGCTACCCCCTTCCAAAACTCCCCCAGCGCTGGGCACGCTCAAAACATATGGGCATGGTTCGCTGGGCTCCCCGAGCACCTAGCACACCTGTCCTCGCCCCCGAAAAACATACTCATCCTCGTCCCAGCTATGTGGGCCCTATGCAGCATCTTGAACTGTATTAGGCTAAGCCTCGCACAGGGAGAGGAGGAATTCACTCTTTCCAGGGCATCCGCCCATGTCCCCTCCTCAATCTCCTCACCTAGCTCCTCTTCCCATTTACCCTTCAGTTCCTCCACCGAGACCTCGTCTACCTCCTACATTACCTGGTATATGTCCGATCCCGCACCCCTCGTGGGGGCAGCAAGGGGAACCCCTCCACCTACTGCCTGGCAAATGCCCTCACCTGCATGTACCTGAACATGTTCCCCGGGGGGGGGGAGTCCAAACTTCCCCTCTAACTCCCCCAAGCTCGCGAACCTCCCCTCCACAAACAGGTCCCTCAACCTCCTAACCCCTGCCCTGTGCCAGCCCAGAAATCCGCCATCAATGCTCCCTTGGACAAACCGATGGTTCCCCCGTATCGGGGCCTCCATCGAGCCCCCCACTTCTCCCCTATGTCGTCTCCATTGCCCCCAAAATTTGAAGGTAGCCGCCACCACTGGGCTCGTGGTATATCTCGTTGGAGGGAGCGGCAACGGCGCCGTTACCAGCGCCTCCAGGCTCGTGCCCACACAGGACGCCACCTCCATCCTCTTCCATGCTGCCCCTTCCCCGTCCATTACCCACTTACGCACCATCGCTGCATTGGCAGCCCAATAGTACCCACAGAGGTTGGGCAATGCCAGCCCCCCCATCCCTGCCCCGTTCCAGGAACACCCTTCTCACCCTCGGAGTCCCATGCGCCCACACAAATCCCGTAATACTCCTGTTAACCCTCCTAAAAAAGGCCTTCGGGATAAGGATGGGGAGGCACTGGAACAGGAACAAAAACCTCGGGAGCACCGTCATCTTAACGGACTGCACCCTCCCCGCCAGTAACAGCGGTAACATATCCCACCTCTTAAACTCCTCCTCCATCTGCTCCACCAACCTTGTGAGGTTGAGCTCGTGCAGGGCCCCCCCAACTCCCAGCCACCTGGACCCCTAGGTACCTGAAGCTCTTCCCTGCCTGCTTCAGTGGGAGCCTACCAATCCCCTCCTCTTGATCCCCCGGATGCACCACAAACAACTCACTCTTGCCCAGGTTCAACTTATACCCAGAGAAACCCCCGAATTCACAAAGAATCCTCATCACCTCCGGCATCCCCCCCACCGGGTCTGCCACATACAGCAACAGGTCGTCCGCATACAGCAACACTCGATGCTCCTCCCCACCCCGCACCAGGCCCCTCCAGTTCCCTGACTCCCTCAATGCCATGGTCAGGGGCTCAATCGCCAACGCAAAGAGCAAGGAGGACAGGGGGAAACCCCTGTCTCGTCCCCCGGTACAGCCGAAAGTACTCCGACCACCTCCTACTTGTGGCTACACTCGCCATCGGGGCCTCGTAGAGCAGCCTCACCCACTGGATAAACCCCTCCCCAAACCCAAACCTCTCCAGCACCTCCCACAAATACTCCCACTCAACCCTATCAAAGGCCTTCTCCGCATCCAATGCCACCACTATCTCCGCCTCCCCTTCCATGGCCGGCATCATAATGACATTGAGGAGCCTTCGCACGTTCGCATTCAACTACCTTCCCTTCACAAACCCCGTCTGGTCCTCATGAATGACCTCGGGCTCGCAATCCTCTGTTCTAGTGGCCAGGATCTTTGCCAGCAGCTTAGCGTCGGCATTTAGCAGCAAAATCGGCCTATATGACCCGCACTGCAGAGGGTTCGGATGGAGATCAATTCCCCCCTCATCACCGCCTTCAATGCCTCCCAGACCGTCCCCACTTGGACCTCCCCTTTGTCATTGGCCTCAAGGTACCTCTCGATACACCCCCGAACCCTCTCGGCCACCTCCTCGTCTGCCAGCAGCCCCACCTCCAAGCGCCAGAGCGGACGTTGGTCCCTCTCTTCCCCCAGCCTGAGGTCCACCCAGTGGCATGGACATGGGGCATGATCTGAAATGGCAATGGCGGAGTATTCCACATCCTCCACCCTCAAAACCAACCCCCTGCTCAGGACAAAAAAAAAATCAATCCTCGAGTAGGCCTTATGTACGTGGGAGAAATACGAGTACTCCCTGGCCCTTGGCCTCGCAAACCTCCAGGGATCCATCCACCCCCCCCCCCCCCCCCCCAATATCTGGTCCATAAATCCCCTCAACACCTTAGCCGCCGCCGGCCTCCTACCCATCCGGGACTTGGATCGATCCAATGGGGGATCCAGTACCGTGTTGAAGTCCCCCCCCCCCAATGATCAGGCCCCCCACCTCCAGGTCCGGAATGCGGCCCAGCATGCGCCGCATAAACCCCGCATCATCCCAATTTGGGGCGTAAACATTCACCAACACCACCCGCTCCCCCTGCAGCTTACCACTCACCATCACATATCTCCCGCCACTATCAGCCACCACATTTAACGCCTCAAACGACACCTTCTTCCCCACCAGGATCGCCACCCCCCCTACTCTTCTCATCCACTCCTGAGTGAAATACTTGGCCCACCCATCCCTTCCTCAGCCGAACCTGGTCCACCACTCTCAGGTGTGTCTCCTGGAGCATGGCCACATCCGCCTTCAGCCCCTACAGGTGCGAAATAGCCGGGCCAGTTTGACCGGCCCATTCAGCCCCCTCACATTCCAGGTTATCAGCCGGATCAGAGGGCTCTCTGCCCCCCTCCCCTGCCGATTAGCCATACCCCATCCCTTGCCCACCACCGGCCAGCGTCCCCCACTCTGCCAGTTCCCCATGGCGGCATCTCCCCCCCCCCCCTCCAGCACCCCCTGCGTCCTCCAGCTCCTTCCTGACCGTTTCAGCAGCAACCCGGTACCCCCCCACCCCCCCCCCCCCCCCCCCCAAGGCTAGGACCCCTCCTAGCTGTGCCCCTCCCTCCATAGCACTCCCGTGAGCCAGCTAACTTCTGCTGACCCCAGCGACTCCCGCCCTACCTTCGACTCCGCCCCACGTGGGACTACCCCTCCTCCATCGTACACGTCAATGGGTCCTCCTCCCACCCCCCCCCTTGCGCGGGAAAAGAAAACAGCCAGCAACGACCCGCGCTTCCCAGCCCCGACCCCACCATCTCCCAGCGCGGGAAACCCGCAGAAAGCCCGCGCTTTCGCCCTGCCCCGCCTCCTCCAGGGCTACTCCCATTGTTAGTCCCCCTCACCAGCTCCCCGAACTCCCCGTTTACCCCCCTGCCCAAACCCATCCACCAGACCCCTACAGAAAAACCCATATAGAAAAGACAAATCGACATCACCCCACCCACCCTTAGGCCAACCCACATCTTACATTAAACCAAGCAAATACAAATACAGTATTATACAGCATCCCCCATCTTAGACCCTCAGTTTGAGTCCAATTTCTCGGCCTGCACAAAGGCCCACGCCTCCTCCGGGGACTCAAAATAATGGTGCCGATCCTGGTAGGTGACCCACAGACGCGCCGGCTGCAACATGCCGAACTTCACACTCCGTCTATGGAGCACCGCCTTCGTCCGGTTAAACCAGGCCCTCCGCCTCGCCACCTCCGCACTCCAGTCGTGGAAGATCCGCACCTCCGTGTTCTCCCACTTGCTGCTCCGCTCCTTCTTGGCCCACCGGAGCACACACTCAGGATCCATGAACCGATGAAACCGCACCAACACCGCCCACGGCGGCTCGTTCGGCTTGGGCCTCCTCGCCAGAATTCTGTGGGCCCCCTCTAACTCCAGGGGCCCCTGGAAGGACCCAGCCCCCATCAGTGAGTTTAACATAACCGCCACGTCCGACCCCTCTGTGAGGCCCAGGATCCGCAAATTGTTCCTCCTCGACCGGTTGTCCAGCTCCTGCCATCTTTTATGGAGCGCCTCGTGCATCTCCACCTTCCCCGCGACGGCCACATCCTCCCTTTCGGAGGCCTGCTGCTACAGCTCCCGGATCGCAGCCCCTTGGGCTGTCTGGGTCTCCATCAGCTCCCTGTTGGTTACCTTCAGCGCTTCCAGCAGCTCCAACTTAAGTTCCTGGAAGCAGCGCAGCAGAGTCGCCTGCTGCTCCTGAGCCCACTGCCTCAGCTCCTCAAGGCCTCCGCCGGCCACCATTTTGTCTTCCTTCCCCCGCTTTTTCAGGGTGCTTTCTCCGTTTTTCTCCTTACCCCACTCCTGGTCCGGACCATAGGGGTCGAGATCCTGTCCTCTTCCCACGTCGGAATTTGCCGACACAGCTCCGGTGGGGGCCCGGAAAAGAGCCCCAAAGTCCGTTTTCAGCGGGAGCTGCCGAATGTGCGGCTTAGCTCCGCATTGCCGCCACCGGAAGTCCCTTTTTCAGGGTTATCTTTGAAGTAAGGGGTGTTAAGTGATCCAATGTTTATTTAAAAGGTTAAGTTGAATTCATGGAATAAACATTTAAAAACCCATGTGTCCATAATTGTAATACCACACCTGGGGAACAAGCAGTGTGCTTCAAAAGCAACAATTCATTAAAGGGGGAGGTTGGTTGAACTCCATGATACATTTTGGGGTTCTGAAAACACACCACTCCCAGAACAATGGGAACATTCCGATATGTGAGAGGTGATGTCCCATTTACTCTTGTTAATTCTCTCAACTTTAAGATTTTATAAAGAACAAATTTAGACACAGGCTTTTAGGCTCAACCACATTTTTATTAGTGAAAAAAAAACCTTCTAATTTCTAACATATCTAAACTGCCATATCACATGCACAACACTCAAAACGACTTAATAGCCTCCACGAAAAGCCACAGGCAAAACCCACATTTCTGTCCAAACCTCAACTCAAACCTACCCACTCCAAAGGATTTAGTTATTACCTCATAACTGTCTTTAAACCCCAGCCCCAATATCCATTGGTTCTGGCTGAAGTTTACAACTTTCACGTGGTTAGTCACCCTGGTGCAAACTGTAGGTCGTGGACCAGGGTTACATTCCTGACCCCCCTAGGTGCCTGCATTGCAAGACTCAATTGTCATGGCCTTTTTATTACAAAACTTCAGGCAATATGCACGTATATTTTTAATAAAGACATCCTGTTTGGATGGTCACTTTAAATCTCTGGGTCTGCACTCGTTGGGGGTTTAGGAGGATAAAGGGTCTTGAAACTTACAGGATACTGCGTGGCCTGGATAGATTGGACGTGGAGAGGTTGTTTCCACTTGTTGGAAAAACTAGAAGCAGAGGACACAATCTCAGACTAAAGGGAAGATCCTTTAAAACAGGAGGAATTTCTTCAGCCAGAGGGTGATGAATCTATGGAACTCTGCTGTAAAAGGCTGTGGAGGCCAAATCACAAAGTGTCTTTAAGACATAAAGGTTTTTGATCAATAAGGGAATCAAGGGTTATGGTGATGAGAAAAATAGCCGTCATGATTGAATGGCGAAGCAGACTTGATGGGCCAAGTGGCCTAATCCTGCTCCTATATTTTAGCCTTGTTGCTGCCTTGATCCAGACTAACCATTCATGTTTCCACAACCAAAACAATGGACCCCATTCAGATGTGATGTCTCTGGCTTCCAAGTTGATATGTGTGTGACCAAGTCCATTCCTTCTTTGCTGTTGATGATGTTTGTATAATGACTGTTGTCTTAGTCCATCAGCTCTGATGGTCTCCCAGTTTGGTCTTTGAGATGGTAATTTTCCAGGGTCTTGGTTTCAGTATCGACAGGTCTTGAAGATTAAGGTTTGGCCCATTTGTTTCCAGTGTTTTATGTGAGGTTTTGGGGTTTTAAAATATAAAGTGCAGTTGGAGGGGATTCTTTTCTTCTAGTGTCTGATAACAGACCCAAATCAATTTTTAAACACACAAATATCACACCAAATACTGGAAGAAAGCGTTTTATTGTAAAAGCAATGAATTCCAAAGTGAATTACTGATCACAGGGTGCAATGAAAGGATCACAGGCCACAATGAAGGGACGGAGGTGGGATGGCAGCGGTGATGACCAGCATCTCTTGCTTACAAATATGTTGCTAGTACCTATTTAACTAGATACAAAGGAACACTGGCCGTTCCACGAAAGGAAAAGGATCGAGGCAAGGGCAATTTCAGAGGGAGAGGCCACTAGCCTAATGTGAAATCTGTAATAACTTTGAAACAAGTACAGTATTTCTTTCCCATTGACAGCTCGGAGATCCAGCTTCATAACTGGAAAATTTACACTTCCAGTCCCTACATAATTAAATCAGTACTATTAAAGTTTGCCAGCCCAGCCCCCATGATTTTGATGTCTTTCCTATGATTCATAACCTATGCTATCACTGGATGTCTTCGACAATGTATGAATCATCCATTTGTATTAGGGAATGGCGACTTTTTGGAAATGTACAAGGTATTAGTGCCCCCTTCCCAATAAAAAAAAATCCTGATTTCTACCCAGCACAAATTTTAAACTTCAGAATGCACCACTTTGTCCCCAGTTAAACAGAATTTTAAAAACATATTCTGAGGTACCAGCACATGTGGAATCAGAAAGTACGAAAGAGGTGTTGGTGAAATCACTACATACAAAGTTAAAGATTACTTGATGATTTGCCCTTTACACTAGCAGATTTTTAAAAATGTAAAATTTCAAGCAGGTAATGGCAGAAAATAAACTGAGCCCACCTCCCCTCCCATCCCCAAAATAAATCTTGTACTTGACCATGGATCAATTTAACCCCCCAGTTTTTGATAATCCCCAATAAGTTTGTGTTGATACTATTTGGCATGAGTGTAAGTTTAGACAACACAAGCAGGCCACAATAGTGAATAATTACGGAAAAAGATGGACATGTTTAAAACGACTGCAATACATATGCCACATTCTCACTGGTTTCATTCAGTTAATGGCATCAAGTCAATTCTTATGTTTAACAATTTAATGTTAAGTTGTATGCATACTTTCCTTTTTACTTGACAGACACCTTGATGTTAATACTTGATCAGGCGCAACTTAAAGTTATCTGAAAGCAAAGCATGATTTTATTTAAAAAATAAAAGTTCAGGATTAAGATCAGGTTTTTAAGTTGCAGCCTAAAATGAACATGAGAGAAGCAGGTTTGTTGCTGACACAGCAGGTTGTACAGTAGATGGAGAAGGAAATGTAGTGTGATTATAGCCACGCCCTGCTTATTCAATACACAATCTTCAAGCTCGCTCATGTTTATGTGCCAAAAGCAGGAGACAAACCTGTCAAAAAAACACAAACTGATTACTCTGAACTCCAATTTTCTGTTTTAAAGATAGCAACATCAGACCTGAGAAACTGATTTTCTTTGTGTCCTTTCAACTTTATTGCAATGCCACCTACCGAATAATGCTTTCACTCGAGTTTCAAGAGCTCTACGTCAAAAATCAAAGTAGCATAAGGTGGAATGACACCAGGGTGGCCAGCAGCTCCATAAGCATAGTCAGAGGTGCAGGTTAGTCTTGCTCTCTGCCCAACACTCATCTAAAATACAAGATTAACACATTTGAGCATAAAGCAACACAGCTTTTTAAAAAAAAAACATTGAAACAACAAATCCAGGAAGAGTTTCTGAATAACTTGTGGCCCCTACAATATAATAATGAACAATGGGAATATGACAAAGCAAAATGCCACCACCTGGTAAATTTGAAATTTCTGTCCCAAATAAAACATCTAATTAATCAGACTGGCATTCTAATCAAGTTCAAAAAACAAAGACGCTTACATTAACACTGCAATGAAGTTACTGTGAAAAGCCCCATGTCACCTCACTCCAGCACCTCTTCGGGTACAGTGAGTTACAATTCAGAATGTCCAATTCACCTAACAGCACGCCTTTCGGGACTTGTTGGATGAAAATGGAGTACCCGGAGGAAACCCACGCAGAGAAAACGTGCAGACTCCACAGACAGTGACCCAAACCGGGAATTGAACCTGGGACCCTGGCACTGAGGCAACAGTGCTTCCGTCTGGAGTTTGCACATTCTCAACTTGTCTGTGTGGGTCTCATCCCCACAACCCAAAGATTTGTAGGTAGGTGGATTGGCCACGCTAAATTGCTCCTTTGGAAAAAAAAAATGAATTGGGTACTTTAAATTAAAAAAAAAGAAAATGTCAGAAATGAGCTAATTTTTTGTTTTGTTTACAAGATTTTTACAAATGTTGAGTGTACATTCAAGATTGTTTTCACTTATTAGATCCAAAACAGTTATTCATGTTTTGTCTCCTTGCAGAAGATTTCTGAGATGGTTCTGAACGAGAGATTTTGTAATTGCTGACTGGCATTACTTATCAGAATTCAATTAGATGCATGGCTGATCTGTACTTTAACTCCATTTACCCATCATTGTTCCAGATCCCTTTATACCTGATTAAAAATACATCACAGACAAGAACATTTCAAATAACCTAAGATTCACAGCCTTTTGGGGAAGAACATGCTAGATATCCACTCCTGTGTGAAAAGCATTTCCTGATTTCACTTCTAAAATGGTGAAGTTCTAATTCTGACATGCCCCAAGATTGAGGTTGTGGAGAAACCTGAAGTTGAGTGTAAGTTAGTTCCTTTACATGGTTTCAAAATAGGGTTTGGGATGTATCTTGTATTCAAACATGCCTATATGAATATCAATAAATTGTGTACAGCCTAAAACTTTGTTGCTGTAAATATTAAAGAATAACTTCATAAACCATTTTAGCTTGCAGGAAACTTGTTTTGTGATCAGCATTTCAGGAATCTCACAACGAAAGATGAAGACTAATTATCAGACCCAGGCTATGCCACCTCTACAAAGCAGATCTGAGATTGCATGGGACATTTTATAGACACTGTCTGTTTAAATAGGAAATGGTGGAGGAAATTAATTGTATATTGTGTTAAGAAAGCCAATATTGTAAATTCAGACTGATAGCCAATCATGTCCCAACTTAAGAGAATTTAATTAAAATATAGAACATAGTGTTGAAGGAGGCCATTCGGCCCATCAAGTCTGCACAGACCCACTTAAGCCCTCACTTCCACCCAATATCCCCCCCTAACCCTTTTGGACACTAAGGGCAATTTATCATGGCCAATCCAACTAACCTGCACATCTTTGGACTGGGAGGCAACCAGAGCACCCGGAAGAAACCCACTCAGACACCGGGAGAACGTGCAGACTCCGCACAGTGACCCAGCAGGGAATCGAACCTAGTACTGTGAAGCCACAGTACTATCCACTTGTGCTACCATGCTGCCCTTGTACAGGGACAAAGTGCAAAAATACACGTTATTGAAAAGTATGACTTCGGGGACGGTTGAAGCCAAGTGCCTTAATACATCAAAAAGGTTCTGGTGCAAAAGGTTAATTAGTTTATCCCTCTAATGTACAATAGTCATAAGAAACCCCCACCCAACAATGCAGGGTATTTTGAAGATGATGCCAACACTCTTTATATGCAGGGGAATCAAGAATGCATGCATGCCCTAGCCCCCAATGTTGTTCAAGTCCCCAAGAATAAATCCTGGGGACAGATTCTGTGCCACACTAACAGTTCCATAGACAGAAAGCAGCTCTCCAGCACCTCATTCAAGTAACCAGACCATAGCTCCAGCAAAGGCATTGGTATTAGCAGGTTAGTGTGGGTGGGAGAACGGTAGACAAACCATGGTACAACCGATTCTGACCCCATTCAATGCCCACATTGTACTTTGGTTAAACAGGCAACACATCAACATCCTCTCTCAGCTTCTTCAAAAACTACAAATGAAGTTGAAGAGTTAAAGGGTAAGTGGATTGTACTGGTAATCACCTCCTGTATGCTTTAAAATTTCAGTTACACACAGCGTGGAGGCAGACATTTTAAGCGCCCCAATTTGACAACGTAATGGAGTGTTGGGTCATGTTCCAATTTTGCTACTCAAGAATTTATGCCACATAATTGCATAAAGTGCTCCCAGGAGATTAAAAGCACCTCAAAAAACAACCTTTGGCATCTTGTGCATTCTATTTTCCTACGCAATAAAGACTTTCAAAAGATAATTTAAGAGCTATAGGATGACTAAAATGTGAAAAACTGTTATTTAAACAAGTCGAGCCCAATTTGGCTACATTAAGCTTCCTCTATAAACTGGAGACGTTAGAAACTTAGCTTGGGAGTTCAATAGGAAGAAAGAAAAACAGCATCAACTTTTTCCCCCACGTCAATTTAGATTTATATAGCACCTTTAACATGATTAAACAAACCAAGACACTCCACAGGAGAATTACAAAATAATGCATGATATTGAGATATTAGGTCAGGGGACCAAATCTTTGGTCAAAGTTATATGTTTTTTAGTGTCTTAAAGGTGAAAGCGAAATGGAGAGGCAGAGAGGTTCAAGGAGGGAATTATGTAGCTTCGGGCCTAGAAAACGAAAGGCATAGACACCAATGGTGGAGCAATTATGACTGGGAATGCACAAGAGATCAGAATTATGAATGCAGCAACCTGAAGTCGGCTGTGTGCTTGGAGTTGACAGAAATAGGGAGGGGCTAAGACTCAAGAAAGGATTTGAAAACAAGGATGAGAATTTTAAAATAAAGATGTTGCTTTGACAGGGAGCTGGCACGAGTCAGTAAGCACCGAGGGGAAATGGGACTTGCAGTGAGTTGAAAAATATGTTTATTAGTGTCACAAGTAGGCTCACATTAACGATGCATTGAAGTTACTATGAAAATCCCCTAGTTAATACATTCCGACGCCAGTTCGGGTACACGGAGGGAGAATTCGGAATGTCCAATTCACCTAACAAGCACGTCTTTCGGGACTTGTGGGAGGAAACCGGAGCACCCGGAGGAAACCCACAATTAACCAATAACTACTGCTGGAAAAGAGCACATACACGTATTCAGTGAAGACCTCAAGAGACCTTGCTGCGGCAATCACTGTGTATATTCTCACATGAATTGTCATTTGTGCAATCCATGGGAAGGTAGCCAAGAACTCTGGGATTATAACCCAGTAAATCAGCTCTTGAAGGTACGGTGGAGAAAAGACAAAATTCAAGTTTATTTTTACCTGAGCTAATCCTTCTTCCCAGCCCTTGATGACCTGATTTTCACCGATTCTAAATTTAAATGGCTGAGCTCGGTCCCGGGAAGAATCAAACTTCGTTCCATCCTTCAGTGACCCTGTTGGGAATGGTAACCAGCAAAATGTGAGGCCAGTCAGTAAACTGGTCAATCAAAGCATCACAGTAATTGAGTACAAATTTTGGTTCAGTCCAGAAGACTGTCCTATTTCACATTTCTCCTTCAGTTCAGCTATAGCTCTAGTTTTGTTGCTGAAGTACAACGCATCATTTCCATTGCTATTCACACAAAAAGCTGGTGAATGCTGTCACAGATGAGGTTAAAAAGATACAAGTCAAAATTAGATTTTATAATTAAATTTCTAAACTGTAAGACTGAATCCAGAATGAGGTAATAATAAACTCTGCTCGATTTACACCCTAGAGCACTGAAGTATTGAGCTCACAAGATTCTGACCAAGTGTATAATTATGTAAAAGGAAGCTGCATTTTAGATAAATGACTATGGTTATCTCTGAAGGGGAACTGGTATGGTTCTTCTCAGGACATCATTTCCACCATTCCTTTTTCCATTCACCAAGTATCTGGTTATTTGTGAGTAGATCTCAAATGACCATCTCCCATGAATAACATCTAGTAATGTTACGATGAGACTCGATTTATAAAAGCTTCTTTGAAAGCGAACACTGGATTTCCCAAAACACTATGCAGGCTGTAACTCAGTACCCACCTGGAGCAAGTTCTTTAATAAAATGGGAAATACTGCTGGAAATGTGTAAATTGCTGGATGAAGGTCCCCTCCATTCCATCGGGAAAGTAGTTTAACAGGGTAACTTGTCGGTCAGATTTTGGCAGTTTTCAGAGGCTGATAGATGACCTATAGTCCTTTCCTTTCTCAGTTAAGGATTAAGACGACAGTACGCCTAGGTAATATTGCCACATTGAATATCTGAATTCTTGAGGTTCAAGACATGAAATGTAAACTCACTACCCTCCAGTAACGAGGAACATTACTGGTGTGATCTGGCTAAGACAGTTTTAGAAACCAGTTCAGGAAATAACCATGTAATCCCAGGTTATTTTCTTCTGGGGGATGGGAAGAGGAGGGGCTGTCAATGGTGGAAAAACAAGGAGGAAATTACCTCATGAAGTGTAAAGGGAACAGCTGCCAACAGTGGCCACTATCTTAGCTACGAGAGACAAACCTCCCACCACACCCTGTCCCAACAATAACTAATTGTCTAAAGTGCAGTAATAGTAGCATGGTTAGACAAAAATGGGGACATGAAATGAAAATTCTACGTAAAATACTGTTTAAAAAAAAGAAATTTCTACTTTCAATTGCATCTTAGAATTCTTCCCTTCTTACTGCTACCTGAACCAATTCATCAGTGTCTGTACTTAGCTAGTACATGAAGTTACCCCTTTTTCTAACCAGCCCTTCCCCACATCCAATCTCAACTGCTAAATTAATGTCACACAAGCAATTCCATACTGAGTTCCTGTAATGGCCAGTTACCCAGAAGAAAGGGGCCTTGATCCATCTAAAACCTGCCATGTTTTCCATCTCTGGCAACTTTATTTCCTTTGAGGATTGGGGGAGGGAAGAGGATGCAGGAGCAGAAATAATTAAATCAGGACGGAAAGGAAAGAACACAGGATCGTAGGGGAGGAAATGAGAAACCAACCCTTATACTACTGAGCAATGTCTAAAGTGCAGTAATAGTAGCATGGTTAGACATCAACTACATACACAAGGAACGCACAAATGGTGCAACGGTAGTCAAAAATTCTGTTCAAAGAATATTTCAGTTTTACAAAGCAGTTCCAACTTTAGGGGCCAATTTGAAAAGACACTTTAACAAGGCAAAACTAACAAGTGGAGAGGACATAATAGGGCGCTGTTTTAATTCAATGTTATTTTAATTATTCAGCTCTTCCACGAGGCTTTTCCCTGCCTTGTTGATGCTCTGCGACCAAGCAGAAAAAATATTTTATCATGAGCTTCCATCTCACTGAAGAGGCCTCAAGCCAATCTGCATCCAACAATCTATTCTGAAAACTCTGTTCACACTTTGACAGCAGTGACTACCTGCACCACAGGAGCAGAGACAATCCACAACATTTTACATAGAAGAACCCACAAATTCCAAAAGAAAACGTCAATTCACCACATCTCCTCACATTAACAGATAGATCCCTTAAAATAATTCTAGGATTCAGATCCACATCTCCACCAAAAACTGATCTTTTCTTCCTTGGGCCATCTGTACCCAAGTTTCGTTGAAATCCATCCATTAGTTTGAGGTACTGTTTACAAGCAAACAGATTAACAAACTGGCGAAAACATGAAATGAAAGAAAATCGCTTATTGTCACAAGTAGGCTTCAAATGAAGTTACTGTGAAAAGCCCCTAGTCGCCACATTCCGGCGCCTGTTCGGGGAGGCTGGTACGGGAATTGAACAGTGCTGCTGGCCTGCCTTAGTCTGCTGTAAAAGCCAGCTCTTTAGCCCCGTGCTAAACAGCCCCATTTCCCCAACCCCACTTCAGTGGCACAGATAACAAATCCGTATGACATTGCTAAAGGTAAATTGGAGGATACATTTGCTTCGAACAGAACCATCATATCGTGCACAAGAAAATAAACAGCAAACTACAATAAAAAAATTATAACCTTGCAACAGAAATATCGTCTAGAACAAAGTTGCAGGGTTTGAAAACATGTTGAAGTTCCAGGTTTTAAAATGCAAAAAGCAATAGGGAACAATGTTGAAATAAAAAAAACTCCCAATATCTGAAATAAAACAGGTTCCAATTCCCATCGCTCCCGATTGCACAGGTAGGTCCTGGGCCATTCCTAAAGCAAAATGATGCAAACTGCAGGAATCTGAAAATGCTCAGCTTTTTCAAAGAGAGATTGTGAATAAACTCTGTTTTTTGCTTGTTAGTCTTCAAATTAATGCTGAAATCCTCAATTTATTTCAGGCAATTGCTGCATTTAATTGCAACTTCTGGTTTTGGGATGCTTTTTTTGGGCTCTTCCTAACATTTCCTTTGGCTTTTTGTCTGATTATGTAACTTGAAGTGCCCAGGTAATTTTTCTACATTAAATATTTTATACAAATTGTTAGTTATTCACTGTTGAGCATCATTCAGATTACAACCAAATTGTTGTGGATTCCAATTTTATTTGAGCCAAACACAAATCACCTTCATACACGTTGCAAAAGTGTGAGCTGGTTCAGTTCAAAAGGATTCTTGGTGTGTGAACAATTTTCTATAATATTGTGGAATTAATTAGAAAATAAAGAGACAAACTACATAGTGAGCACCGAAACTGTCGATACAGAAGGAAGAGTTAAGTTTCACGGGAACAAAGTACAAAATAAGCAGCTTTTGCCATCCACTCCTTCAGGACACAACAAAGCAGATACTAATCCGGTGGTAGAAAGGAAATCAAGCCCTGGTTTCAGGAAAAAACAATATGGCCCTCTCATAATACCACATGATCAGAGATAGAATCATGTCACATGGTCTTCAGACTGTAAAATGGCAGTAAAATTTAGAACAGTTTAAGTAACATTTGGCTTTGCAGGATCATAAACTGCCCAATTAACTTATTGCAAAACATATCAAACATATTAAATGTCAGTGTTATTTTTCAAAAGGTAATGTTTAAAAAGCATTTTGATCTGGGGGAACTTTTGTTCAAAGTTTATTCCAACAAAAAGGCAATCTACTAACACTACTCAAAGGAGAAACATGAAGTAATCTGCTTTAAATCAATAACTGCAACAATGCCAGCATTTAAACAGTTGACACCTCAAGTGCAGGAAACACACCAACATTTAATTTGTGCGCAATCAGGATCTGTAGATATCCTGCCCATCTCCAAGCTGGTCAGTTTCTAGCACTCACCCCAGTTGACACCAAGAATCAGCTGTCAATTCACAAATCTGCTTGAATGGAACAGTTTTAAGCAAAGCCAAGCCTCACAATTGATTTAATTAAGTTCTGATGAAAGGTTTCACTTATTGATCTGTCTTCTGCCTTTCAGATGCTAACTTACTGCACTCAGATTCTTTTTGTTTGTGAGAATTTACAATTGGTATATAATCTATAGTGGTGGTCGTTCAGTCTAGCGTGTTTGTGCTGGATCTCAAAAGATAGCCACTTGGTCTTGTTTCCTATATCTATTCAAATTTTCCCCTTAATTGCCTTTAAAGAGATATTATGGATTCTAGTAGACCAGGTACAAGTCACGGCACTGTACGAAATAATTTCTAACCTTTCCCTTTGATCTCTTGATAATTATATTAAATGTATGCCCTTCTACAAGAACTACAGCACCTTTAACATGACAGTATAATCAGACAACTTACCACCAAACCAAAGATGAAGGTATTACAATGGGTGACCAAAAACATCTTATGCAAAGAGAGGTGGTAGAACAAAGAGGTTTAGGGAGGGAATTGCAGAACTAAACAGTTGAAGGCATAGCTACCAAAATTGGAGATGTACTAGACCAGAGTTGGAAGAATGCCAAGCTCACAGGTTTGTTGGGCCAAACCCTCATCTTGCACTGATTTTCTCTCATATAACCTGCTACCAATTGCTCCAACCTTCCCCATCCAGTGTGAAATAACCTTGTCACATATTTTTTAACTAATCATTGTTTCTCTTCCATGCATATCCTGGGAAGCAAGTCGTCAGTTGGCCAGAACGCTTCAGCTTTTAGGTTTAAGTTCAACAAAAAAATAATTTCACAAAATATGGTGCTCCCTCAAAACCCAAATTAGATATTCTTGATGAATTTTTAAAACTACAATTGGTGAGACCAGAATTGGAGTACTGTGCAAATTTTGGATACACATCTAGCTTATATTGGAGGCATAGCAAAGGCTCACCAGATTAGTGGATTGTCCTATGATGCGGTTGAGTAAATTGGGCCTATGCCCTCTGCAGAGTATCAGACATCTCATTGTAACAAACACACTTGACAGGGTAGACTTTTGAGAAGTTAATTCCCCAGCCCAGGAAAATCAGAAGAGTCTCAGGATAAGGGTCCAATTAATTCGCATTGATAGGAGTAATTTCTTTGAACCAGGCTGTGAATCTTGGTAATTCTCTAATGCAGAGGGTTGTGGATGCCCCAGCATAGAGTATATCCAAAATTGAAATGAACATTTTGGTCTCTCTGGAAATCATGGGATATGGGAAGCAGATGAGAAAGTAAAGTTGAGGCAGATCTTTTGGTATGCATGGTAGTATGGTGGGTAGCACAGTTGATTCACAACTCCAGGGTCTCAGGTTCGATTCCTAGCTTGGGTCACTGTCTGTGTGGAGTCTGCACATTTTCCCTGTGTCAGCATGGGTTTCCTCCCACTGTCTAAAGATGTGCAGGTTAGGTGGATTGACCATGCTAAATTGCCCTTAAGTGTCCAAAAGGATTAGGTGGGGTCCCAGGGATGGGGTAGAGGCATGGGCTTATGTGGGGTTTGACAGGGCTTTGACAAAGGGTCATCTGGACTCAAAACATTAGCTCTTTTCTCTCCTTACCGATGCTGCCAGACCTGCTGAGATTTTCGAGCATTTTCTTTTTGGTTTCAGATTCCAGCATCCGCAGTAATTTGCTTTTATCCAGGGCTCAAATGGAGTGCCATTTCCGTGCAGACTCGATGGGCCAAATGACCTTCTTCTGCACTGTAAATTCTATGATTCTCTGAATGGCAGAGCAGGCTCAAGGAGTTGACTCCTGCAACTTTATGGTCTCACATCAAAACTATTTGTGGTTGCAAGCAACTGCAGACAGAGGCTGGGACTCTGCAGGGACCCTTCAAAAATCTATTGTTCTTCAAATGGACCCTATTTGCCGAAGACTGAATCCCACCTGAAAACTTGGTCAGGGCAATGTTCAGCCTCCCCAATTTGTTCTGCACAGTAAAACCCAAACAGCGATAGGCACCGGC
Organism: Scyliorhinus canicula; assembly: GCF_902713615.1. Classification (NCBI taxonomy): domain Eukaryota; kingdom Metazoa; phylum Chordata; class Chondrichthyes; order Carcharhiniformes; family Scyliorhinidae; genus Scyliorhinus; species Scyliorhinus canicula. The sequence goes on along the minus strand of NC_052152.1, from coordinate 204,408,280 downwards.
CAGCCAGCCAGCCCATTCCCCGACACTAGAGTGCATGCATGCACACTTGGGCTCAGCCTCCAGGGCAGGCAATCATCGCCGTCACGGGGGGATCCATTTGAACCTGCCCCGCTCTCACAGCTCGGGTCCTGTTACTTACCCGTATAGTGAACCACGCAGAGCTGCCCGGCCTTGGGGAAGGTTCGCCCTGTAAGACACAAGCGGACACGGGTTAGATTCGGCGCGCGGACCCAAGGCCTCCCAAACGTCAAGTCCGAGTAACCAGCGACCCCACCCTCCCCTTTTGCCTCGAAGACCCTTGGCAAACCCATACCGTCCCCAGCAACGATCGTCTCCACGTCCACTCCCATGGCTCCGCTTCACAACGAACCCAACAAACATTCACCCCACCAACGCGCTGGGCGGGGAGGGAGGGGCGGAGCTCCAGAACAGACCAATCAGATCTATGTTGCCAACCGACGTCTTCCAATCATACCCTGGAGGCAGGCCGCGGGGGCGGGGCCGGGGCCGGCAGTCTTGCCAGGCGCCCGGATGTTGAACCGTTGGGCCGCGCTTTCGAATCTGATTGGCTGGCCCCCCGCCCCGCGCGGGTGCCTGGAACATTCTGGAAGCCACGCCTCAGACGGAGGGACGTCGTGTCCGCGCCGCGCCGCGCCCGATGGCGCCCATTTAGGAGCGGCCGTTTTGTTGTTTAAAAACCCTGTTTGGAGCCGGCTCCGTCGGTGAGGCTTTAGAGTATTAGGCGGGATTTCTTTTTCTGTTTGGGTCAACCCCGCCACCAGATCTAACAGCGGGGATTCGTGGACATTTACAACACAGAAAGGCCGTTCGGGCCATCCTGTTCACGTCTGTTGGTCAACAGAGATCTTACCACATGAGTTTTACACCGATTGGCCCACCTCCAGACTCCCACCATTACCTGGATGAAAATTTTTATCCTCGCCTCTGTTTGCTTTCTACCTTTTACATAAAAAACAGAAAATAGGAGCAGGAGGGGGCTATTAGGCCCTTCAAGCCCGCTCCACCATTTATTATGATAATGGCTGATCATCCAACTCAATAGTCTAATCTCACTTTCCACCCCCCCCCCATATCCTTTGATACTCTTTGCCCCAAGTGCTATATCTAACGACTTGAAAACTTGATGTTTTCGCTTCAACTGTTTTCTGTGGTGGTGAATTCCACAGGGTGAAGAAATTTCTCCTCGTCTGTGTCAGGCATTTTTGAAGTTGGGGTTGGATTGCGAGTGGGTATCGAGAGGGTCGCAGAGCCGTCCTTCGTGGCGCTCCCGATTGCGCAAATTCGCGCACAATAGCCGCTGCCACCAGCTTTTAACATTGCCGGCTGCGAGCGGACTCCAAAATGACGACCCCGACCATATAAAATAATGAGGCCACACTGCGCACGTGCACCAATGAGCGGACAGGCATGCGCAGTGCGGCCGCATTTTTTTATATGGTCGGGTTGTCATTTTGAAGGCCACTTGCAGGCGGCATTGTTAAAAGCCGGCTGTTGCACGTGAATTAGCGCAGTCGGAGACACAGCAGACGATTTAAAAAAATTAATGTAATGTTCCTGAAGGGAGACAGAGAGCAGGTCACACCCCCCCCCCCCCCCCCAAAGTCGACGTCACGTGTTTTGTGCGCGATTGCGATTCCTATATTTCAGCAGCAACAAACAAGGTAAGAGGAAATGGTAGGTCGGGGTCGCGAACGTTGTTCGGCATGAGTCCTGAAGGTCAGCTGGTGGGGGTCCTGAAGGTCGGCTGGCGGTGATCCCGAATGTCACTGGCGGAGGTCCAGAAGGTCGGCTGGCGGGGGTCCCGAAGATCAGCCTGGTCTACCCAATATCCTCAGACTGTGACCCCTGGTTCTGGACACCGCCACCATCAGGAACATTCTTGCATCTAATCTGTCTAGTCCTGTTTGAATTGTATAGGTTTCTATGAATTTCCACCGCCCCCTCCTCATTTCTGAACTCCACCTAATACAATCCAAAGGACTCAACCCCTCCTTGTACCTAAGTCCTGCCACCTTAGGAATCTGTGGTAAACCTCTGCACTTTATAGGAAGAACATCTTTCCTCAGGTAAGTATTCTGCGTACAGTCCAGACAGATCGTTCCATACGTGAAAACGTTTTGGATGCTTATCTTCAGGACTGGTGTATGAGGACACCCAGGTCTCATTGCACATTCCCCTTTCCTAATTTATTGCTACCAAAGTGGATAACTTCATATTTATCCAAGTTAGACTGCATCTGCCACTCATTTGCCCATTCACTCAACTTGTCCAAATCACACTGAGGGATCTCCGTATCCTCACAGCTCACCTTCCCACTGTGTCATTTGCAAATTTGGGGATGTTACATTTGTTGCCAATTTAATGGAATACTATCCCTTCAGTGTCACCAATAATGTTGCCAATCGGCACCGGAGTAATGTCACCAATTAATAATGATGCTCTTTCGAGTCGGCAGGACCACCACAAGGCTTCACCGGATATCGATCAAAGGACCGCACAACCAGTTAGTCAGTTCAAGTTCAAAGATGGTTTATTTACACCCAAGTATTACTTCGACATGCAACACTACAAGTTAAACTACACCTAACAACTACAATAACCTACACTTAACTTCAGGACAACCGGTTCTATGCAGATGAACAAGCGTGGTTGGGTGGAAGAAGTGGCTCTGTTTCTGCTGGGCTCATCTGTCTGATAGCGATTCGTTTGTCTTGAACTTGTTTGTCTGGTTGTTATGCTGTTGTCCTCTTCTTCACTCAGTAGTTGAGTTGGTGGAGGGGGTGTGGTGTGTAGGCGGGAGTGGTGGCGATGGTTGCGGGTGCCAGATCTTGAAGTAGCTGGGTAGTGTGTCATCTGAGAGTACCTTTAAGAAACGGATGTTTAAGCAATGTACCTTTAAGAAATGAGGTGATTCATAGAGAAATACAGCACAGAACAGGCCCTTCGGCCCACGATGTTGTGCCGAACTTTTGCCCTAGGTTAATCATAGATCATAGAATTTTGGACACTAAAGGCCATTTATCATGGCCAATCCACACAACCTGCACATCTTTGGACTGTGGGAGGAAACCGGAGCACCCAGAGGAAACCCACGCACACACGGGGAGGATGTGCAGACTCCACACAGACAGTGACCCAAGCCGAAATCTGGGACCCTGGAGCTGTGAAGCAATTGTGCTATCCACAATGCTACCGTGCTGCCCTTAACAGTGATGTCAGAGTGTGGGTGGAGCTGGGCTTCAGCTTGGCCATTTTGAAGTTTTTAGTTTCAGTTTGAGATAGCAGCTGGGAGTGTCTGTGTGTTTTGCTGAGAGCTGCGGGAAGGAAAAGAGCTGGTCTGGTGATTTCTGCAAATCCAAAGACTATAAATATATTGAATGTAACCTGTTGTGCTCCTATTTTTGAAGGGTTGAAGTCTTTTGGATGTTTAAAAGAACAGTTTGCAGGATTGGGTAGTGTTGTATTACTTTTGGGTTATCTTTGAAGTAATGGGTGTTAAGAGATCCAACGTTTATTTTGAAAGGTTAGGTTGAGTTCATGGAATAAACATTGTTTTGTTTTAAAAACCACGTGTCCATAATTGTAATACCACACCTGGGGAACAAGCCATGTGCTTCAAAAGCAACATTGGTTGGACTCCATGATACATTTTGGGATTCTGAAAACACCCCTCCCATAACAAGTGGTGGAGGGAGACGGTGTAGGATCGGAGGTGGTGGTGATGGTCACTGGGGAACCTGCAGGTGCCAAATCCCGGAGGGAGACTATAGAACATAGAACAGTACAGCGCAGAACAGGCCCTTCGGCCCTCGATGTTGTGCCGAGCAATGATCACCCTACTCAAACCCACTTATCCACCCTATACCCGTAACCCAACAACCCCCCCTTAACCTTACTTTTTTTAGGACACTACGGGCAATTTAGCATGGCCAATCCACCTAACCCACACAGGTGGCCTCGCTTCCGTCCTGGCTGACATTCCCCAGGGCCCGTCCTCCTCCGGAAGCATGCGAGGAGCCATAAATCAGATCCCCTCGTCGAGAAGGTCCTGACTCCTCCAAGCCAATCCACAATATGCCTACGTGGCACATCATGACGGGCGGAGAGGGAGCTGGTGGTACGCAGACTTCAAGACAACAGTGGAGAAGAATCGATACTGCGCAATCTGGTTGACCATGTCAGATATGCGGTAGAGGGGGTAAGCATCGAGCTGCGTGTACCGGTTGATGGTCTGACTGTAGCTGATGACCATCCGGTGCTTCTCCCCAGTCTTGATGACCACCATTTGGGCTCTCCAGGGGCTGGTACTAGCCTCAATAATTCTCTCTCGTGGGAGTCGCTGGACCTCTGACCTGATAAAGGCCCTGTCCCGGGCTCTGTATCGTCTGCTCCTGGTGGCGATGGGCTTACAGTCCGGGGTGAGGTTAGCGAAGAGCGGGGGTGGGGTGACCTTAAGTGTCGCGAGGCTACAGATGGTGAGGGAGGGCAGGGGCCCAATAAAGTAAGGCTTTGGAGGTGGCACTGGAAGTCGAGCCCCAGTAATAGGGCAGCACAGAGATGGGGAAGGACGTAGAGCTTAAAGTTAGTGTACTCTGCGCCTTGTAAGGGTCGCGACACAGTACCCCTGGATTTCTACTGAATGTGATCCGGAAGCCAGGGAGATTTTCTGGGTCGCGGGTAAAATTGGGAAGGAGCAGCGCCTTACCGTACCTGGGTGTATGAAGCTGTCTGTGCTCCCGGAGTCAAAAAGGCAGACCGTCTCGTGCCCGTTGATCCGGACGGTCATTGTTGATTTTGTGAGGTGATGAGGCCGGGACTGGTCGAGCGTGATGGAGGCAAGCTTCGGAAGGTGATGGATGGGCCGGTCGAAGGTAGCGGCGGCGGCGGCGTATGACTGGGTGAGCAAGGCTCCCGGGAGGCTGCGGAGCGGTCCCAAGATGGCGGCCACCATGGGTCGTGCATGGCGGGTGAAATTGAAGATGGCGGCGCCCATAGGCTGCACATGGCGGGTGGTGCGGCATCTGGGGGCGACAGGCAGCAGGCAGCGCTGCTGGGCCTAAGGGTTTTAGGGAGAGATCGGGCCTGGCAGGCTTTCGCAAAGTGACCTTTCCTCCCACACCCGTTGCAAGTCGTGTTCCGTGCAGGTCAGCGTTGTCTGGGATGCTTACCCTGGCCGCAAAAGTAGCACTTCGGGCATCCGGCGTTGGATTGCTGCGCGGCACAGGCTTGCACCGCACTCGAGTCAGATGATGGCGGCGCCCACAAGGTCCACGAGGGTGCCGCGTGGTCAAGAGGTGTAGGCCTCCATGTTCTGGAAGGCCACCTCCAGCGAGTTTGAGAGTTGCACTGTCTCTGGGAGGCCGAGTGTACCCCTTTCTAGCAATCGCTGGCAGATGTAGTTTGATTTCATGCCTGATCAACAGCTCCTCGTGCTGGGTAGCTGATACCGCCTGGCAAGCACAGTTCCGGCCGAGCACCCGCAAGGCACGCAAGAATTTGGCTCGTGATTCCCCAGGGCGTTGTTGCCTCGTGGCAAGAACATGCCTAACATACACCTCGTTTACAGACTTTACATGTCCCTTCAGCAGCACTATCACCTCCGTATACGAGGGGGCGTCCCTGTTGAGAAGGAAAACTTGAGGGCTCACCTGCGCGTTGAGGATCTGCTGCTTTTGGAGGTCGGTGAAGTCTTCTGTGGAGGATCCGAGGTATGCTTCAAAGCACTGGTGGCCTCAGTGGCCAAGGCTCCTGGCCATGTCAGCCAGTATGAGTAACGGCATGTGGATCCGGGTGGGGGTTCGGACACTCTGGGTTGGGGAGGCGTTGGGTTATGGGTGTGTGGGATGGCGGTTGGTGCCATCGGCACAGTGCTGCCTGCTCACCCTGGCTGCCCTTAGGAGGTTGTGCAGTTCTTTTCTGCACTGCTGGCCGGTCCAGACGTTGCCCACAGCACTGACCGACACTGTCACCTGTGCCCATTCACGAAGAACGGTGGAGGCTAGCAGCCTCCTTCCCGGGCCATGTGCCATTAGGACAGCCTCAGGATGTCACCTGAAGCCCGCCCCCGATGGGCTGACTACCCGACAGCGTCGGTCGCGTGTCCTCTCAAGTTTCGTAAACTTTGTCCAGCAGCGCCACAGTCGGGGGGGGGGGGGGGGGGCATTCTGCTGGCTGGCAGGGCTCCGGCGGGGAACGGGAGGGGGTTTACATGAGGGCAGTTTTTGGCAGGCCGTGGCTGCCCCACGTATTGCAACTAAGAGGCTAGGGTTTTTGTGTTTTTTTTAAAATAATTTTTATTAAGATTTTCAAAAACGTATCAAAAACATAAAATAACAGCAAGAAAACCGTAGTAACAACAACAAAAAGGAAAAAACACAATAACCCCCAAAACCAAACCCCCCCCCCCCCCCCCCAGTAACTACAAAAATAAGAAATAGATAAGCACCCGGCATATTCAATAAACACATATACACATTTCTCCCTTCCCCGCAACAAACCCCCCCCCCGGTTGCTGCTGCTGCCAGCCCATTTTCCTACCGTTCTGCCAGGAAGTCAAGGAAAGGCTGCCACCGCCTAAAGAGCCCCTGTACTGAACCCTCATGGCAAATTTCACCTTGTCCAATTTGATGAAGCAGGCTAGGGTTAACTACAAAATCTTGAATGTTGCATCGGAAATGGAGGCACAGTATCCAGCAAGCTTAGGACCAAACCAAAGTGCATGTGTGTGGTTAGCCGGTGTAAGTGAACAGCGGTCACACTTGATCTCCACTTCCCGTGGGCAGCATGGTAGCACAAGTGGATAGCACTGTGGTTTCACAGTGCCAGAGTCCCAGGTTTGAATCCCCGCTGGGTTACTGTCTGTGCGTAGTCTGCACGTTCTCTCCGTGTCTGCGTGGGTTTCCTCCGGGTGCTCCGGTTTCCTCCCACAGTCCAAAGACGTGCAGGTTAGGTGGATTGGCCATGATAAATTGCCCTTAGTGACCAAAAAAAAAGGTTAGGTGGGGTTATTGGGTTACGGGCCAGAGTGGAAGTGAGGGCTTAAGTGGGTTGGTGCAGACTCGATGGGCCGAATGGCCTCCTTCTGCACCGTATGTTCTATGTAATCCACTCATTCTTGCCTTTGTCCAGTGCATTGTGTGTCACACTTTGAACTGAACCAAACTCAATCTGGCACCAGGTGAAGTAGCATTCACCCTGTCGAGGGCTTTTCTCTAAACCTCAGTAAGCACAGAGCCCAGCTCCTCCACCCATTTCTCGTATACTCCATCCAGAGGGGCAGCTTTTCTGATTGGCGGGCTGTGACTAGTGGTGTTCCGCAGAGATCAGTGCGGGACCTTTGCTGTTAGTGGTATATATAAATAATTTGGAGGAAAATGTAACTGGTTTGATTAGTAAGTTTGCAGACGACACAAAGGTTGGTGGAATTGCGGATAGCGATGAGGACTGTCAGAGGATACAGCAGGATTTAGATCGTTTGGAGACTTGGGCAAAGAGATGTCAGATGGAGTTTAATCCAGACAAATGTGAGGTAATGCATTTTGGAAGGTCTAATGCAGGTAGGGAATATACAGTGAATGGTAGAACCCTCAAGATTATTGACAGTCGGAGAGATCTAGGTGTACAGGTCCACAGGTCACTGAAAGGGGCAACACCGGTGGAGAAGGTAGCCAAGAAGGTATACAGCTTGCTTGCCTTCATTGGCTGGGGCATTGAGTATAAGAATTGGCAAGTCATGTTGCAGCTGTATACAACCTTAGTTCGGCCACACTTGGAGTATAGTGTTCAATTCTGGTCGCCACACTACCAGAAGGATGTGGAGGCTTTAGAGATGGTGCAGAAGAGATTTACCAAGATATTGCCTGGTATGGAGGGCATTAGCTATGAGGAGCAGTGAAATAAACACGTTTATTCTCACTTGAACGACGGAGGTTGATTGGCGGCCTGATAGAGGTCCACAACATTATGAGGGACATAGACTTTTCCCAGAGGCTTTTCCTAGGATAGAGGGGTCAATTACTAGGGGGAATAGGTTTAAGGTGTGAGGGCAAGGTTTAGAGGTGATGTACGAGGCAAGTCTTTTACACAGAGGGTAGTGGGTGCCTGGAACTCGCTGCCGGAGGAGGTGGTGGAAGCACGGACGATAGTGACATTTAAGGGGCATCTTGACAAATACATGAATAGGATAGGAATAGGGGGATACGGACCTAGGAAGTGTAGAAGATTTTAGTTTTGACGGGCAGCCTGGTCGGCACAGGCTTGGAGGGCTGAAGGGCCTGTTCCTGTGCTGTACTTTTCTTTGTTCTTTGAAGTTCAGATCAGCCATAATCATATTGAATGGTGGAGCGGGCTCGAGTGGCCAAGTAGCCTACTCCACCTACTTTGTATGTATTCCGCCAAAAGAGGCAGATGTGCATATAAACTCCATGATTTGTTTGAATGGTCAAAATTAGGTACTGCAACATCAGATAATACTTTTTTGCGTTGTACTAATTATTACTAATGCACTGCTTCCTATTTATTGCCTTGTATTTTTGTGCACATCTTGCGTGCATTCTTCATGTTCTATAATGTTGCACTGTTTACGTATAATCAACTCTTTTTTTCCCAACACCATAATTTCAGTTGCACAGGCTCTCCATTGCTAATTCTATCTGCTGTTGCAAGGATACTGGGCAAAGGAGGCATGTTACTTTGCACACAACAGAATCCATGGGGCTGGTTTAGCACAGTGGGCTAAACATCTAGCTTGTAATGCAAAACAAGGCAGCAGCGCGGGTTCAATTCCCGTACCGGCCTCCCTGAACAGGTGCAGGAATGGGACGACTAGGGGCTTTTCACAGTAACTTCATTGAAGCCTATTTGTGACAATAAGCGATTCTTATTATTATGAAGTTGGTGGCTGCATCCCTTTGGAGGGAAATTATATTAACATCTATTGCTGATTCTACAGCTCCCTAGATAACTATCCAATACTGGAAACAGTTTAATGGTTTTGAGACTAAGACAAAGGAAAAGAAAGCATTCACATTTAACTTCAGTTTCCAACCTTGCTATACAGCACAATGTGCTGCTTGTTCACCATTGATTCCATCAGTCATGGTTTCTGTAGTCCCAGTCATATATACCAGTAAGAAGTCTTACAACACCAGGTTAAAGTCCAACAGGTTTGTTTCAAACACGAGCTTTCGCAGCTCCTTCCTCTCCATTCACCTGGTGTTGTAAGACTTCTTACTGTGCTCACCCCAGTCCAACGCCGGCATCTCCACATCATATATACCAGTATAAGCAAGATACCTTTGGCCTCCTACCCAGCATTGAAAATGGATCTTCCCTCAATTTTGTCTGCATACTCCACCTTCAGGTGTGTTATCTATTATGCCACAGCTTTCGCAACAATTGTCGTCATGCTTTTATGCTCTGAAGACTGATAGGCCAGTGTTTAAAGTATATTGTCTCCTAAATCAAATGAACCCAGCGGATCCATATGAATAGGTTATGAAGAGGGTTGGTCTGCTAAAGCTGGCAACATGACTTTAAGGGTCGGCTGCAGCTGGTTCTCTTAAAATCATAGAATCCCTACAATACAGAAGGAGGCCATTTGGCCTATCAAGGCCATACCCTACCCAAACCCATGACTCTACCCCATCCATGTAACCCAGTAGTCCTACCTAATCTTTTGGACACTAAGGAACAATTTATTATAGCTAATCCACCTAACCTGCACATCTCTGGACTGTGGGGGGTAACCAGAGCACCCGCAGGAAACCCACATGGGGAGCAAGTGCAAACTCTACACATTCAGTCACCCAAGGCCGGAATTGAACGCGGGTCCCTGGAGCTTTGAGGCAGCAGTGCTAACCAAGGTGTCTCACGACATAGACAATTGGACATGAAGCCCACCATTATACTAAGGCTCTAATTTGAAATTCTCCAACAACAGAGATCTGACACCTTGCCTTCAATTATTTGGATAATATTTCCAAAGGTTAGGAATAGCAAATAGAATATTGCATTATATCAAGATAATTCACAGTTCTAACAAAGGAGGCAGTGGCATAGTGGTAATGTCACTGAACTAGTAATCCAGAGACCCAGATCAAGATCTGGCAACCTGGTTCAAATCCTACCAGGGCAGATGGTGAACGCCACTCCAGGACGCGATTCTCCCACCCCTGTGAAAACGGCCACGCGCGAATGGTGCCGGGCCGCACAGAGAATCGCCGCAAACGGCCGTAGCGGCGATTCTCCAGGCCGGATGGGCCGAAGTCCCGCCGGCGCGACCAGATGTCACGCCGACGCCGTTCCAACATGCTGTAAAACAGCGTCAGCCAGTCGTGCTGGCTGACCCTGCGGGAGGAGGGTGGGTGTAGGGGTGGCCCCACACATCCGCTGCAGGGGTTGGGGGGAGGCACCACACATCCACTGAAGGGGGTGAGGAGCTTTTTGTGGCACTGCTCGCCAGTCTTGGGTTTCACCGTGGTAGCACTTACGGCCACGCCCACCTCCCTCCACAAACGCCGGGCCACGTTGGCTGGCACCCTCTGGCCGGGTGTGGGGTACAGACATCCCCCCTCTCCTTGAGGGCATCCAGCCACGTCTCCAGGTTGTGGTGTGAGCCTGGCCGCTGCTCAGCGTGGCGTCATGATCCCCCGTTGGCATCCTGTGCGCTCGCGTCACCTATTGTGCGCCACGGCGCCGCGTCTTTTACGTGGCGACGGATCTCCGAGGCTGCGCCCCTGTGCTTCCGGCCACGCCCCTATTAGCCCCCTTGTTGGATGGCGAATGCTGTCTCGGAACGGGCACCTGCAGCGAGGTAAAACACGCCCGTTTTCCCGCCGGCGCCTGCACTCTGTCGCCGGAGCGGAGAATTGCAGCCCTGGAATCTAAAGTCCAATGATGACCATGAAACCATTGTTGTAAACTAATGTCCTCAGGGAAGAACATCTGTCATTCATGGATAGTCTGCCGTACATGATCCCCAGAAATGTGGTTGACTTTTAAATATTCTCTGAAATGGGGCTGTTTAGCACAGGGCTAAATCGCTGGCTTTGAAAGCAGACCAAGGCAGGCCAGCAGCACGGTTCAATTCCCGTAACAGCCTCCCCGAACAGGCGCCGGAATGTGGCGACTAGGGGCTTTCACAGTAACTTCATTTGAAGCTTACTTGTGACAATAAGCAATTTTCATTTCATTTCATTTCATTTTCATTCATTTCATTTTCAAATGGAGGGCAGTTAGGGATGGGCAATAAATGTTGGCCAGCCAGTGGCGCCCACACTCCTTAAACGAATAAAAAAACTAATGAAGCACATGAATGAATTACCAGTTCAATTGCAAGTTAATGTCAGAACAGTTCTTACTGGTGTGCCTTTGGCATGAATATCTCATGCGGATAGTGTTCTTGACCGAATGGGACAGACTTAATAGTCCTTTCCTTTTGTCTTTTTCAAATATTAATATTTACATTGAAAATAGGTCAACATACATAGTGAAACATCAAAGGACAATAGGTGTAAACACAGTGGAGTATGTCCCAGAGACATTTTCTGTCATTGCTCTTTTAAATTAAGCCAGGAAACTAGCGGTGGGAGGGCAGGAAATTTCTGTGCTTCCTCATCTGTTCGCTGTCCACATGCGTCAGCAAATGCTTCTGGTACAAAGCCTCTTTGAATTGTGTGTTCTAACAGTACATGGTATCTGATTTGAGTGCTCATAAGGCTATAAATTGAATGATCAGGTTGCCTGACTACTCGAGTTTTTGGATTTTGATCAAAAGTCAACAACTCTTATTTTTGTAGTGCCTTTGACGTAGAATTATGTCCGAGGATGTTCAGCAAGATTGTTCAGAATAATAAAATACTGAGCCACAGGAGGTATCGAAACAGATGACCAAAAGCTTGACAACAGAGGTAGGTTTAAAGAACTTCTTATTGGGAGAACGGTGGAGAGATTGAAAGGTTTATGGAGATCATTCCAACGTTTGGGGCCAACGCAACTGGAAACATGGATGCTAATGATGGAATGGTTAAAATTGGAGACTTGCAAGATAGAAATTCATAGCTATCTTGAAAGCTTGAAGAGCTGGAGAAGATTACAGAGGAGGAGTGAGCTCATGGAGCAAACAAGGGATGAGGTTTTTATAACTGAGACCCTGTCAGACTTGGAGCCAGTTTAGCTCAGTAAGGTCAGAAGTGATGAGTGAATGATTCTTGATGCAAGTTAAGGTATGGCAGCTGAATTTGGATGAGCAAAAGTTTATGCCGGGTGGAATATTGGAGGCTGATCAGGACAACATTTGAATAGTCAAGTTTAGTGGGAACAAAGGCCGAGCAGAGAGTTTTAGCAGCAGATTAGCTGGAATTGGGCAATGCTGTAGAGATTGAAGTTTTGATGATGAAACTTGTGTGGAAGCAACCTGCTGAGGGGTCAAATGCACCACAGTTTTCAGGAAGAGGGATGGCGGTCAGAAACAGTTTGTGGTGGCGAGAATGACTTCCGCTTCCCCAATATTTATTTGGAGAATAGTTCTGCTTCCGCAATGCTGATGTTAGACAAGCAGAGTGACAAAACGGTTGGCAGACTGACTAAGCGAGGTGGTGATGAGGTAGAGCTTAGTGTCATCAAGTGGAATCAAGTTTTCAGATTATGTCCCTGAATGACAGCATGTAGATAAGAAGCAGGAGCCACACTCCAGTCATCTGAAACTGCTTCGAATAAACTGATAACTTAACATTAATTGTCCAGCTAATTTCCAATAGACCTTTCAGCTCTATTTCTAATTCTCTGTTAGTTCCATGGAACATTTTCACATGTGGTGTATATACATAATAGGTTTTTTTACATTTGTGAGTGCGTGCTTCAAATGTTTTAATTTTTTTTATCAATTGGGAGGATAATATTCAGAGTCCTTCTATGGTTTCATGTTTATACCATGGGCCACTGTTGGACTGGTCTTGTCTCACCTTGGTATTGAGTTCCTATCTGACTGTGCTGGTCAGCTGCCCAGTAGTGGCAATCTATCTTGAAGATCTTTAAGTAAAGACACAATTAGGCTTGGCTGTGACACCCCAAGTGATAAAGAACTATTCATCACCTAGCCTTGCATATCAAAATTTGTCATAGGGTGAGTTATTTCATAGAATTTATAATGCAGAAGGATGTCATTCGGCCCATCGAGTCTGCACCGGCTCTTGGAAAGAGCACCCTACCCAAGGTCAACACCTCCACCCTATCCCCATAACCCAGTAACCCCACCTAACACAAAGGGCAATTTTGGACACTAAGAGCAATTTATCATGGCCAATCCACCTAACCTGCACATCTTTGGACTGTGGTAGGAAACCGGAGCACCCAGAGGAAACCCACGCACACACGGGGAGGATGTGCAGACTTCGCACAGACAGTGACCCAAGCCGGGAATCGAACCTGGGACCCTGGAGCTGTGAAGCAATTGTGCTATCCACAATGCTACCGTGCTGCCCGAATTGGGGAATTGGATTGGGGCTGAGAGTTTGCAGAACCAGAGTGCTCTTCAGGAGAAGGAAGTGAGAGGTGATGTAAAGAACTGCAAGGGAAATGAAACATCTTGAATTGTCCAGAAAATCTTGTGTTCCCTTCACCTCCTACAGACAGACACAAGGTGGTGCTCCTTCACTGTACAAACGAACTCGGAAATAGTCTAGCAAGACTTTAAAAAATAATAAATAAATTTATGAATGTTACAACCAGAAAAGAGAACATTTTTACAGTGTATTTAATTGATTCAATAAGTTACAGTATTATCTTAACTGCTGTTAGATGCACAGCTTATTTATCTTCTTCTTGGCCTCCCTGGCTCGAGAGACAATAGGTATGCACCAATAGATCACTGATTGGTGTGGCAGCGACAGGTTCTCTCTTTGCTTCTAATAAACTGATAACTTTGTCTCATGCCTTGCCAGCTCCTGGTCTCTTCTCATCTCATAGAATTACAGAATCATAGAATTTACAGTGCAGATGGAGGCCATTCGGCCCATCAAGTCTGCACTAGCCTTTGGAAAGAGCACCTCACTTAAACCCACTCCTCCACCTTGTCCCTGTAACCCAATAACCCACCTAACCTTTTTGAACACTAAAGGCAATTTAGCATTGCCAATCCACCTAACCTGCACATCTTTGGACCATGGGAGGAAACCAGAGCACCTAAAAGAAACCCACGCAGACATGGGGAGAACGTGCAGACTCCACACAGACAGTGACCCAAACCTGGGACCCTGCAGCTGTGAAGCATCAATGCTAACTACTGTTTTACAGTGCTGCTCACTACTATTGCCTACTGTACTTTCCTTAAAAACGTTTACAGGTATTCACCTACCTTGAAGGGGCTGGCAGGGACCCGGATTGCTTCTCGCAGCTTCAGCTGTGGATATGGCCCCCCACACTTCCGGTTGTGAGTCCGCGCATGCTCACGGCGGCCTGCAGTGGCTGAGCCAAACGCAATGGCAGACTCAGCCGGCGGATCTGGACCAACAAAGAAAGTCCCAACGATCTGCCCTGCGCCACTCGACTTGATCCCGCCCCCCCGGTACTTGATCCCGCTGCCCCCCACCAGGGCAGCCGCGGTCTGAGTCCGCAGCCGCCGCACGAGGGTCCTGACAGATGTGGTTAGAACCATGCCGTTGGGAATTCGGCCAGTCGGGACCGGAGCATTGGCCCCCCCAGCCGCTCCACGTAATTAGCGTGCGAGAGATTCTCCAGGGACCGGAGAATCGCGGGAGTGTCGCCAAGCTCCATTCTGTCGGGAAGTGGATTCTCCGCCCATGCGCTAAAGGCGATTTTGGTGCGGGACTGCGGATAATCCAGCCCAATGTTTGTCATCAGTTTGGCTGCAGGAGCTGCCGGAACATGCCAAAAATAACACATGACTGCCTTAAGGGGCTCCAGTCCTGTTTTCTGTTCAGCTCTACTCATTACATAGATTACATAGAATTTACAGTGCAGAAGGAGGCCATTCGGCCCATCGAGTCTGTACCAGCTCCTGGAAAGAGCACCCTACCCAAGGTTAACACCTCCACCCTATCCCCATAACCCAGTAACCCCACCCAACGCTAAGGGCAATGTTGGACACTAAGGGCAATTTATCATGGCCAATCCACCTAACCTGCACATCTTTGGACTGTGGGAGGAAACCGGAGCACCCGGAGGAAACCCACAAACACACTGGGAGGATGTGCAGACTCCGCACAGACAGTGACCCAAGCCGGAATCGAACCTGGGACCCTGGAGCTGAGAAGCGATTGTGCTATCCACAATGCTACCGTGCTGCCCCTAACCCCCTTTAGTTTTAGTCCTTCCTGATATGCCCACACATTAGTGAGTCTCGTATCCCTCAGCAGGGTCACTGACTGGGTGCTGTCAGCTAGAACCAGCTGAGCCCGGGTCTTGCGAAGGCAGGGTTGACACTCCCTAAAGTAGCTCCACTTGACAGGTGCTACCCGCTGCCTCACTTGTATTTATATACAGTAGTCCCCCGTTATACCGCGGGTGTTCGGGTCCAAGACAGCCACCCGCGTTGTATCCGAGCCGTGGATATCCAAGATGGCGGCTATCCAAATGAATGAACGAGAGGAAACATCGCTGACTGTGCTGAACATTGCTGAATGGAAGGGCGTTTTAAATAAAAAACATCAAAGTCCGTTCAAGTCTTAAGTTTTAAATTTATTTAAATATATACAATAATATATACATACAATAATATACTTAAAATTGTACTTACAAGCATATTTTTAAAAATCATTTAAAAAAGTCTGTGAGTTTCTTCTGGCACATCCCCTTCCTCATCTTGACTTGTGCTTGCCTCTGGAGGTTTTTCAGGTGTAGGATGTATATCGGGTCGAAGTCCTGTTGCTCTGTGTATGCTATGAGCCACTTCAGGTGCGTGATGGCATCCGAGTGGCTCTTTGCCACTGGTCGTTGGGGTTTTTCTTCTTCTTCTGCCTCCTCTTGGGTGACCTGGTCGATGATCTCCTCCTCTGTGAATGTTTCTGCGGGTGCCATGTCATCCTCTGCTGCTGCCCACCTGTTCACCCAATCCTGGAGTGTTAGGTTCTCATCCAGGTGGTCCTCTAGCCTCTCCTCAGCTGCCCTGATCTCTGCTTCAGTAAAGCCTACGAAGTCCTCTTCATCCGGATAATGTTGGGGTGGTGGGAGTGCTGCTCCTAGGGCCTTGTTCCAGCAGTTGGCGATGGTCTTCTTCGTCACAGCTCCCCAGGCCTTCCCTGCCAGGTAACAGGCATCCTTGATGGTGATGGCTTTCAGGTAATCTGGGACAGTGAGAGGAGAGTTTATCATTTCCAGGATCAGTTCCTTTTTGTACACAGACTTGAAGGTCTGAATGATGCCAGCATCACATGGCTGGATCTTGCTGGTGGTGTTCTTTGGGAGATAGAGCACTTGGATCTGTCCATCCCTGGTCTTGAGAACATCTCCCTGAGGGTGGGCTGAGCAGTTGTCCAGTAGGAGTGTGGCCTTCTGCGGTAAGTTGCGGGCACTAAGGTGGTCCCTGACACTGGGTACGAAGAACTTGAAGAACCACTCCTCAAATAAGGAAGCTGTCATCCAGGCTTTGCCAGAGTTCCGGTAGGTAATGGGTAGGTTCTCCATGTTGATGTGGTGAAAACATCTAGGAGACTTGAATTTGCCCACAATCAATGGCTTCAGCTTGTGTGTTCCCGTGGCATTGCTGGCAAACAGGATGGTGAGCCTGTTCTTGGCTTGCTTGTACCCCAGAGTCTTGTGGGCATCATCCTTGACAGCTAGGGTCTTGTCAGGCAGCATCTTCCAGTAGAGCCCTGACTCATCTGCATTGTAGAGTTGCTCTGGGGCCAGCTCCTCTTGCACCATGTAGTTCTTGAGGATGTCGGGAAAGGCTGCTGCTGCTCCTGAGTCGGCGGATCTCTGTTCACCACTGATGGTAACTGCACCTATCCCATGTCTTTTCTGGAACCGATGGAGCCAACCCTTGCTGGCTACGAAATTGCTGTCCTCTGGGTTGAGCTGGTGATGGAACTTCTCAGCCTGAGTCCTGATGATAGGTCCAGATAGGGGGGTGCCACCAGACTGTTCCTGGACAAACCAGGTGAACACAGCCTTCTCCAAGTTAACGTCACTAGCGTTCCTTGCCTTTTTCCTGGTAAGCCCTTCACTCTGAGAAACTGTCCCAACATATGTTCTTAAATTGGGCTCATCTTTCACCCACCCACGGAGGGTTGACTCTGGTACACTAGTCTCTCTGGATAATTTTGCCTTCGTTTCCCCGTTTCGAAGCCGGTCTATCAAATGTATCTTTTGCTTCACCGTGTAAGACTTGCGCTTAAACATTTTGAACGACAGTAACTGAACTCGAAGATACCTGCACTGGAAAAGGTATCCCTTTTATGGCTGGGTAATCGGGCTAATTGGTCGCGGCTACTCATCGCGGCTAATCGTTCTACAGTAATCATCGCGGCTAATCGGTCTAATCATCGCGGGTAATCATCGCTGCTAATCGGTCTAATCATCGCGGGTAATCATCGCTGCTAATCGGTCTAATCATCGCGGGTAATCATCGCTGCTAATCGGTCTAATCATCGCGGCTAATCATGGCGGCTAAAAAAGGTGCTGTTTCAAAAAGAGTTTAAAATGAGTCAAGTAAGTTGGGGTCCATAAGCCCCCCCGCCGTATATCGCGAACCGCGGTATTTCGGAGCGCGGTATAACGGGGGACTACTGTAGCACCTTTAATGTAGCAAAAATGATCCAAGACACAGGACCATAATCAAACACAATTTGGCACCAAGCCACATATCAAGGGTTATGGGGAGAAAAGCAGAATTAGCCTATTGAGTTGGATGATCAGCCATGATTGTGACGAATGGCGGAGCAGGCTCGGAGGGCCAAATGGCCTTCCCCTGCTCCTATCTTCTATATTTCTGTTGGGGCAGATGACTAAATGTTTGGGCAAGGAGTTAAGTTTTAATAATCTTTTATTGTCACAAATATTAAGTTACTGTGAAAAGCCCCTAGTCACCACATTCCGGCGCCTGTTCGGGTAAGCCGGTACAGGAATTGAACCTGTGCTTCAGGCCTTGTGTTCTGCATTACAAACCAGCTGTCTAGCCCACTGAGCTAAACCGACCCAACTTAAGTAGCATTTTAAAGGATGAAAGAGGTGGAGAGGTTTAGGAAGTGCTTCACACCTAGACAGCTGAAGACATGGTCATCAATGGTATGTGATTGAAATCAGGTATGATTAGTATGCTGGAATTAGAGGTGTGCAGATATTTTTGGAGGATTGTGGGGCTTGCAATGTTGACAGAGATAGGGTCGAGGCAATTGGGAGATTTGAAAACAAAAATAAGAATTGCAAAATCGAAGTATTCAGAAGTGGGAGATGTAGGTCTGTGGGCACAGGGCAATTGGATCTCTTTGAAATATTCATGAGATGGAGGACAGGGGTGAGATACTGGTCTTTTCACCTGGGACCGACAGTACTAAGGAATGAATGTTGTGAAAAGTAGGCAGGTGGTTATCTCTGAGTAAAGCGGTAAGGACCAAGTAAAAACAGAAAATACTGGGCAATCTTAGCAGATCTGACAGCATCTGTGGAGATAGAAGTGAGCTAACATTTCCAGTAGGGATGAAGCTAGAGAGAACTGGAAATAGGATCAGATTTATACTATTGTGTGTGTGATGTGACCAATTCACTCGAGACATGAGTAGAAGTAAACCGTGGCTTTAATCAACTTAGAACAGTACCTGCCTGTGACTGAACCAATGCAGGTCGACTGCTCTTTATACCTCCCTTCAAGGGGAGGAGCCATGGGCGGAGCCCATACATGCCCCAACATGTTCCCCTGTGGATAATGCCATACAATGGCCCATAGGAGAAGCCCCCAAGGGCAACAGCATAGCACAAATACAAATACAAGGGCAACAGCACAGATACAAATACACTGGTGGATTATTCGTATAATACATTCACCACATTCACCCCCTATTTAAAAAAAAAATGAAGTCTGGCGGGGGTGACGGGTTCATAAGTTCAGCCGGTCTGGCGCACGGATTGTGCGCTGTGATCGCCGAAGCTCTGGCGTTGTTGCTGGCCCAGGTGTTGAAGTCGTCCGTGCTGGCAATGGTAGTGAGGATGTCGGTGCGGGTACAGGCGTGGACTCCGGGAGCGTCTCTTCTGGAGCTTCATTCCTGTGGATCGTGACGGGGGGATTGCGGGCGGGAGGAAGTGCGGGAGCCATATAGGGGCTGGGGCGCTGGTCATGGTAGGTTGGGTGGGATATGGGCTGTTTAGCCCACTGGGCTAAATCACTGGCTTTGAAAGCAGACCAAGGCAGGCCAGCAGCACGGTTCGATTCCCGTAACATCTCCCCGAACGGGAACCGGAATGTGGCGACTAGGGGCTTTTCACAGTAACTTTATTTGAAGCCTACTCGTGACAATAAGTGATTTTCATTTCATATGGTGGCGGGGTGGTGGTGGTGTCAGGTCCCGGAGGGAGACCATAGACTGTCGGCCATCGGGGTGTTCGATGTAAGTGTACTGGGGGTTGGAGTGCAGGAGCTGGACCCTCTCTACCAGAGGATCGGACTTATGGCTCCTGACGTGCTTTCTGAGTAGGACTGGCCCCGGTGTCTTCAGCCAGGACAGCAGTGAGGCCCCTGAGGTGGATCTCCTAGGGAAAACAAATAGGTGGTCATGAGGGGTCTCGTTTGTGGCCGTGCAAAGTAGGGACCTAATAGAGTGGAGCGCATCGGGGAGGACCTCTTGCCAGTGAGAAACTGGGAGATACCTGGATTGCAGGGTCAGTAGGACGGTCTTCCAGACCGTCGCGTTCTCCCTCTCCACCTGCCTGTTTCCCCTGGGGTTATGTAGTCCTGCTCGAGGCGATGCCCTTACTGAGCAGGTACTGACGCAGTTCGTCGCTCATGAACGACAAGCCCCGGTCACTGTGGACATAATTGGGGAAACCAAACAGGGTGAAGACACTATGTAGGGCTTTAATGACGGTGGACGTGGTCATGTCGGGGCAAGGGATTGCAAAGGGGAAGCGGGAGAACTCATCAATAATATTGAGGAAATATGTATTGCTGTTATTGGAGGGGAGGGGCCCTTTGAAATTGATACTGAGGCGCTCAGAGGGCCGGGATGCCTTTACCAGTTGGGCCTTATCTGGTCGATAGAAGTGTGGTTTACACTCCGCACAGATCTGGCAGTCCCTGGTCATGGCTCTGACCTCCTCGGTGGAGTAGGGCAGGTTGCGGGCCTTGATATAGTGGATAAGCCGGGTGGCCCCTGGGTGGCAGAGGTCATCGTGCATAGCCCTTAGTCGGTCATCTTGCGCGTTGCGTGTGTGCCGCGGGGCAGGGCATCTGGGGGCTCATTGAGCTTCCCAGGACGATAGACTATATCGTAATTATAGGTGGAGAGTTCGATTCTTCACCTTAAGATCTTACCATTCTTGATTTTGCTCCGCTGCGTATTGTCGAACATGAAGGCTACTGATCGTTGGTCGGTGACGAGGGTAAGCCTCCTACCAGCGAGGTAGTGCATCCAGTGCCGTATGGCTTCCACGATGGCTTGGGCCTCCTTCTTGACTGAGGAGTGCCGAATTTCAGAGGTGGTGAGGGTGCTCGAGTAAAAAACTACCGGTCTGCCTGCTTGATTGAGGGTAGCGGCGAGAGCGACCTCTGAAGCGTCACTCTCCACCTGGAAGGGGATGGACTGGTCCACCGCGCGCATCGCGGCTTTGGCGATGTCCGCCTTGATGCAGCTGAAGGCCTGGCGGGCCTCAGTTGCCAGTGGGAAGATGGTGGCCTTGATTAGTGGGCGGGCTTTGTCCGCATAGTTGGGGACCCACTGGGCATAATATGAAAAGAACCCGAGGCACCTCTTCAGGGCAGTGGGGGAGGGGAAGTTGCAGGAGGGGGCGCATACGGTCAGGGTCGTGTCCTAGGACCCCCTTTTCCACGACGTAGCCGAGGATGGCTAGTCTGGTTGTGTGGAAACGCATTTCTCATTGTTGTACGTGAGGTTTAGGGTTTGGGCGGTTTGGAGAAATCTGTGAAGGTTGGCATCGTGGTCCTGCTGATCATGGCCACAGATGGTGACATTGTCCAAGTACAGAAATGTGGCCCGCAGCCCGTATTGGTCCACCATTCGATCCATTGTTCTTTGGAACACCAAAACCCCGTTCATGACGCCAAAGGGGACCCGGAGGAAGTGGAAAAGGCGGCCGTCTGCCTCAAAAGCCGTGCAGTGGCGGTCCTCCGGGCGGATTGGGAGCTGATGGTATGCAGACTTCAGATCCACCATGGAGAACACCCGGTAGTGTGCGATTTGGTTTACCATGTCTGCAATCCGGGGAAGGGGGTACGCATCGAGTTGCGTGTGGCGGT
Source organism: Scyliorhinus canicula (assembly GCF_902713615.1). Classification (NCBI taxonomy): domain Eukaryota; kingdom Metazoa; phylum Chordata; class Chondrichthyes; order Carcharhiniformes; family Scyliorhinidae; genus Scyliorhinus; species Scyliorhinus canicula. Next base: position 204,386,835 of record NC_052152.1, on the reverse strand, counting down.
GTATGGTTTGGCTGTAATCTACAACCATCCAGTTCTTTTCCCCGGTCTTGACGACCACCACCTGAGCTCTCTAGGGGCTATTGCTGGCCTCGATGACTCCCCCCCGCAAGAGTCGCTGGACCTCGGACCTGATAAAAGTCCTGTCCTATATGTTATACTGCCTGCTTCTGATAGCGACTGGTTTGCAGTCAGCGGTGAGGTTTGCGAAGAGTGGGGGAGGGTCGACTTTTAGGGTCGCGAGGCTGCATATGGTGAGTGAGGGTAGGCCCCCCCCCCCCCCCCCCCCCCCCCCCCCCCCCGAACTCCAGGGTTAAGCTCATGAGGTTGCATTGGAAATCTAGTCCCAATAGGAGAGGAGCGCAGAGGTCTGGGGGCACACATAATTTAAAATTGGCGTACTCGGCACCCTGTATTGCTAAGGCTGTAGTAGTGCACCCTTGGATTTGCACCGAGTGCGACCCAGAGGCGAGGGAGATGGTTTGGTGCACCGGGAAAATTGTGAGCTAGCAGTGTCTTACCATGTCCGGGTGAATGAAGCTCTCTGTGCTCCCGGAGTCGAAAAGGCAAGGTGTCTCGCGCCCGTTTACCCAGACGGTCATCATAGAGCTCCGGAGGTGCTTGGGTTGCGACTGGTCCAGGGTGACCCCGCTGAGTTGCGGGTAGTCGGCGTGGTCGGAAGTGCTGGGGCGGCTCCACGATGGCTGCCCTTGCTGATCGTACGCGTCGAGCGGCATAGCATATGGCGGCCAAGATGGCGGCCCCCGTTCGCCGGGGGTGGCGGGCGGTGAGGAAGATGGCGTCCAAAATGGCGGCCCCCATTGATCGCACGTGGCCGGCCGGCACGTGGGGGAGGATGGCCAAGATGGCGGCCCCCGTGAGTCGCACGTGCTTTGAGGGCTGGAAGATGGCTGCCCCCACGGATAGCATGAGGCTGATGACGAGTCTGCAGGGGGCGGAGTCAGCAGACATGCTGCCACACTGCGGGCCTGTGAGCCTGAGGATCGGGCCTGTGAGTTAGCGTTCTTGGACCTGGCCAGGCAAACTTTGGCGAAATGTCCTTTTCTCCCGCAGCTGATGCAGTTCGCATTACGGGCCATGCAGTGCGGCCGGGGGTGTTGGGACTGGCCGCAGAAATAGCAGGGTAGCCCCCCATGGTGGGCGGGTGGCCGCGCAGCACAGGCCTGGGGTAGTCTTTGGTCGGGGGTCCACGAGGGGGTCGCATGGTCAGCCGGGAACACGTTAAGGCTCTGGAATGCTACTTCCAGAGAAGAGGCTAACTTTACCGTCTGATCCAGGTTCCAGGGCCCCCTTTTCGAGTAGGCGCTGTCTCACATAGTTGGACCGAACTCCCACCATGTAGACATCTCGGACGGCGAGTTCCATATGTTGAGTGGCCGTAACAGCCTGGTAGTTGCAGCTGCGTGTGAGGACTTTGAGGTCGCGTAGGTAGTCTTCTAGCAATTTCCTGGGCCGCTGGCGGCAAGTGGTGAGGATGTGTCACGCGTAGAACTCGTTCACGGGCCGTACGTAGAGGCGTTCGAGCATCTTGAGGGCATCTACGTAGGAGGGGGCCCCGTCGAGTTGAACAGAGATTCAATGGCTCACCCGTGCGTGGAGGAGGCTCGGCTTCTGTTCGTCGGTGACGGAAGGCGTGGAGAAGGCTGCGGCATAGGCCTTCAACCAGCGGAGCCAGTGCGAAAAAATTTTATTTCGCCCCCACGGCCTGAGGATCGAGTTCCAGTCGGTCAGGTTTGAGGGCCGATTCCATAGTTGCATTTAAGTTGATTAAATTGATGCAACCATCAATTCACTCGAGACATGAGTAAAAGTAAACCGTGGCTTTAATTAACTTAGAACAGTGCCTGCCTGCGACTGAACCAATACTGAGAACCGCCTACAGGTTCTCTACAGGTCGACTGATTTTTATACCTCCCTTCAAGGGTAGGAGCCATGGGCGGAGCCCATACATGCCCCAACATGTTCCCCTATGGATAATGCCATACAATGGCCCATAGGAGAAGCCCACAAGAGCAACAGCATAGCACAGATACAAATACAAGGGCAACAGCACAGATACAAATACACTGGTGGATTATTGGTATAATACATTCACCACAGTATGTTGGGAGGGGGGAAGAGGTGTGTTGTGGAGCAGAGGGCTGGATCGAGGGCCACGATGGGTGGAGAGTGACAAAGATGTAATGGGCAAAGAAAGACAATGGGAATGTAAAATGTGGTGATCAAGGCTAAGAAGGGTGCTGATAGTTGTACATTAAGAGATCAAAATGTTTAATGGCAGAACAAAGGTAAACAGTGCATCAACGGACAACTAGGAACAGTGAAAAGATGGCTTAGTATTGATGGGGGAGCGGGACAATGGTGAGGGGAAAACGAATCGATGGAAGAAATGAAAATAAATTGATAGTAGTAAAAATGAAGTGAAGGTGGAGGGGAGAGTTGACAGTCTGAAGTTGTTGAACTCAATGTTAAGTCCGGAAGAGGTGCAGAGTGGGCCTAGGTAGGTTGCTCTTTCAGAGGGTTGGTGTAGATTTGATGGGCAGCTTGGCCACCTATTGCACTGTAGTGATTCTATGAATGTAGAGTAGACAGTATTAGGAGCAGTGAATGTAATAGACCTGATTGAAGGAGCACAGTCCCTTCAATCTGTTTTATTGAATTTGCTGCTCCCAAGCTTAACAGTAGGCATCATACTATAGTGCCAGTTTGTAGTTCACTTCCTGACGCTTCTTAACTTCACTACTTTGCTTCTTGGTCTCTAACAGTGGTCAGTCTCACTCTAAAATATTAACAGGACAAGGATCCTATGCTGTGTTTGCACTTTTCTTACAGTCAATCATAAGAAAGTCTGTCCTGTCAATTCATTCCCAAATTTGGTTCGAGCTCGGATTGTGACCTAAAGGTGTTAACACGTGGAAGGTGTTGCTGGGAGGAGTGATTTGAGAGTGGGAGATCACTAGGGGCCATTCTGTACTGAAGTGAAATGATAAAAACAATGGTGAGAAACATATCACATAATTTCTCCTCCCCACACCTGGTTCTGCCTGTGATTGTAACTCTAGACAAAATGTCAGTAACCCTGGCTAAGTTTCTTGTGGTTAATGATAAGCCAGGAGCATTTGAAGTTTCCATAGACGTAGAATATCTTTATATTTTGAAGTACATTTGGAGATGATTTCACTGGTGTAGAATTTGGGATCTTCTTGGACTGATTCCCTAAATTCAATCTCTGTGTTCAGTTAGCTAATGTTATTTGAGGCAAGACTATTTAAGAACTCTACAATTGCTTCAAAATCCCCAGGGAGAGAATGAATCAGTTTATGCTCTGATTGATTCTCAATGTCCCCAGTTGGAAAATGTATTGATATTGGATGAAAGTATTATCTGTCGGGGAGAAGATTGGAAAGGGAAATTTGGGGAAGTTTTGCATGCTCAGATGTGTCAGTTTTGCTGCCTGTACCTGCTGTGAATTGGCACAAGGTAGAGCAGTTGCACTGCAAATACCACCTCAATTAACTTTTCCCAACCAGAGGCTGAACTTCACACAATAAAACCAACTTTTGTTATTGCATTGGATTGGACAAGCTACAGTTAAAAAAGTTCCACAACAATATTTTCATTTTTTGGAGCAATCAAAATTTTAGTTCAATCACATGTCAAGAGTGAGACTCGCATGTCACGAGTCAATACAGGAGGGAGATAGAGAACCTAGTGGAGTGGTGTAATGACAACAATCCTTCAATGCCAGCAAAACAGATCATTAACTTCAGGAAGCAAAGTATCGTACATACCCCTGTCTGTATCAACGGGGCTGAGATGGAGATGGTTGACAGCTTTAAATTCCTAGGTGTGCACATCACCAACAATCTGTCCTAGTCCACCCACGTTGACGCTACGACCAAAAAAGCACAACTTCGCCTATCCTTCCTCAGGAAACTAAGGGAATTCAGCATGTCCACATTGACTCTTGTAGCCACCTAAGATGGACACTGGGCTACCAAAATGGAGAACTGCTAAGGCTGCAGGGAGAAAACAGCCTTAGTAAGGACAAGCAGTTTGCAGAAGGCTAATTAGCATTCTGCACGTACAAAACCAGTTTATGGCCAGGTGCAGGATCTCAGCTTAAGGTGTAAATGGCAACAACGATTTGCATAGTAATGAGGTGATCCAGATCTGGGCCCACACAATAGAAACATTTGGGTTTGAATGGATACTTTGAGTGGATGCCCAGACGAAACGGCACCAGAAGTATCCATCACAAAGGACCCTAGAGACCGCCCCACCCATCGAGAAGAGACCCTCAGATTGGGGGGTTTGGAAAATATCGATTGGGAGAAGACCCAATCGATACCTAGCAGGTGAAAGAGCCCGCCCCAAAGGGCACGGACCTCTCGGACCTATAAAAGTAGACCCCGCACATGGTCCGTTCTGTTTGCTCCGGCTCCGCTGCTGTTTTGCTAGGCTGTTGCATCCTGACTCCGACCCCAGCCTCCAGATCCTGTCTTTCATCACCGGCCGTTGAGCACCAGCCATCGTTCAGTAAGTGCCAAAACGACGCTCGCTACGTGACCCCGGCATTGCTTGTACTCTAGCCGACTATTAGTGAACAGAAGGTGCAGTCCAGAAAGGAACAAAGGCCTTGTCCCCTGACCTTGCTGGTTCCTACTTAGATAAGTATTTAGTCGTTTAATAGTAGAAATAAGTATTAGTCTTTAGCGTATGCATGCGTATTTATTATATTGGTTATAATAAATATCAATCGTTTGAACTTACTAATCGGTGTACAGTTTATGACTTTGAACCTGACCTTGATATACTTGTGAGGTGTCTAAATACGGCACCTGGCGACTCCGAGCAGAAATTACATACACAGAGCTGTAGTAGTGTTAAGCACACGGCCTTTAAACGGAGGCGTGTTAATACACTCCAATAAACGCGTAATACACTCAAGTAAAACGTGCAACACTCTTACCAACTTTTACAGGTGCACAATAGAAAGCATCCTATCTGGCTGCATCACAGCCTGGTATGGCAACTGTTCGGTCCAAGACCGTAAGAAACTACAGAGTCGTGAACACAGCCCAGCCCATCACACAAACCCACCTCCCATCCATTGACTCTGTCTACGTCTCCCGCTGCCTTGGGAAAGCAGGCAGCATAATCAAAGACCCCTCCCACCCGGCTTACTCACCCTTCCAATTTCTTCCATCGGGCAGGAGATAAAAACAGTCTGAGAACACGCACTAACAGATTCAAAAACAGCTTCTTCTCCTCTGTTACCAGGCTCCTAAACAACCCTCTTATGGACTAATCTGATTAATACTGCACTCCTGTATGCTTCACTCAATGCCTGTCTCTATGTATTTACATTGTGTACCTTGAATTGCCCTGTTACGTTTTTTCTTTTCATCTACTAAATGATCTATTTGAGCTGCATACAGGAAAATACTTTTCACTGTAACTCGGTACACGTGACAATAAACAAATCCAATCCAAGTGTCTTTGAGAGGGGACTTTGATATAGTGGGTTGGACATTGGGGCACAGAATTTCTGTCACAGTGTTAACTCTATGTCCTTCCTTACATATGATGGAAATTGAGGAACAGTGTGAATGGAGGTTTCTTCAGTTTTTCATTGGAACACCCCAACAGGAAATTCCAGGTACTGTTGTCTGAACATGGTTAAAATTTATAAAACCCTGAAGGGCCCTTTGTTAAATGAGTTCAGGTGGCTTCAATGTCGTTTTTAAGTTGACATGGCTGTATAGCTAAACTTTCTCTTACTTGGCACTCTCACCCAATGTGGGGCTGGTTTAGCACACTGGGATAAATCGCTGGCTTTTTAAGCAGACCAAGGCAGGCCAGCAGCACTGTTCAATTCCCGTATCAGCCTCCCCGAACAGGCGCCGGAATTTGGCGACTAGGGACTTTTCACAGTAACTTCATTGAAGCCTACTCGTGACAATAAGCGATTTTCATTTCATGTGATATGGAATAACTGATGTAAAAATGTCTCTTCTATTGGTACTTCTCTGAAATTGGGCTGAGACATTGTTTGAGGAGAGGAAAACTGATGGATCTAATCCGCTAATGCCGCTAGGCATTAAAAATAGAATATGTTCCATGCCCCAGTGCTAATACCTCTTTTGAGCTTTTCTTGATCAACACAATTCCATTAAAAAGTTAATGCTATTGCGCTATCCGACGGAATTTGCTCAATGCATGTTCATGGACGGTGGGCATCCCTAGCTAGGCCAGCAGATATTATTCATCCCTAAATTGCCCTTGAGAACATAGAACATAGAACATAGAACGATACAGCGCAGTACAGGCCCTTCGGCCCTCGATGTTGCACCGACATGGAAAAAATCTAAAGGCCATCTAACCTACACTATGCCCTTATCATCCATATGCTTATCCAATAAATTTTTAAATGCCCTCAATGTTGGCGAGTTCACTACTGTTGCAGGTAGGGCATTCCACGGCCTCACCACTCTTTGCGTAAAAAACCCACCTCTGACCTCTGTCCTATATCTATTACCCCTCAATTTAAGGCTATGTCCCCTCGTGCTAGCCACCTCCATCCGCGGGAGAAGGCTCTCGCTGTCCACCCTATCTAACCCTCTGATCATTTTGTATGCCTCTATTAAGTCACCTCTTAACCTTCTTCTCTCTAACGAAAACAACCTCAAGTCCATCAGCCTTTCCTCATAAGATTTTCCCTCCATACCAGGCAACATCCTGGTAAATCTCCTCTGCACCCGTTCCAAAGCTTCCACGTCCTTCCTATAATGAGGCGACCAGAACTGTACGCAATACTCCAAATGCGGCCGTACTAGAGTTTTGTACAACTGCAACATGACCTCATGGCTCCGGAACGCAATCCCTCTACCAATAAAGGCCAACACACCATAGGCCTTCTTCACAACCCTATCAACCTGGGTGGCAACTTTCAGGGATCTATGTACATGGACACCGAGATCCCTCTGCTCATCCACACTACCAAGAATTTTACCATTAGCCAAATATTCCGCATTTCTGTTATTCTTTCCAAAGTGAATCACCTCACACTTCTCCACATTAAACTCCATTTGCCACCTCTCAGCCCAGCTCTGCAGCTTATCTATGTCCCTCTGTAACCTGCAACATCCTTCCGCACTGTCTACAACTCCACCGACTTTAGTGTCGTCTGCAAATTTACTCACCCATCCTTCTGCGCCCTCCTCTAGGTCATTTATAAAAATGACAAACAGCAACGGCCCCAGAACAGATCCTTGTGGTACGCCACTCGTAACTGAACTCCATTCTGAACATTTCCCATCAACTACCACTCTCTGTCTTCTTTCAACTAGCCAATTTCTGATCCACATCTCTAAATCACCCTCAATCCCCAGCCTCCGTATTTTCTGCAATAGACGACCGTGGGGAACCTTATCAAACGCTTTACTGAAATCCATATACACCACATCAACTGCTCTACCCTCGTCTACCTGTTCAGTCACCTTCTCAAAGAACTCGATAAGGTTTGTGAGGCATGACCTACCCTTCACAAAACCATGCTGACTGTCCCTAATCATATTATTCCTATCTAGATGATTATAAATCGTATCTTTTATAATCCTCTCCAAGACTTTACCCACCACAGACGTTAGGCTCACCGGCCTATAGTTACCGGGGTTATCTCTACTCCCCTTCTTGAACAAAGGGACCACATTTGCTATCCTCCAGTCCTCTGGCACTATTCCTGTAGCCAATGATGACCTAAAAATCAAAGCCAAAGGCTCAGCAATCTCTTCCCTGGCTTCCCAGAGAATCCTAGGATAAATCCCATCCGGCCCCGGGGACTTATCTATTTTCACCTTGTCCAGAATTGCCAACACTTCTTCCCTACGCACCTCAATGCCGTCTATTCTAATAGCCTGGGTCTCAGCATTCTCCTCCACAATATTATCTTTTTCTTGAGTGAATACTGACGAAAAGTATTCATTTAGTATCTCGCTTATCTCCTCAGCCTCCACACACAACTTCCCACCACTGTCCTTGACTGGCCCTACTCTTACCCTAGTCATTCTTTTATTCCTGACATACCTATAGAAAGCTTTTGGGTTTTCCTTGATCCTACCTGCCAAAGACTTCTCATGTCCCCTCCTTGCTCGTCTCAGCTCTCTCTTTAGATCCTTCCTCGCTTCCTTGTAAATATCAAGCGCCCCAACTGAAACTTCACGCCTCATCTTCACATAGGCCTCCTTCTTCCTCTTAACAAGAGATTCCACTTCTTTGGTAAACCACGGTTCCCTCGCTCGACCCCTTCCTCCCTGCCTGACTGGTACGTACTTATCAAGAACATGCAATAGCTGTTCCTTGAACAAGCTCCACATATCCAGTGTGCCCAACCCTTGCAGCCTACTTCTCCAACCAACACATCCTAAGTCATGTCTAATGGCATCATAATTGCCCTTCCCCCAGCTATAACTCTTGCCCTGCGGGGTATACTTATCCCTTTCCATCACTAACGTAAAGGTCACCGAATTGTGGTCACTGTTTCCAAAGTGCTCACCTACCTCCAGATCTAACACCTGGCCTGGTTCATTACCCAAAACCAAATCCAATGTGGCCTCGCCTCTTGTTGGCCTGTCAACATATTGTGTCAGGAAACCCTCCTGCACACATTGTACAAAGAATGACCCATCTAATGTACTCGAACTATATCTTTTCCAGTCAATATTTGGAAAGTTAAAGTCTCCCATAACAACTACCCTGTTACTTTCGCTCTTTTCCAGAATCATCTTCGCCATCCTTTCCTCTACATCCCTAGAACTATTAGGTGGCCTATAGAAAACTCCCAACAGGGTGACCTCTCCTTTCCTGTTTCTAACCTCAGCCCATACTACCTCAGAAGAAGAGTCCCCATCTAGCATCCTTTCCGCCACCGTAATACTGTCCTTGACTAGCAGCGCCACACCTCCCCCTCTTTTGCCCCCTTCTCTGAACTTACTAAAACACCTAAACCCCGGAACCTGCAACAACCATTCCTGTCCCTGCTCTATCCATGTCTCTGAAATGGCCACAACATCGAAGTCCCAGGTACCAACCCATGCTGCCAGTTCCCCTACCTTATTTCGTATACTCCTGGCATTGAAGTAGACACACTTCAAACCACCTACCTGAACACTGGCACCCTCCTGCGAAGTCAAATCTGTGCTCCTGACCTCTATACTCTCAATCTCCCGTACCCTAAAACTACAATCCAGGTTCCCATGCCCCTGCTGAATTAGTTTAAACCCCCCCAAAGAGCACTAACAAATCTCCCCCCCAGGATATTGGTGCCCCTCAGGTTCAGATGTAGACCATCCTGTCTATAGAGGTCCCACCTTCCCCAGAAAGAGCCCCAGTTATCCAGAAATCTGAATCCCTCCCGCCTGCACCATCCCTGTAGCCACGTGTTTAATTGCTCTCTCTCCCTATTCCTCATCTCACTATCACGTGGCACGGGCAACAACCCAGAGATAACAACTCTGTTTGTTCTCGCTCTGAGCTTCCATCCTAGCTCCCTAAAGGCCTGCCTGACATCCTTGTCCCCTTTCCTACCTATGTCGTTAGTGCCAATGTGGACTACGACTTGGGGCTGCTCCCCCTCCCCCTTAAGGACCCGGAAAACACGATCCGAGACATCACGTACCCTTGCACCTGGGAGGCAACATACCAAACGTGAGTCTCTCTCGCTCCCACAAAATCTCCTATCTGTGCCCCTGACTATTGAGTCCCCAATTACTAATGTTCTACTCCTTTCCCCCCTTCCCTTCTGAGCAACAGGGACAGACTCCGTGCCAGAGGCCCGTACCCCATGGCTTACCCCTGGTAAGTCGTCCCCCCCACAAGTATCCAAAACGGTATACTTGTTACTCAGGGGAACGACCGCAGGGGGTCCCTGCACTGACTGCTTCTTCCCAGTCCCTCTTACAGTTACCCATCTATCTCCAGTCTTTGGTGTAACTATTTCCCTAAAGCTCCTATCTATGACCCCCTCTGCCTCCCGAATGATCCGAAGTTCATCCAGCTCAAGCTCCAGGTCCCTAACACGGTTTTTGAGGAGCTGGAGTTGGGTGCACTTCCCACAGATGAAATCAGCAGGGACACTGACGGCGTCCCTCACCTCAAACATTCTGCAGGAGGAGCATTGTACTGCCTTCCCTGACATCACCTCTAGATTTAAAAAATAACAAGAAAAAGAAAAAGAAAGGAAGAGCTTACCTGATATTACCTCAAACCCTGCTCCCGCTCAAAGGTAAGCAAATTTAAAGGCACTCACTCACCTTCACGACAGGCCCCTGCTCCCGCTTCCCAACCACCGTGGGGTGGGGGGGTTGGTTAGAGGAGGAGGTAGGGTGGGAAACACTCACGAAGTGTTTCGGGTTGAACTGTCACTTGCCAACAGCCTCTCCACAAACCACCTTCAACTTAGGCTGACCGCACTGCACGTATGCAAATTTCCCCAGAACAGCTGATCAGTAGCTCTGCTCTGCTGCCCTCTGCTGGATGATTGCCTTCACTCAAACTCCTCGGGTCCCCTTCGCAGATTCACCTTCAACTTAGGCTGACCGCACTGCACGTATGCAAATTTCCCCAGAACAGCTGATCAGTAGCTCTGCTCTGCTGCCCTCTGCTGGATGTTTTGATGTGCTGCCTTATTAAACTGCTGCAGTCCATGTGTTGTAGGAAAACCTTCAGTGCTGTTAGGAAAGAAGGGAGTTCCAGCGGTAGTGAAGGAATGGTGATATAATTCTAAGTAAGAACGGTGTGTGACATGGAGGGGAACTTGCAGGTGACAGTGTTTCCAAGCCTTGTCCTTCTGGGTGGTAGAGGTTTTGGGTTTGGAAGGTGCTGCCTGAGGAAGCTTGGTGAGTTGCTTCAGTGTATCTTGCAAATGCTAAACACTTGCCACTGTGCATCAGTGGTGGAGGGAGTGAATGTTTAAGGTGGTGGATGAGATGCCAGTTAAGCGGGTTTTATTGTCCTGCATGGTGTCGAGCTTCTTCAGTGTTGGTGCAGCATTCATCAAGACAATTAGAAAGTATTCCATCATACTCCTGACTTGTGCTTTGTAGATGCTGGATAGACTTTTGGGGAATTGGCAAATGAAGAATCCACAGAATTCCCTTGACCTCTTTTAGCCACAGTATTTATATGGCTGGTCCAGTTCAGTTTCTGGTTAATGGTAACCGCCAGGATGTTGATAGTGAGAATATTCAGTGATGCTAATGCCATTGAAGATCATGGGGACATGGTTGGATTCTTCCTTGTTGAAAATGATCATTTCCTGGCTCTTCTGTGGCACCAATGTAACTTTGCACTTGTCAGCCCAGCCTCAAGGTCTTGCTGCATGTGGGTGTGGACGGCTTCAGAATCTGAAGAGTTTATAAAGGTGCTGAACATTCAAAGCAAATCTCCACATCTGACCTTATGATGGAGGAAAGGTTACTGATGAAGCAGCTGAAGATGGTAGGGCGTAGGACACTACGCTGAGGAACTCCTGCACTGATGGACTGGGACTGAGATGATTGGCCACCAACCACCACAACCATCTTCCTTTGTGCCAGATATGAGTCCAACCAGTGGAGAGTTTTCTCCCGGTTGCCCTTGAAATAGGATCAATATGGAAAATTATACAGTACAGATATGGCAACGACATGTCACTGACTGTGGCAACTGTATTTGTCAGAATTGTGTCGCTTTTTAAAAAAGAAATCCATAAACAAAATTAAATAATGTTAATGATATTTGTCTTTATCGAGACAATGGACTGCCCTCAGTGTGCATGTCGCCTCTGCATTGATCCTTGTCTATTGTGGTTGTAGATGTCAATTTGTGAGTGGCAGTTTCTCTGTGCAGCTGGTGCAGATGAATAGCATTGCCCGAGATTGGCTGATGTTTTTTCTGATGAGCGGGCTCTCTTTTTCATCATTTGGTCATTACTTTTGTCCTCTGCTTTTTCCATACCGTTCCTGAATGCTTAGACCATAAGAAATAGGAACAAGTGTAGGCCATTCAGCTATTCGAGCCTGCTGCGCCAGTTAATAAGATCATGGCTGATCTAACACTCACTAAGTCCACTTTCCTGCCTTATCGCTATAACCCTTAATTACCCTATTGATTAAAAACATGTCGATCTTAACGTCGAAAATGTTCAAAGACTCGGTCTCCACAGCTTCCTGGAATAAGGACTTCCAAAGATTCGCCAGCATTTGAGAGAAGAAATTCTTCCTCAAATCTGTCGTAAATGAACACCCCCTTATTTAGCAAGTATACCCTCTAGTTCTACACTCTCCCATGAGTTAAAACATCCTTCCAACATTTACCCTCTCTAACCTCCTAAGAATCTTATACGTTTCAATCATATCACCTTGTCTCCAGGTACTCTAGTCAGCAATAAGGACTTTTTTTTTAGAAAATATTTTATTGAAGCATTTGTAATTTTCACAGTTTAACACATTCACATCTCTTAAACAACCGCGCGAGCAGACACACGTTAAAAAAAACGACCTGCAGAACAGTACCCCCTAGTCCTCCCGCTCTGTTCTCTAGCTGCCCGTAAACTGTATTCTCTGTCCCGTTGTAATATTTCCATGTATCCTGTTTTCCTCCCCCCCCCCCCCCCCCACCTTTTTTCCTTCCCCCACCCTCCCACCTTACTGCTGACATTCAATTTTCCATGAAGTAGTCTATGAATGGCTGCCATCTCAGAGCACACTCTTGAATTGATCCACTCAAAGCAAATTTAATTTTCTCCAGACTGAGAAACCCTGCCATATCGCTGACCCACACTCCTGACTTCGGGAGCCACTCCATCCCAGCAAAATCCGTCGCCGGGCCACCAGGGAGGAGAAGGCCAGAACATCGGCCTTGGCCCCCAGATCTTCTGCTACCTCAAATATTGCCAGTTCTGGACTCAGAGTTACCCTTCCTTCCAGGACCTCTGACATAACGTCCGCAAATCCCTGCCAGAATCCCCTCAATTTCGGACATGCCCAAAACATATGTACATGGTTTGCTGGGCTACCCCCACACTGCCCACATCTGTCCTCCACCTCAAAGAACCTGCTCATCTGGGATGCCGTAATAAGGGCCCTGAACTGGATGAAGCTAAGTCTGGCACATGATGAGGATGAATTGACTCTCTTCAGGGCTTTTTCCCACAGCTCAAATTCTATCTCCCCACCCAGCTCCTCTTCACACTTCCTCTTCACCGCCCTGATAGGGACCCCTTCCCACTCCATCAACTTGTATATGTCCAGGCCCACCCCTCTCCAACCTCTGTTTTTGACATCACCTTATCTTGTAACCCCCTCAGGGGGAGGCGAGGGAAGCCAGGAACCTGCCTCCGGACAAAATCCCGTACCTGGAGGTACCAAAACCCGTTCCTGCCCGGCAACTCAAACTCCTCTAATGCCTCCAAGGTAGGGAAACCCTCCTGAATGAATAGGTCTCCAAATCGGTCAATCCCTGCTCGCTGCCATCTATTGAAGACCACATCCAGCCCCTCCGGGGCAAACCTGTGGTTGTCACAAATCGGTGACCACACTGACGCCCCCACCAATCTCATGTGTTGCCTCCATTGCCCCCACACCCTAAGGGCTGCCACCACCACAAGGCATGTAGAGTACCCAGCCGGCGAAAACGGCCTCCAGTAAGGTCTCCAACTCGTACCCTTACAGGATGCCACTTCCACTCGCACCCACACAGACCCCTTCCCCACTACCCACTTCCTGACCATCGATATGTTGGCCGCCCAGTAATAGTTAATAAAGCTCAGGAGGGCCAAGCCCCCCTCTCCGCGACCCTGTTCCAGGAGTGCCTTCTTTACTCTCGGAGTTTTACCCGCCCACACAAAACCCAATATCGCCACGTTCATTTTCCTGAAAAAAGCGTTTGAGATAAAAATTGGAAGACATTGAAAAAAGAAGAGCCGTCTCGGAAAGACCGTCACCTTTAACGTCTGGACTTTCCCCGCCAGCGTCAGCTAGACCATGTTCCATCTGCAAAAATCCCCTTTCATTTGATCCACCACTTTGCCCAGAATTAACTTATGAAGCTGCCCCCAATCCCGAGCAACTTGAATCCCCAGATATCGAAAACTTCTCTCAACCACTCTGACTCCCTCAGTCTCCTTTCCTGCCTCCGTGCCTGGATCATGAACATCTCGCCCTTTCCCATATTTAACTTGGAACCTGAAAATCGCCCAAATTCTCCGAGTATCACCCTGATTTTGGCCATTCCCCCCCCCCCCCCCCCCCCCCCCCCCCCCCCCGGACCAGGTCGGTGACATAGAGCAACAAATCGTCCGCTATAGAGAGACTCTGTGCTCTACCCCCACCCCACCCTCATATCCCCCGCCAGGCATTTGATGATCTAAGGGCCATTGCCAAGGGCTCTATGGCCCTAGTAATGAGGAGAGCAGACATCCCTGTTTTGTCCCCCTGCAGCGACTAAAATACTCTGACCGGACTCAGTTGGTTCTTACATTTGCCACTGGAGCCTGATATAACAGCAGGACCCAATCCACAAATCCCTGTCTGAATCCAAACCTGCCTAAAATGTCCCATAGGTACTTCCACTCCACCCGGTCGAAAGCCTTCTCCGTGTCCATAGCTACTACCAACTCAACATCGCCCCCTCCACTGGCATCATTATATTAAGAAGCCGTCTAATATTGGACGTCAGGTGCCTGCCCTTCACAAATCTTGTCTGATCTTCCCTGCTTACCTCTGGGACGTAATCCTCTATTCGAGTGGCCAAGATCTTTGCCAGCAATTTAGCATCAACATTCAGCAGGGAAATTAGCCTGTACAAACCACAGATCTCCGGGTCCTTATTGCTTCAGGATGAGAGAAATTGATGTGTTGGGGGAGTACTCTCAGCTCCCTAGACTCGTTAAAAGCCTTAACCAGGAGCGGCCCCAGTAACCCAGAGAGCTTTTTATAAAATTCCACTGGGAATCCATCAGGTGCCGGGCCTTACCTGATTGCATCGCCCCCAACCCATCTATCACCTCCCTGAGCCAAATTGGGTCCCCCAGGTCTTCCACCAGCTCCTCATCTACCTTCGGGAGCTCCAGCCTCTCTAGGAATTGATTCATACCCTCCTCCCTGCTGGGGGTTCTGACTCGTATAACCGACTATAAAATTCATGGATCGCGTCATTAACCGCCCCCGGTCTATCACTACCTTCCCTCTCATATCCTTTATTTTCCCTATTTCTCTCGCCGCCTCCTGCTTCCTCAGCTGATGTGCCATCATCCTCCTAGCTTTCTCCCCATATTCATATATTGCCCCTTTTGCCCTCCTCAGCTATCCCTCCGCCTTATCCGTGGAAAGGAGCCCAAATTCCATTTGGAGTCTGTCGCTCCTTCAGGAGTTCGTCATTTGGAGACTCTGCATACCTCCTGTCCACCTGTAAGATTTCTCCTACCAATCTGTCCCGCTCTGCCCGCTCAGGTTTCTCCCTATGGGCCCGAATTGAAATAAATTCCCCTCTGATAACTGCCTTCAATGTCTCCCAAACCACTCCCGTCGCAGCCTCTCCTGTATCATTGTTTTTTATGTACCCCCGGATGCCCTCACTCGCAGATCTTATCGTCCGCTAGCAGCCCGGCATCTAATCTCCACGGTGGACGCTGAGACTTTCCCGTGCTTGCCCTTAGGTCTACCCAATGTGGCGCATGGTCTGACACCACAATTGCTGAGTACTCAGTGTCCTCCACCCCCGCTAACAGTGTTTTATCCAGTACAAAGAAATCTATCCTGGAGTATACCTTGTGCACATGGGAGTAAAATGAATATTCCTTGCTCCTTGGCCTCCCAAATCTTCACGGATCCACCCATCCCATGCGCTCCATGAACCCCCGCCATTCCTTCGCCATTGCTGATACTTTCCCTGACCTAGAACTCGACCGGTCCAGTCTTGGATCCAGGACCTTGTTGAAGTCACCCCCCAAAACCAGCCAGTGCGAGTCCAGGTCAAGGATCTTTCCTAGCATCTTCCTAACAAACGCAGCATCATCCCAGTTTGGGGTGTACATATTTACCAGCACCACTGCCATTCCCTCCAGCTTCCCACTAACCATAATAAATCTACGCCTGGATTTGCCTCCATCCTCCCCACCTCAAATGCCACCCGCTTGTTAATCAGGATGGCCACCCCCCTTATTTTAAAATCTAGACCCGAATGAAACACCTGTCCGACCCATCCCTTCTTCAATCTGAATTGGTCTCCCAGCTTCAAGTGTGTCTCCTGTAGCATGGCCACATCCGCTTTTAACAGTCTCAGGTGTGCGAACACATGGGCCCTTTTGACTGGCCCATTCAATCCACAAACATTCCACATAACTAATCTGGTTGGGGGGGCTCTTTCCCCCTCCCCTGTCGATCAGCGATGACGTTTCATAGGCCAGCCCTTAGCTTATTTCCCGCACCTCCCTTGGTCCGCCCCTCAGCAGCTATCGCCCTGCTCTCCGTCTCCAATCCCCCAAAAGTCCCTTACTCATCAGCAGTCCCCTTCCCCTCTCCCCCCCGCCCCTTCCCCCTACTCCATCTCTCCTCAGCTCTCCCCCCACTTCTCTCCCGTTAACTAGCTATCCAGCTAGCCTAGCAGCTCTCGCCCCCGGCGCCTAACATTCTACAACCTGCTGGATCTCCTCCCCCCTTCTTAACATAAGTTCTCAACACAATAACAGCCAACACAGAAAACAAACAAACAATCCGCCAAGGCCCAGGCGCAGAGGCCACCCCTCTCCCTTAACCAAATCTTATCTATCCCATCACCTTCAAACAGAATCAAAACAATAGAAGAGACATCAAACGGGGTAGGAAAAAAAATTCTGCATACAAAAACTCAAACATCATTTTTCCAACAGAAGAGAAAAAACATCGCAGCTCTAAACCCTTTTCACTGCAATTCGGCATATACAACAACAAATCAAAATCAAATCAAGCAGAAAAGCCCTTCTCCTCCCGGATGTCACAACTTAAATTACAGAATTGAAAGGTTAAGATTTTTCCAGACAGAGAAAGAAAGAACCGCACAAAACTGCCCCCCCCCCTTACAAAAAACTCAGTCCACCACAGTTTAGGTTTTAAAGTCCTTATGCATCCACCAAGTTCTTGTCTTTCATAAAGATCTCCACCTCTTTCCGGCGAGCCAAAGTATAGCTCCCGGTTCTCGTAGGTCACCCAGAGACGGGCTGGGTAGAGCAGTCCAACTTTTATTTCTTTTGTAAGCAGGGCTGCCTTGACTTCATTAAAACTCGCCGTCCTCTTTGCAAGCTCTGCTCCCCAATCCTGATACACCCGGATCTCTGACTCTTCCCAGGTGCACTGTTTTGTCTGCATAGCCCACTTAATAATACGTTCCTTATCCAGGAACCAATGCTGGCGTGCCACAATTGTTCTCGGGGGCTCACGACCCTGGGGCTTATGCAGAAGAGCCCTATGGGCCCGGTCCACTTCCAATGGCTTGGGGAACGAACCTTCCCCCATCAGCTTCTCCAGCATCTTCCCCACATACGCACCGACATCTGATCCCTCCTTTCCCTCTGGCAGTCCCACGATCTGGATATTCTGCCTGTGAGAACGATTCTACAGGTCTTCCACCTTCTCCAACAGCCGCTTCTGCTGCTCCTGTAGAATGCCAATTTCCATTGCCATCGCTGTGGACTCCTCTTTTCATTCCGTCGCCTGCTCCTACAGCTTTTGAATCTCTCGTTCCTGAGTCTTCACATTCTCCTCCACCTGGTTGACCACCCCCTTAATCGAGGCCACCGCCTGGATCAGGTCCTCAGCACACGCCTTGCGATGTTGGGCATACAAGTATTCGACCAACTGGTCCATCGTCCATTGGGCAGACGCAGCCAAACTTTGCTTCGTTGTCACTAAACCCGCTGCTTTCTGAGCTTTGTTTCCATCCATCCTTTGATTTCTTCTTTTTCGACTTTTTTGGGCGTGGTTCCATAAATTGAGGGTCACCTCCTTCTCCTCTCACTTTTATCAATTTATTTTGATAAATTCCTGCGAAAATTCAGCTTAAAAGCTGTTAAAAGACCACCAAGAGGTGAGAGCTACTAAATGTGCGACCGTTCACTCCATGGCCACCACCGGAAGCCTCAGCAACAAGGACTTTTGATGCATCAACTCTAATCCTGGTAATCCTAAAGTCCCGCAGACATTCTTTTATCACAGAAAATCATAAAGACAATTTATTCCCTCCAGATTACCACATATTCAAGATGTACATCTAGACCACATTCCTTTCAGGTTTATTTTACAAAGTGCACTTTACCTATTGACTCCTTCGCAATACCAGACACCAGGAATTTAATGTTACCAATGTATTATGGTGGCAAATATGGTGGTTCATATATTCTTGCTATTAATATTCCATTCAATTATACCCAATGTGTAATCAGTGAAACCTGAAAAATGTGGCTGTGGAGGCCAGTGATTTGGCAGAACAGTTTCAGCCTTATTTCTTGCTCCACAAAGTTCCCCAAAATCTTTATAAAAGCACAAACAACACTGAGCCTTCATCTCTAATGCCTTCCTCAATATATTTCTTTGTTGTTTCAAACATTTTGATAGACCATGACTTTTTCAGCTCCAACAGAATAAGAGTCATGCTATTTTATAGTTAGTGTGGTACTTGTGCAAACATGCACTGAGGGTCCCAGGCAGCTATCAAATATTCTACTTGAGTATCACTGGTAAGGTTATTAAGAATGCCAAATGATCCAGTACATATTTCTGGAGTGCTGTGCTTTTTTACAGCTTACCTAATTAAATCCATCATTATTGACATCTGTTTCTTATTATTTGCCTATTTTGTGAGTATATTTTACCACTTTACCTGGAATGAAATTTTCACTTTTACGACATGACTTTCCTGCTGCAATTTAGAAAGTGCTTTCAGAAATCAAATATTTAGGACAGATGCTTTGATAATTCTGAAGTATATTTGGTGATTTCACACAGTTAGCCACCATCCTCCTCCAACGCCTCCCTAATGTCATTCAGGTGGATGGGATGTTCTTGCCTGGTTCCATTCTTATCTAATTAATTGTATCCTAGAATTATTTGACTTCTCTTCTTGCTCTCACATTGTTACCTTTGGTGTCCTCCAAGGATCTATCCTCATTCACTCCACCCCATCACTCATCTATACACTTCCCTTCGGCAATATCGTTAAAAGGCACAACATTAGTTTTCACGTGTGCTGATAACATCCAGTTCTACCACATTACTACCTCCCTGATTTCTCCACTCTTGCAAAAGATTCAGAAAGTTTATCCATATGAAAATATGAATTAGAAGCAGAAGTTGGCTATTCATAAGACATAGGAGCAGAATTAGGCCACTCAGCCCATCGGGTCTGCCCCGCCATTCAATCATGGCTAATATTTTTCTCATCCCCATTCTCCTGCCTTCTCCCCATAACCCCTGATCCCCTTATTAATCAAGAACCTATCTGTCTCTGTCTTAAAGACACTCAGTGATTTGGCCGCCACAGCCTTCTGCTGTAAAGAGTTCCACAGATTCATCACCATCCGGCTGAAGAAATTCCTTCTCATCTCAGTTTTAGTCTGAGATGGTGTCCTCTAGTTCTAGTTTTTCCTCCAAGTGGAAATATCTTCTCCACGTCCACTCTATCCAGGCCTCGCAGTAGCCTGTAAGTTTCAGTAAGATCTGCCCGTCAACCCTTTTGAACCTGCTCCACCATTCATTAAGATTATGGCTGATCTGATAGTAACCTCAACTCCACATTCTTGACTACCGATTATGACTTTTCACTCCCTTGCTTACCAAGAATTCATCTACCTCTGCTTTAAAAATGTTCAAAGACTCTGCTTCCACTATCTCCTGAGGAAGAGAGGTCCAAAGACTCTATCTCAAATGGGCAACGTCTTATTTTTAAGCAGCAATGCGTAGTTCGCGCTTCTCCCACACAAGGAAACATTCTTTCAGCATCCATCCCAAGACTCCTCGGAATCATATACTCTTCTGAACTGCAGCGTATACAAGCCTAACCTGCCCAATCTTTCTCCATTAGACAACCCGCCCATTCCAAATGTTCATCTGGTAAACCTTGTCTGAACTGGTTCCAGCACATTTACATCCCTCTTTAAGTAAGGAGACCAATATTGTACGCAGTACTCCAGATGTGGTCTCACCAATCCCTTTATAACTGAAGCGTACCTCCCTACATTTTGTATTCAATTCTCCTTGCAATAAACAACAACATTCTATTTTCTTTCCTAATGGTTTGCTGTTCCTGTATACTAACCTTTTGTGATTCATGCATTAAGACACCTAAGTCCTTCTACATCTCAGAACCCTGCAATATCTCACTCTTTAGATAATATGCTTATTTTTATTTTTTCTGCTAGAATGGGCAATTTTGCATTTTCCCACATTATACTCCATTTGCCAGATCTTTGCCCACTCACTTAACCTGTCAATATCTCTTTTGTAGCATCCTTATTTCCTTTTCACATCTTACTGTCATAACTATCTTTGCGTCATCACCATATTTAGCAACTATACCTTTGGTCCCGTCATTCAAGTCATTTGTATAAATTGTAATAGGTTGAAGTCCCAACAGTGATTCCTGAGACACATCCCTTGTTACATTATATTCTATAGTACTCTATATTTTCTGTTAGCTAGTTAATATTTTATCCATGCCAATATGTTACCCCCTATTTTCTGCAATAACCTTTTATGTGACACCTTATCAAATGTCCTCTGGAAATCTAAGTACAGTACTTCTATTATCCACAGCACATGTTACATCTTTGAAAAACTCCAATAATTTGGTGAGACATAATTTCCCTCATGCAAAACCATGGTGACTCTGCCTGCTCGCCTTGATTTTTTTCTGCTAAAATATATTTATTAATAGCTTCTAACATTTTCTCAACTCAAAATCTGCATTTCAGAGCTGGAACTGCAACTGAGTCATTGTGGAGCGTTCACAAGGATGAGATCTTCGTGGATGGAAAGTACAGTGATGTAATCACACAGCAGGTAAAGTGCACAGGCAGAAAAGGAATGGTATCCACCAGACAGCAAAACCACTAGGCAGGTAATGCAGGAGTCCCCTGTTCCATTTCCCTCGAACAGGTTTCCCACTTTAGAAAGCGTTTTCGAGGTTATTTCTCAGGAATGCAGCATGAGCTACTATGGCACCACGAACAGAACATAGAACAGTACAGCACAGCACAGGCCCTTCGGCCCACAAAGTTGTGCCGACCATTTATCGTAATCTAAGGTCAACCTAACCTACACCCCTTCAATTTACTGCTGTCCATGTGTCTGTCCAAGAGTCGCATCAATGTCCCTAATGACTCTGACTCCACCACCTCTGCTGGCAGTGCACACCACGCACCCACCACTCTCTGTGTAAGAACCTGCCTCTGACATCTCCCCTATACCTTCCACCAATCATCTTAAAATTATGTCCCCTCATGACAGCCATTTCCGCCCTGGGCAAAAGTCTCTGGCTATCCACTCTATCCATGCCTCTCATCACCTTGTACACCTCTATCAAGTCACCTCTCTTCCTTCTTCACTCCAGTGAGAAAAGCCCTCGCTCCCTCTCTCTCAACCTTTCTTCATAAGACATGCCCTCCAGTCCAGGTAGCAATCTGGTAAATCTCCTCTGCACACTCTCCAAAGTATCCACATCCTTCCTATAGGCAGCACGGTAGCATTGTGGATAGCACAATCGCTTCACAGCTCCAAAGTCCCAGGTTCGATTTCGGCTTGGGTCACTGTCTGTGCGGAGTCTGCACATCCTCCCCGTGTGTGCGTGGGTTTCCTCCTGGTGCTCCGGTTCCCTCCCACAGTCCAAAGATGTGCAGGTTAGGTGGATTGGACATGATAAATTGCCATTTAGTGTCCAAAATTGCCCTTAGTGTTGGGTGGGGTTACTGGGTTATGGGGATAGGTTGGAAGTGTTAACCTTGGGTAGGGTGCTCTTTCTAAGAGCCGGTGCAGACTCTATGGGCCGAATGGCCTCCTTCTGCACTGTAAATTCTATGAAATAATTCTATGAAATAATGAGGTGACCAGAACGGGACACAACATTCCAAATGTGGTCTAACCAGGGTTTTATAAAGCTTGAAGTTAAAACTCACCACTATTCTTAGAATTCCCCCTATACCAAAAAAAGGTCGATATTCTAAATGGTGAACAGGAATTCTCACTCCCTGACTCCAATGCAGGCTTCTGTGGGTGCTATTCAGGTCAAACTATCTTTTCAAGTTATCCCCCGGTATAACCCATACCTTCACCGAAGAATTTTACCTACTTACCCCTTAATAGCATTGATGTCCTGGGTCCTGTGTTATTAAGGAAGTGAAGTAAGCTAATAACCACTTTTTCAGGTTAAGTTATTTTTATTATTATATTTTTTCTTTTAAAAGCTGCAAACACTTTCTTTACAGAAAGGAAAAAAGATCTTGCTTCTGGCTGCTGGTTGCTTCAGGCCCACCTTGGCAATCGATCTTCTTAAAATCTGATCTTCTTGAGTTGTATTCGCTGGTGAACTCGGTTGCTATGTCCTGTTCTTCCCATGCACCGAGCTGTGAGAGCTGGCTCTGCTAGCTATCTCTAAGCTGACTCTGACTCCTGTTTAAATTCTAGTCTTCCTTAGATGTATAACTGTTTAAACTCGGCTGCTTGCCTTGTCTTTCCCATGACCGAGCTCTCTCTCTCTCTCTCTCTCTGAGTTCTCCTCCCCTTCTCTCCTGTTGCTGTTTTCCTCTGTCCTCTGTCCTCTGCTGCTCCCTGGGTTTATATTCTCTTTCTGAGAGTTATTAAGTTTTAACGACTTTATTGTAAATGGGCTTGTTTCACTTTGATAGTTTAAAAGTATCTTTGATGTAAACATCTTACTACAACTAATTATTCATTTTGGGCATATCGTCTCCTCTCAGATCTGATTAAAAAATGCTTTGGTTTCAATAGTTAACTTTTATTTCTGTGATTTCGAATCGTTTAATTTTCCAATTGTCCCCAGCTCATAACTTTGCCTTTGATTTTGACTTAAATGATGTTTCTCGTAGACAGGTCGTCTCCAATTTTCTTTTAATTGACTTGATGTTCGTAGAATTTTACACTTTAAAATTGACACCAAATTCGACTGGGCATCTTCCATCCTTTCCAGCTGTTTACTAAGAGAGTTTATTTCAATTAAGGTGTGAAACTTTGCTTTTAGCTGTATGCTAAAATTTAACTTGGTTATGACTTGAAAGACTTGCCTGTTTTAAACATTCGTCACTTAATGCAATTGAAACTCTCATCCATGCTTTTTCAGATGCTTCCTGAGATAGCTACATTCCATGAAGGTGTGAGCCATTGTTTTAGCTTACCACATGAAACCTGTGTGTCTGCGAAACCTTTCTTGTGAGCAAGAATCTGCATTTTATAACCCTGCTCTTTGCAGCTGCTATTAACCTTTTGTGGGATCTTTCCCTGTACCCTCTCAAACCAGATATTGCCAGACTTCCATGTTTCAAATGACACATTTTTCTGTATTTTCAAGAACAAGCTTCACAAAACCTCGCAACTCTTAAACTCAATTCCCCTGTTAATGAAAGCCAACACACCATACGCCTTCTTAACAACCCTATCAACCTGGGTGGCAACTTTGAGGGATCTATATACCTGGACCCCAAGATCCCTCTGTTCCTCTACACTTCCAAGAATCCTGCCTTTAACCCTGTATTCAGCATTCAAATTCAACCTTCCAAAATGAATCACTTCACGTTTATCTGGGTTGAACTCCATCTGCCACTTCTCAGCCCAGCTCTGCATCCTGTCAATGTCCTGTTGTAACCTGCAACAGCCCTCAACACTATCTACAACTCCACCAACCTTCGTGTCATCGGCAAACTTACTAACCCACCCTTCCACTTCCTCATCCAAGTCATTTATAAAAACCCCAAAGAGCAGAGGTCCCAGGACAGATCCTTGCGGGACAGCATTGGTCACTGACCTCCAGGCGGAATACTTTCTGTCCAGTACCACTTGCTATCTTCTTTCGGCCAGCCAATTCTGTATCCAGACAGCCAAATCTCCCTGTATCCCATGCCCCCTAACTTTCTGAATGAGCCTACCATGTGGAACCTTATCAAATGCCTTACTGAAATCCATATACACCACATCCACTGATTGATCTTCATCAATGTGTCTTGTCACATCCTCAAAGAATTCAATGAGGCTTGTGAGGCATGACCTGTCCCTCACAAAGCCATGCTGACTATCTTTAATCAAATTATGTTTTTCTAAATAATCTCAAATCCTATGTCCCAGAATCCTTTCCAATATTTTGCTCACCACAGACGCAAGACTGACTGGTCTGTAATTCCCAGGGATTTCCTTATTCCCTTTCTTGATAGAGGAACAACATTTGTCTCCCTCCAATCATCCGGTACTACTATGGATTAGAGGATAGGGTAGCTGTTGAACAGGCAGAAATAGCGTGCAGCAAGTCTGTGATGAAGGATAGACAGTTGATAGGGCAAAGTTGCACTCCGTGGAATTGGTTAAAGTGTGTCTGTTTCAATGCAAGGAGTATCAGGAATAAGGGAGATGAACTTAGAACATGGATCAGTACTTGGACCTACGATGTTGTGGCTGTTATGGAGACATGGATTTCACAGGGATAGGAATGGTTGTTAGATGTTCCAGAGTTTAGATGCTTTCTGAAGAATAGGGAG
This sequence comes from Scyliorhinus canicula, assembly GCF_902713615.1. Classification (NCBI taxonomy): domain Eukaryota; kingdom Metazoa; phylum Chordata; class Chondrichthyes; order Carcharhiniformes; family Scyliorhinidae; genus Scyliorhinus; species Scyliorhinus canicula. The sequence goes on along the minus strand of NC_052152.1, from coordinate 204,362,048 downwards.
GGAGGTAAAAGAGAAGGGGGAGTGGCACTGTTAATTAGGGAGTGCACCACCGCTGCAGAACAGGAGGCAGTTGAGGAGTGTTTGGCTACTGAGTCAGTATGGTTGGATGTCAGAAACAAGAAAGGAGCAGTCACTTTATTGGGAGTTTTCTATAGACCCCCCAATAGCAACAGAGAAATAGAGGAACAGATTGGGCGGCAGATCTTGGAAAAGTGCAGAAGTAACAGAGTTGTTGTCATGGGTGACTTCAACTTCCCTAAAATTGACTGGAACCTCCTTAGTGCAAATGGTTTGGATGGAGCAGATTTTGTCAGGTGTGTACAGGAAGGATTCGTGACCGATATTCGATAGGCCGACAAGGGGGGGAGGCCATAATTGGACTTGGTGCTCGGCAACGAACCAGGCCAGGTATCGGATGTCTCGGTGGGAGAGCATTTCGGTGACAGTGACCACAACTCCTTGAACATTACCATAGTCATGGAGAGGGATAGGAACGCACAGTATGGGAAGGTATTTAATTGGGGGAGGGGAAATTATACTGCTATTATAAATGTATTATAAAAATGTATTGAGGTGGATAGAAAACTGGTTAGCAGAGAGGAAACAAAGAGTAGGGATTAATGGGTCCTTTTCAAATTGGCAGGCAGTAAGCAGTGGGGTACCACAGGGATTGGTGCTGGGACCCTAGCAGGGGCTGGTTTAGCACATGGCTAAATCGCTGGCTTTGAAAGCAGACCAAGGCAGGCCAGCAGCACGGTTCAATTCCTGTACCAGCCTCCCCGAACAGGCGCCGGAATGTGGCAACTAGGGTCTTTTCACAGTAACTTCATTTGAAGCCTACTTGTGACAATAAGCGATTTTCATTTCATTTCATTTCATTCACAATATATATTAATGATTGGATGAGGGAACAAAAGGTTGCAGATAATACCAAATTAGGTGGGAGGGTGAATTGTGATGAAGATGCACGGATCCTACAGCATGATCTGGACAGGTTGGGCAAGTGGGCAAACCAATGGCAGATGCAGCATAATTTGGATAAGTGTGAGGTTATTCATTTTTGAAGCAAAAACAGGAAGGCAGATTACTACCTGAATGGTTATAAAGGGGAGTGTGCAGTGGGACCTGGGTGTCCTTGTGCACTGTTCACTTAAGGTAAGCATGCAGGTGCAGCAGGAGGTAAAGAAGGTATGTTGGCCTTCATTGCAAGAGGTTTGAGTAAAGAAGCAGGGATGTGTTGCTGCAATTGTACAGTGCCTTGGTGAGGCCACACACTGTATTGTGTGCAGTTTTGATCTCCTTCTCTGGGGAAGGATGTTCTTGCTCTCGAGGGAGTGCAGCGCAGGTTTATCAGACCAATTCCAGGGATGGCAGGACTGTCATATGAGGAGAGATTGACTAGGTTAGGATTGTTCAGAAGAATAAGGGGGGATCTCATAGAGACATAGAGAATTCTAACAGTACTAGACAGGGTAGTGTGGTGATATGCATCACTATAAATACACAAGGGGTTAATGTAAATACACTAGAACTAAATAAACACTAGAGGGAGTGTCAGAGACATCATGAAACACAGACATTAAACCAATAGGTCAGTAAGATAGGACACGACCAATGGGCAGTCAAGACACACTCAGAGGTGACACTACCACAAGGGGGCAACCCATATAAAAGGACAGGGCACACATGCTCTTTCTCTTTCCATAGGCGACACCCAGAGACACAGGGGCAGATCAGGAAGCATCACACCCACTGCATGGATTAGAGCAGACCGGTTAGTTAGATTGAGTTACTATAGATAGATTAGCAGGCGAGTTGAACCAAGTAGGAGAATTGTTAACTGTTCAATAAATGTGTTAAATCTATCTCCAAGTCTGAACCTTCCTTTGTCAGAGTATGCATCAAGGAAGCAGCTTTTGCTACGTGAAGAAGCATAACACAACATGGTACCTAGGAGTTGTTGGTCGTTCTGGGTGAGTGTGCTTAACACTCAATTTGGCACTGTTTCTTTACGTAGCTCTGGAGTCGCCAGGTGTCGTTAAGACACTGCCACAAGCTTCAAGGTGAAGTTCAAAGCAATAAAACCATACACCAATTAGTAAGTCCAAACAACTGAGTTTATTATAATACAATTATAATAACTACCCATGCACACGCTAAAAGGATTAAACTTACTCCTACCGCTAAATAAACTAATACTTATCTCGAAGGAATTGCTGGGTCAGGGAACAAGGCCTCTTGCTCTGCTCTGGTCTGCAGACTTCAGGTTGGTATGAGTAAAAAGGGGTCAGGAGTGCCTATCTCTGGTAGCGATCGTTGTGAGGCACTTACTTGTTGGCGGCTGCTGTCCGAAGGCTGGATCAGGAGACTGAACCATGTGTGGGACCTGCCTTTTATAGGTCCCAGGGGATCCGCGCCCCTTTGGGCGGACTCCTTTACCTGCTTGGAATCGATTGGGTCTCTTCCCAATCGTTATGTTTGAACCCCCCAATCATGGGGCAGTTCCTCGGTCGCTGGGGCGGTTCTTGGGACTTATTGTTTTGGGCTTCTCTGGCGCCAAAGGGTCTGGCCTTCCATTGAATGTATCGAACTGTGTTTAACTTGTTTCCATTGTATCTGGGGATCGCCCGGTATCGCCTCATTAGTATGTTAACTGGTTTCTTTTCACAGTGCTGTCTGGTTTCTGCAACAGTCAAAACTGGTTTCTGCAGTCGTCCCAATATACAATCGCTTTGCAAGCTGCTTGCTTTACAACATGTCCATTTTCCCTGCATTCCTTGCAATCTTCCATTTAGTGTTGGGCAGTGGCCACCCCAGGTGGCTACAGAGTGACCTGTTGAATCCCTATAGTTCAACTCAACAAATCTGTGACAACCAGCAACAGCACCCAGGCATGGTGTTCGAGATTCCGGTTCCGCAGCAGCACAGGTACCACGGCAATCTCAGTGCAAACTGGCGTGCGTTCAGGCAAGGATTCGAGATCTACCTGGTAGCGTCCGACCTGGATGGCGTGGCGGATGCAGAGAAAATAAAGCTGCTCACTATTGCGGGTGCAAGAGCAGAAGAAATCTTCAAAACCTTCAAATACTCAAAAAGGCAAAAGAAGAGCGACTTCCAGGCAGTCCTGGACACGTTTCAAGAATTCTGCGAGCAAGACACAAGAAAAAACAGTAAAAGAGGCACCAATACTGACCATGAGGCGAAGGTAGGCCTGCAAATGCAGAAAACGGCAGTTTTGATTTGCAGCCATCTTGGGAAAAGGAGCCACACATGAGCAGTTGCGCAAAGACTGCACAGAACAGAAATGTCCGTTTGCGCATGTGCAAGAAGACGCGCATGCGCAGTTGCGAAAATGGCACCAAATACAGGAACAGCGATTTGCACATGCGCAATCGCTTCCTACGCTCTACGTCACAAGTGTCATGATGTCAGAGGCCCCGGACCACACCCACTTAAAGGGGAAATGTCCCAAAACAGTGAAACAAAATTTTAAAGCCGTAAAACACCATTCTTTCACCTGGAACGACAGCACAATGCCTGAACTTCGACCAGTTGCTGAACGTAACCTCCGCAGAACTCTGCAACAAGCAATTAGCACCGCCCAAAGCAATGATTTAGTCCTTGACGACTACGACTCCGACAAAGATTTCACCATTGGATGTAGCGACCCCAGTACCAAATCCGAACCGCAACTAGAGGTGTTGTACATTGAAGACTCTGACGACGAGTTCTTCATATTGGAGAATCTTCAGCCCAGCACATATGACATCCCGACTCGTGAGTGCAGGATTATGCTGCGGCCTGACGCCAAGAGACAGAGAGCGGTACAAGCCCACAGAGAGTGGTCTGCTGCCATGCAGAGTGGTCCACGCACCACGAAGGGTCCCAGCCTCCACATAAGAAACGATGACAGTCTCCATAGCGACACCAAAGCACAATTCCACACAGGGAACGCTGCATGAATCCCCAGAGAGAGTGACACAAGCCTCCACAGCGAGCTCGTGGACAGACTCCACAATGGAACCAACGCAAGACTCTAGGGCGCAGTCCTTGCATGAACAAGACCACGAAGGTCCAGCAACCTCATCTGAGCAACCAGCAGCTGACGATGCAAGTCTGCCACACTCAAGTGCACAGCAAGGAAACTATGACAGTCTACCCAGCTCAATTATCATAGAATTTACAGAAGGAGGCCACTCGGCCCATAGAGTCTGCACCGGCTCTTGGAAAAGCACCCTACTCGACATCAACACCTCCACCCTATCCCCATAACCCAGTAACCCCACCCAACACTAAGGGCAATTTTGGACACTAAGGGCAATTTATCATGGCTAATCCACCTAACCTGCACATCTTTGGACTGTGGGAGGAAACCGGAGCACCCGGAGGAAACCCATGCGCACACAGGGAGGATGTGCAGACGCCATACAGACAGTGACCCAAGCCGGAATCGAACCTGGGACCCTGGAGCTGTGAAGCAATTGTGCTATCCACAATGCTGCAACAAGACACTTGAGGCTCTACCCACTGTATGTGCGACAAGTGACGCCGGCATCCCACTTCCCATACCAGACGTGCAACGTGACAGACCTCAGCTAGTGTGTACAGAGGCACTTGACAATCATAGTGAGACTACTGGTGACTCCGGTGACACCACGTTAACTCAAACCTCATTCGCTTGAGTGTCTCCACAAGAAAATGCATTCTTGAACGTTTTGACTCCGGACAGGGAGCATCACGAACCCTCAGAAGATTCAAGTGAACCTGAAATGACTCTGGATAGGGAGCATCAAGAAACCTCAGCTGACTCAAGTGAACCAGAAAGGGTTCCAGATGGGGAGCATCGACAAGCCAAAGCTGATTCAAATAAGCCGCACATGACCCCAGACGGGGAGCACCGCGGACTCAGTGACGGCACGCTCAAGGAAACAGCAGATGCCACAAAGGACGCTGACACGAGTGTAAAGGACTTGTATTATCCACAGAGGGTGGTCGTTGAGCACAACAAACACAACAACAAAACCTATAAATCCAACAACGTCGACAACAAGCACTACAAAAACAACAACAAGGGAACTACGACTGGTACGACATGGTACAACTCTGCAAATGTGGGACACTGTTACTGCTCAGCTCAGTACAATGACATACCATGGCTGGATGACACAGATTACATACATCACTATCACAAGCATCGAAAGAAAAAAAAGAGTCCGAATCAGACAACAAATTGATTTGACCACTTCTTGGTTCCTTAAGCACAGGGACACTGATGGCGTTCACAAGGACATGCCCCCATCAACATCACCACCTCATCAACAAAACAAGAAAGCCACTCAACCATATTTATTAATGAACTTTGGTCTCATACATATGATTTGGACTTATTGTATAATCATCACTCAACATGATTTGTATATGTCATCACTTATCTACCTATTTTTTCAGTTTTCTTTAACACTGTACAGAAAATATGTAACATGAAAAAGGGGGGATGTGGTGATATGCATCACTGTAAATACACACGTGATTAATGTAGATACACTGGGGTATTGTAAATATACAAGGGGTTAATGTAAATACACTAGAACTAAATACTAGAGAGAGCACCAGAGACATCATGACACACAGGCATTCAACCAATAGGTCAGTAAGATAGGACACGACCAATGGGCAGTCAAGACACACCCAGAGGTGACACTACCACAAGGAGGCAACCCATATAAACGGGCAGGGCACACATTCTCTTTCCATAGGCGACACTCGGAGACACAGGCGCAGATCAGGAAGCATCACCCCACCGCATGGATTAGAGCAGACTGGTTAGTCAGATTGAGTTACTATAGATGGATTAGCAGGAGAGTCGAACCAAGTAGGAGAATTGTTAACTGTTCAATAAATGTGTTAAATCTATCTCCAAGTCTGAACCTTCCTTTGTCAGAGTATACATCAAGGAAGCAGCTTATGCTACGTGAAGAAGCATAACACAACATGTAGATTCAGGGAAGATGTTACCAATGATAGGTGTATCCAGAATCTGGGGTCACAGCCTGAGGATTCAGGGTAAACCATTTCGGACAGAGATAAGGAGGCACTTCTTCACACAAAGAGTGGTGAACCTGTGGAATTCATTACCACAGGAAGTAATTAGCACAATGGGCTAAATCGCTGGCTTTTAAAGCAGACCAAGGCAGGTCAGCAGCACGGTTCAATTCCTGTACCAGCCTCCCCGAACAGGCACTGGAATGTGGCGGCTAGGGGCTTTTCACAGTAACTTCATTTGAAGCTTGTGACAATAAGCGATTTTCATTTCATTCATTTTTCATTTCATGTTAAAACTTTCAATATATTCAAGAGGCGCCTGGATATCGCACTTGGGGAGAATGGGATCAAAGGCAATAGGGAGAAAGCAGGATTAGGCTGTTGAGTTGGATGATAAGCCATGGTCGTGATGAATGGCGGAGCAGGCTCAAAGGGCCAAAAGGCCTCCTCCTACTCCTATCTTCTATATATCTATGTATTAGACAGGAGCTGAGGAACATAAAGTGGGAACAATTGTTCTTGGGGAAATGCACAACAGTAATGTGGGATTATTTAAGGAGCACTTGCTGCGAGTGCTGAATAGTTTTGTCCCACTGAAATGAGGACGGAATGGTAAGGTGAAGGAGCCTTGGGTGACAAGAGAAGTGGAGCTTCTTGTCAAGAGGAAGAAGGAAGCTTACATAAGGTTGAGGAAGCAAGGATCTGACTCGGCTCTAGAGGGTTACAAGGTAGCCAGGAAGGAACTCAACAGTGGACTGAGGAGAGCTCGAAGGGGGCATGAAAAAGCCCTGGCGGGAAGGATTAGGGAAAACCCCAAGGTGTTCTACACTTATATGAGAAATAAGAGGATGATCAGAGTGAGAGTAGGGCCAATCAGGGATAGTGGAGGGAACTTGTGCCTATAGTCTGAGGAGATGGGGAGGCCCTAAATGAAGAAAAGCAAATTACTGCGGATACTGGAATCTGAAACGAAAGAGAAACTGCTGGAAAATCTCAACAAGTCTGGCAGCATCTGTAGGGAGAGAAAAGAGCTAACACTTTGAGTCCGATGGCTTTGACAAAGAGTCATCGGACTCGAAACGCTAGCTCTTTTCTCTCCCTACAGATGCTGCCAGACTTGCTGAGATTTTCCAGCATTTTCTCTTTCGTTTCAGACCCTAAATGAATACTTTGCTTCAGTATTCACTAGAGAGAGGGACCTTGTTGCTCATGAGAACAATGTGAACCAGGTTAGTAGACTCGAACAGGTTGATATTAAGAAGGAGGATGTGCTGGAAATTTTGAAAAGCATCAGGATAGATAAGTCCCCTGAGCCTGACGGGATGTACCCAGGATTACTACGGGAAGCGAGGGAGGAGATTGCTGCGCCGTTGGCAATGATCTTTGCATCCTCACTCTCCACTGGAGTAGTACCGAATGATTGGAGGGAGGTGAATGTTGTTCCCCTGTTCAAGAAAGGGAATAGGGAAATCCCTGGGAATTACAGACCCATCAGTCTTACGTCTGTGGTGAGCAAAATATTAGAAAGGATTCTGAGAGATACGATTTATGATTATTTAGAAAAACATAGGTTTGATTAAAGATAATCAGCATGGCTTTGTGAAGGGCAGGTCATGCCTCACAAGTCTCATTGAATTCTGAGGATTTGGCGAGACACATTGATGAAGGTCGGGCAGTGGATGTGGTGTATATGGATTTCAGTAAGGCATTTGATAAGGTTCCCCATGGTAGGCTCATTCAGAAAGTTAGGGGACATGGGGTACAGGGAAATTTGGCTGTCTGGATACAGAATGGGCTGGCCGATAGAAGACAGCGAGTGGTAGTGGATGGAAAGGTTTCCGCCTGGAGGTCGGTGACCAGTGGTGTCCCGCAAGGATCTGTTCTGGGACCTCTGCTATTTGTGATTTTTATGGCTGAGGAAGTGGAAGGGTGTAGGTTTGCCAATGACATGAAGGTTGGTGAAGTTGTAGATAGTGTTGAGGGTTGTTGCAGGTTACCCTTGACGAGATGCAGAGCTGGGCTGAGAAGTGGTAGATGAAGTTCAACCTTGATAAATGTGAAGTGATTCATTTTGGAAGGTCGAATTTAAATGCTTAAGGGTTAAAGGCAGGATTCTTGGAAGTGTGGAGGAACAGAGGGATCTTGGGTTCTATGTACATAGATCCCTCAAAGTTGCCACCCAGGTTGATAGGGTTGTTAAGAAGGCATATGGTGTGTTGTCTTTAATTAACAGGGGAACAGGCAGCACAGTGGGTTAGCCCTGCAGCCTCACAGCGCCGAGGTCCCAGGTTCGATCCTGGCTCTGGGTCACTGTCTGCGTGGAGTTTGCACATTCTCCCCGTGTTTGCGTGGGTTTCGCTCCCACAACCCAAAGATATGCAGGCTAGGTTGATTGGCCACGCTAAATTGCCCCTTAATTGGAAAAAAAATAATTGGGTACTCTAAATTTATTTTACAAAAATTAACAGGGGAATTGAGTTTAAGAGCCGCAAGGTTTTGCTGCAGCTTTATAAAACTCTAGTTCGACCACACTTGGAATATTGTGTCCAGTTCTGGTTGCTTCATTATAGGAAGGATGTGGATGCTTTGGAGAGGGTACAGAGGAGATTTACCAGGATGCTGCCTGGACTGGAGGGCATATCTTATGAAGAAAGGTTGAGGGAGTGAGGGCTTTTCTCACTGGAGTGAAGAAGGCAGAGAGGTGACTTGATAGAGCTGTACAAGGTGATGAGAGGCGTGGATAGCCAGGGACTTTTCCCCAGGGTGGAAATGGCTGTCACGAGGGGACATCATTTTAAGGTGATTGGTGGAAGGTATAGGGAGATGTCAGAGGTAGGTTCTTACACAGAGTGGTAGGTGTGTGGAATGCACTGACAGCAGGGGCGGTAGAGTCAGAGTCATTAGGGACATTTAAGCGACTCTTAGACAGGCACATGGACAGCAGTAAATTGAAGGGGTGTAGGTTACGTTGATCTTAGATTAGGATAAATGTTCGGCACAACATCGTGTTCTATGTACTCCAGTGAAGAGTGAGGATGCAAAGATCATCGCCAACGGCGCAGCAATCTCCTCACTCGCTTCCCGTAGTAACCTTGGATAATACCCTGTCAGGCCCAGGGGACTTATCTATCCTGATGTTTTTCAAAATTTCCAGCACATCCTCCTGAATATCAACTTGTTTGAGTCTTTTAACCTGGCTCACGCTGTTCTCATGAGCAACTAGGTCCCTCTCTCTAATGAATACTGAAGCAAAATATTCATTTAGCGACTCCCCTATCTCCTCAGACTCCAGGCACAAGTTCCCTCCACTATCCCTGATCGGCCCTACTCTCACATCTGATCATCCTCTTATTTCTCCAATAAGTGTTGAATGCCTTGGGGTCATCTGCAGGGGGCGTGGGGGGTTGAAGAGAAAAGAATGGAAGAGCAATAGTGAAAGGGAATTCAATAGTTAGGGAACAGATGGATGTTTCTGCGGTAGCAGATGTGACACCAGTATAGCATGTTGCCTACCAGATGCCAGGGTCAAGGAATTCACTGAGCCAATGCAGCACATTTTGAAGGTTGAGCGTGAACAACTAGAGGCTGTGATCCATTTTGACGCCAAAGATGTAGATAAGAAGAGGGATGAAGTCCTAAAAGCAGAATTTCAGAACTAGGAAATTATAAAGCACAACATCAACGGTAGTTATCTCATGATTATTCTGTGTCAAGTGCTAGTGACAGCAGGAGTATGAGAATTGACCAGATGAATGCGTAACTGGAGAGATGGTGTAAGAACCAAGAACAAAGAAAATTACAGCACAGGAACAGGCCCTTCGGCCCTCCCAGCCTGCGCCAATCCAGACCCTTTATCTAAATCTGCCGCCTATTTTCCAAGGATCTACTTCCCTCTGTTCCCAGCCCGTTCATATATCTGTCTGGGTGCATCTTAAATGATGCTATCGTGCCCGCCTCTACCATCTCCGCTGGCAAAGTGTTCCAGGCACCCACCACCCTCTGCGTAAAAAACTTTCCACGCACATCTCCCTTAAACTTTCCCCTCTCACCTTGAAATTGTGACCCCTTGTAATTGACACCCCCACTCTTGGAAAAAGCTTGTTGCTATCCACCCTGTCCATACCTCTCATAATTTTGTAGACCTCAATCAGGTCCCCCCTCAACCTCTGTCTTTCCAACGAAAGCAATCCTAATCTACTCAACCTTTCTTCATAGCTAGCACCCTCCATACCAGGCAACAGCCTGGTGAACCTCCTCTGCACCCTCTCTAAAGCATCCATATCCTTCTGGTAATGTGGCGACCAGAACTGCACGCAGTATTCCAAATGTGGCCTAACCAAAGTCCTATACAACTGTAACATGACCTGCCGACTCTTGTATTCAATACCCCGTCCAATGAAGGCAAACATGCTGTATGCCTTCTTGACCACTCTATCGACCTGCGTTGCCACCTTCAGGGTACAATGGACCTGAACTCCCAGATCTCTCTGTACATCAATTTTCCCCAGGACTCTTTCATTGACCGTATAGTCCGCTCTTGAATTAGATCTTCCAAAATAAGAGGGAGGAATTTGGATTACAATACATTAAGGGGAGAGGTTGGTTGAACTCCATGATACATTTTGGGATTCTGAAAACGCCGCTCCCATAACAGGGACTGATGTGAAGATGGGACACATGCAAGCTGGGCTGGTTGCACCCCAGCAGGACCACCGCCAATATCCATTCAGAGGTCTTTGGGCGAGTGCTGTTGGGAACACTTTAAGCTAGAGTGTCAGGGAAATGGGAACCTGAGCAAGAAGACAAAGGGAGGGAAACAAAGATAGAAATGAAAGACAGAAAAGTAGAAAGCAGAAGTGCAAAGCAGAGGAAACAAGGGCTAGCAACAAATAGGACCATAATACAAAAATGACTTGCAAAAATGTTAAAAAGACGAGTCTAAAAATACTGGGCTAGATTTCTCCTGCCAGAGCTGAATCGCTTCTGTTTTGTGCTGGCGCTGGGAGCGATTCAGAGTGCCTTGCCGTGTAAATTTATGCATGGCAGGGTTCGCAAGAGATTCCGTCTGCGAATCAGGATATTGGGCTGTTATTTTGAACAGGCAGCCTGATAGCAAGATCCAGCGGCTGGTCTTCCTCCCCAACTCCACAACTCAAATTATTCCCTCCTGCAATGTTTATAAACATCTAGCTATCATTGACAGCTTATGACCACGTCAAAAGCAGGTGAGTGTTTTCTGCTGAGGAAAAGAAGAAGCGAAAGCACTTAATTCCTAGATATTTATAAACATTGTGGGTAGTTTCACAGAAAAAGCAGGTAGAATGACGTCGTTAGTTAAAGATAAAATCTGAGCAATAGTGAGAGAGGATGTTAGCCCAGAAAATCTAGATGTAGAATCTATCTGGCTGGAGCTAAGAAACAACAAGGGGTGGAAAACATTAGTGAGAGTAGTCTATAGGCCTCCAAACAATAGAGGTAATGTAGAGGATGGCTTTAGAGATGCACGTAACAAGGGTGCTACAGTAATCATGGGTCATATTATTCTACATGTAGGTTGGCCACACCAAATTAACAATAATACTGAGGTGGATTAATTCCTGAAGTGTGTACGAGATGGCTTTTTAGACATAGGTAGAATGTGAAAACTCCACACACAGTCACCCAAGGTGGTAATTTAAACCTGGGTTTCTGCCGCTGTGAGGCAGCAGTGCTGACTGCTGTTGGGGTCCTTTAGGAAACAGTGACCACACAATGATATAATTCGTCATTAGGATGGAAAGTGAAGACATATAATCTGAAACTAGGGCCAAACAAAGGAAACTGCAGGTGTGAAGCATGAATTAGCTAAGATAGATTGGGGAACTTCAATAAAAGTGGTATGGTGGACCCGTGGCGCTTCAAGAACCCAGGGGTAGGGAGCATTCCTTTTTTTCGCATGTGTACAGGGTATATTCCTGAATTGACTTTTTTGCGGTGAGCCGGAAGATTTTGGTCGGGGTGGAGGGGGCAGAGTATGGTGGGATAGTAATCTCGGACTATGCGCCCCATTGGCTGGAGATTCGGTTTAGATTGGGACTGGAGCAGAGGCCGGGGTGGAGCCTCGTTTCGGGGTTGTTGCAGATAGAGGCTTTTGTGATCGAGTGCGGGTTATGATTAAAGATTATGTAGAATTGAACCAAAGCGGGGAGGCGTCGGCGGCCACTATTTGCGATGCGCTAAAAGCGGTGATCTAAGGGGAGATTATCTCATTCAAGGTTCATGCTGATAGGAAAAATGAGGGAGGAATATGAACGGCTAATGAACGAAATAGTGGGGGTAGATAGGGAGTAGTTAAGGGTACCCATCACGGAGGGATTAGCGAGGGGGAAACATTACAATTTGATAGGCTGACAACGGGGAGGACAATAGGACAGCTGTGTAGGGCAAGAGGGGTGCAGTACGACGTGTCGCGTCTTTTCGTCCAACGTCATTTCGTCCAACGACACTTCGTCCACGTCTTTTCGTCCAACGTCTTTTTGTCCGCCCGTCTTTTGGTCCAACGTCACTTCGTCCAATTAACCAATTGCAAATCAACTCCGTATAAAAGCATTTAATTGATAGAAAGCAGGCACAATACAGCAAGTGAATTTAATTGCTAAAATGCAAGTAATTGATGAAATTCAAGTAAAATGCAAGCTTAAAAATGCAGTTAAAAAGTTAAAAAATCTAAAAATGCAGTTAAAAAGATCTAAAAGTTTACTACTGATGAATTCCCGAAATTACTTAAAATTGATGTAAATTGTGAGCAACATTCCTCAAGAAATCAATTTTCGCTGTGGGATCATATTCAACGACCAATCTTTTGAGGCGTTCAGTTATTTTCTTATATCGCGTACATGAAGTCGCCTGATCCCCCCGAAGAATTTGAGCCTTTTTGCCTATTATTAACCCTTCCTCTTCCTTCAGAATTTTGATTAACCTCCAGATATTCAAATGAGCTCCACCCGCCGAACGCTTTATCGCAGAATGAAACCCCTCAGCAGCATTATTTGTTCTCGGTAGATCTTGTAGAACACGCTGATTAACATTCCATACAGCTGTCGGGAACGTAGGTGTTTCTCTCCTTCGTCTGGCACCACGTCCTCTCACAATGCCTATGTAAGTCAAGTCGAAGTAAACGATGAATTCAGCAGGTATTTCTTCATCGTCTATCAAATCTTCATAAGCCTCTTCGACATCTTCAACGGGGAGGAAAGCTAATGCTGAAAAACATCGAATTTTAAGACAGAATTCAGAGTCTGTGTTGTATTTTTCTTTGAGACCTAAATCGGTAATTTTTTGAAACACAGATTGGCTCAAATGAAACAAACATGCCACGACAGATGCATTAAGGAATGATGAATTAATTGCCTTGTGAACTGCAGCTTTGAAATCTGCCATGATATCAATCGGATCTGCATCAGGTTGCATAATTTTCAATTGGTCAAAGAATAATTCGTATGTCTGCTTCCTTTTATTCGGCAGTAATGCAAAGACCCGTGGTAGACTGCTACCTTTAACTTGTACATGAATGCAGAACAGTTGAAACCACTGTTGTGGCACAATCTTGAATGTTCCATCACATGCCCAATGACGATATGATGCTAAATCCTGAAGAGCACTTTCTGATGCGAATACTAGTAAGCGCTGTTGATCCTCGACGCCCGAATCGAACCTCAGAAACTGCTGGCCATTGTCAAGCTTGCAATATTTGTCAGGTATTTCAAAACCGTGTCTAGCCGCTGTATTAGCGGGAAATCCAGAATTTTTTTGTCGGCACCTTTGAATAGTCCTTGAGACGACGGGCAGCCTTGGGAGTTGAGAGCAGGTATTTTCTGATAGCTGCGTAAACTTGGCCGCTAGTATGCTACGCGAACTTGCTGCTATGTTTTCCACTGCTTCATGCTTTATTTCTGCAACTGCTTTTCTAGCATTTAACGAATCGACATCAGCTGGATGAAGGTGCTCATTAGAGAAATAAATAATTTTAGGCTCATTGTTTTCCGTGACCGTGTGAATCCGCACTGAACATAGCCTTCTTTTCTCACATCTCCAGTATTCTTTTCCTAGGTTTGCACTGCTCGAATGAAAATCATAGATATAGTTATTTCCATCAGCCACCTTCCGCTTACTCTTCGTTGACACAATGAACTTTGCCATTTCGGGATGGGCGAATTCGGGATTAGGAAAGAGACAGATAATATCTATCCTTTAACGAGGCTCGTTAAAGGGGAGAGAACGATAATAACTATCCTTTAACGAGGCTCGTTAAAGGAAAGAGGCCGGTAATAAAGATCCTTTATTGTATATTATGTGCATTAGAGAAGATTTCCATGTACAAAAGTTAAAGTGGAGTGGTGCTACTAAGCAAGTTACTAAAAGTCAAGTTACAAAAAGTCTTTGACAAAAAAAATCATCCAGCAAAAACACGTAAAAAGTCACAAAAAATCTTTGACGAAAAAAATCACCGGACAAAATGACGTTGGACGAAAAGACGTGGACGAAGTGTCGTTGGACGAAATGTCGTCGGACGAAAAGACATAGCACCCAGTACGAATACAGAGAGAAGGCTAGTTGAATGTTAATGCATCAGCTGCGGAGGCAGGCTGCGTCCAGGGAAATATTGAAGATATGGAGGGGTAGGGGAAGATAATGCAGGCGTTTAGGGATTATTATAAGGAGCTGTACAGGGCAGAACTGGGGGTTGAAGAGGAGGACATGGGACAGATCTTAGATGAACTGGAATTTCTACAGTTCGAGGAAGAAAGAGGCAGGCGCTAGAGGAGCCCCTGGGGCTGAGGGAGATATTGGACAGTTATAACGGATATGAAGTCGGGAAGGCTCCAGGGCACGATGGCTACCCGGAGGAACTTTAGAAGGAGTTTGCGACAAGTTTGGCATCCGTCTCTTGGGGACGTTTAATGAGGCGCGGAGAAGTGGGAGCTGCCGGAGCCAATGACGTAGTTAATACCAAAAAAGAGGAAGGACCCGTTGGAATGTGGATCGTATTGGCCCATATTGCTGTTAAATACAGACGTGAAAGTGCTGGGTAAGTTGGTGGGAGGAAGGATGGAAGGTTGTGTCCCGAGGGTGGTTGCAGAGGACCAGACAGGCTTCGTAAAGGGCAGGCAGCTTTCTAATAATATATAGATAGATAGATAGAGAAATACAGCACAGAACAGGCCCTTCGGCTCACGATGTTGTGTCGAACTTTTGTCCTAGGTTAATCATAGAATTTTGGACACTAAGGGCAATTTATCATGACCAATCCAACCAACCTGCACATTTTTGGACTGTGGGAGGAAACCGGAGTACCCGGAGGAAACCCACGCACACACTGGGAGGATGTGCAGACTCCACACAGACAGTGACCCAAGTCGAAATCGAACTTGGGACCCTGGAGCTGTGAAGCAATTGTGCTATCCACAATGCTACCGTGCTGCCCTTAAGAAGAAATTAATCTACACTCCATTATTCTACCCTAATCCATGTACCTATCCAATAGCCGCTTGAAGGTCCCTAACGTTTCTGACTCAACTACTTCCACAGGCAGTGCATTCCATGCCCCCACTACTCTCTGCGTAAAAAACCTACCTCTGACATCCCCCCTATATCTTCCACCATTTACCTTAAATGGTTTGTTCCACCCGGGGAAAAAGTCTCTGACTGTCTACACTATCTATTCCCCTGATCATCTTATAAACCTCTATCAAGTCGCCCCTCATCCTTCTTCGTTCTAATGAGAAAAGGCCTAGCACCCTCAACCTTTCCTCGTAAGCCCTACTCTCCATTCCAGGCAACCTCCTGGTAAATCTCCTTTGCACCTTTTCCAAAGCTTCCACATCCTTCCTAAAATGAGGTGACCAGAACTGCACACAGTACCCCAAATGTGGCCTGACCAAGGTTTTGTACAGCTGCATCATCACCTCACGGCTCTTAAATTCAATCCCTCTGCTAATGAACGCTAGCACACCATAGGCCTTCTTCACAGCTCTATCCACTTGAGTGGCAACTTTCAAAGATCTATGAACATAGACCCCAAGATCTCTCTGCTCCTCTACATTGCCAAGAACCGTACCATTAACCCTGTATTCCGCATTCATATTTGTCCTTCCAAAATGGACAACCTCACACTTGTCAGGGTTAAACTCCACCTGCCACTTCTCAGCCCAGCTCTGCATCCTATCTATGTCTCTTTGAAGCCGACAACAGCCCTCCTCACTATCTACAACTCCACCAATCTTCGTATCATCTGCAAATTTACTGACCCACCCTTCAACTCCCTCAACCAAGTCGTTTATGAAAATCACAAACAGCAGAAGATCCAGAACTGATCCCTGCGGTACGCCACTGGTAACTGGGCTCCAGGCTGAATATTTACCATCCACCACCACTCTCTGTCTTCTATCGGTTAGCCAGTTCGTTATCCAACTGGCCAAATTTCCCACTATCCCATGCCTCCTTACTTTCTGCATAAGCCTACCATGGGGAACCTTATCAAATGCCTTACTAAAATCCATGTACACTACATCCACTGCTTTACCTTCATCCACATGCTTGGTCACCTCCTCAAATAAGTCAATAAGACTTGTAAGGCAAGACCTACCCCTTACAAATCCGTGCTGACTATCCCTAATCAAGCAGTGTCTTTCCAGATGCTCAGAAATCCTATCCCTCAGTACCCTTTCCATTACTTTGCCTACCACCGAAGTAAGACTAACTGGCCTGTAGTTCCCAGGGTTATCCCTATTCCCTTTTTTGAACAGGGGCACGACATTCGCCACTCTCCAATCCTCTGGTACCACCCCTGTTGACAGCGAGGATGAAAAGATCATTGCCAACGGCTCTGCAATTTCATTTCTTGCTTCCCATAGAATCCTTGGATATATCCCATCAGGCCCGGGGGACTTGTCTATCCTCAAGTTTTTCAAAACGCCCAACACATCTTCCTTCCTAACAAGTATCTCCTCGAGCTTACCAGTCTGTTTCACACTGTCCTCTCCAACAATATGGCCCCTCTCGTTTGTAAATACTGAAGAAAAATACTTGTTCAAGACCTTTCCTATCTCTTCAGACTCAATACACAATCTCCCACTACTGTCCTTGATCGGACCTACCCTCGCTCTAGTCATTCTCATATTTCTCACATATGTGTAAAAGGCCTTGAGGTTTTCCTTGATCCTACCCGCCAAAGATTTTTCATGCCCTCTCTTAGCTCTCCTAATCCCTTTCTTCAGTTCCCTCCTGGCTATCTTGTATCCCTCCAGCGCCCTGTCTGAACCTTGTTTCCTCAGCCTTACATAAGTCTCCTTCTTCCTCTTAACAAGACATTCAACCTCTCTTGTCAACCATGGTTCCCTCACTCGACTATCTCTTCCCTGCCTGACAGGGACATACATATCAAAAACACGCAGTACCTGTTCCGTGAACAAGTTCCACATTTCACTTGTGTCCTTCCCTGACAGCCTATGTTCCCAACTTATGCATTTCAATTCTTGTCTGACAGCATTGTATTTACCCTTCCCCCATTTGTAAACCTTGCCCTGTTGCACGCACATATCCCTCTCCATTACTAAAGTGAAAGTCACAGAATTGTGGTCACTACCTCCAAAATGCTCCCCCACTAACAAATCTATCACCTGCCCTGGTTCATTACCAAGTACCAAATCCAATATGGCCTCCCCTCTGGTCGGACAATCTACATACTGTGTTAGAAAAGCTTCCTGGACACACTGCACAAACACTACCCCATCCAAACTATTTGATCTAAAGAGTTTCCACTCAATGTTTGGGAAGTTGAAGTCACCCATGACTACTACCCTGTGACTTCTGCACCTTTCCAAAATCTGTTTCCCAATCTGTTCCTCCACATCTCTGCTACTATTGGGGGGCCTATAGAAAACTCCCAACAAGGTGACTGCTCCTTTCCTATTTCTGACTTCAACCCATATTACCTCAGTAGGCAGATCCCCCTCGAACTGCCTTTCTGCAGCTGTTATACTACCTCTAATTAACAATGCCACCCCCCACCTCTTTTACCATCTTCCCTAATCTTGTTGAAACATCTATAACCAGGGACCTCCAACAACCATTTCTGCCCCTCTTCTATCCAAGTTTCCATGATGGCCACCACATCGTATTCCCAAATACCGATCCATTAAGTTCACCCACCTTATTCCTGATGCTTCTTGCATTGAAGTATACACACTTCAACCCATCTCCTTGCCTGCAAGTACTCTCATTTGTCAGTGTTACCTTCCCTACTGCATCACTACGTGCTTTGGCGTCCTGAATATCGGCTTCCTTAGTTGCTGGACTACAAATCCGGTTCCCATTCCTCTGCCAAATTAGTTTAAACCCTCCCGAAGACTACTAGAAAACCTCCCCCCCAGGATATTGCTGCCCCTCTGGTTCAGATGCAACCCGTCCTGTTTGTACAGGTCCCACCTTCCCCAGAATGCGCTCCAATTATCCAAATACCTGAAGCCCTCCCTCCTACACCATTTCTGCAGCCACGTGTTCAACTGCACTCTCTCCCTATTCCTAGCCTCGCTATCACGTGGCACCGGCAACAAACCAGAGATGACAACTCTGTCTGTCCTGGCCTTTAACTTCCAGCCTAACTCCCTAAACGTGTTTATTACCTCCACACCCGTTTTCCTACCTACGTCGTTGGTACCAATGTGCACCGCGACTTCTGGCTGCTCACCCTCCCCCTTCAGGATCCTGAAGACACGATCCGAGACATCCCTGGCCCTGGCACCCGGGAGGCAACATACCTTCCGGGAGTCTCGCTCGCGCCCACAGAATCTCCTATCTATTCCCCTAACCATTGAATCTCCTATTACTATTGCTTTTATATGCTCCCCCTTCCCTTCTGAGCCCCAGAGCCAGACTCAGTGCCAGAGACCCGGCAGCTAGGGCCTTCCCCCGGTAGGTCATCCCCCCCAACAGCATCCAAAACGGTATACTTGTTTTGAAGGGGAACGGCCACGAGGGATCCCTGCACTTACTGCCTGTTAGTTTTCTTTTCCCTGACTGTAACCCAGCTACTCTTGTCCAGTACCTTGGGTGTGGCTACCTCCCTGTAACTCTTCTCGATAACCCCCTCTGCCTCCCGGATGATCCGAAGTTCATCCAGCTCCAGTTCCCTCACACGGTCTCTGAGGAGCTGGAGTTGGGTGCACTTCCCGCAGGTATAGTCAGCGGGGACACCAGTGGTATTCTTCACCACCCATCCTACAGGAGGAGTATGCAACTGCCCTAGCCTCCAACCCCTCTTACCTTACAGAATTAGCTGCCCCGTAGACCAACTGGACCTCTGCCCTCTGACTCTGCTTCCAGTCAGCTGTACTCTAAACTCCTGACTCCCTTCACGCTCTTTGATAAATATAGGAAATGAAATGTAAGGAGCACCTTACTCCCTCCTCACCTAACTCCGTCAGTCACCAAACTCTCACTGTAGCACTCAAATGCACCCAGTTCAGCACTCCGTTAGTCACCAAACTCTCACTGTGGCACTCAAATGCAACCAGTTCAGCACTCCGTCAGTCACCAAACTCTCACTGTAGCACTCAAATGCAACCAGTTCAGCACTCCAGTGCAAACAAAGTCTGCACTGTAACTAGCTCAGATTTATACTGTGACTCTAGACTCTGAAAAATGGCCTAATCCAATTAACTAATTAACAAGCTCCAGCTACAAGTACGTACAAGTAGAACCTTGTTTAAAGCTGATTCAAAATTCACCTTCTTATAGACCAAACAGCAACTTTTAAGTTAATTAACTAAATAAAAGAAATACTAGACTTTAAATAAAAATGAACCCTATACTCCGTCAGTCACCAAACTCTCACTGTAGCACTCAAATGCAACCAGTTCAGCACTCCAGTGCAAACCAAAGAGGCTGTTAAATGGGATTATGACCCTGACGGGAGCTCAGGTACTGGAGGTAGTGATGCGGTGAAGACATTTGACCTGTTTGAGGTCCTGGGAAGGCTTGGGTTTGGGCCGAGGTTTGTGGCATGGGTTGTCTGTTATATGTGGCACCGTGGGCAGTGTGCGGACCAATGATCATGGGTTCACGAAACCTTGAACTACACAGGGGAACAATTCAGGGGTACCCGCTGCCAAACTTTATATACACTAGGTAATTGAGATACCTTGTGCGGGATTCTCCCCTACCCGGCGGGGCGGGAGGTCCCGGCGTAGCGGAGTGGCGCCAACCACTCCGGCGTCGGGCCTCCCTAAAGGTGCGGAATTCTCCGGAATTCTCCGCACCTTTAGGGGCCAAGCCCTCACATTGAGGGGCTAGGCCCGCGCCGGAGCGGTTGGCACCACGCCGACTGTCGCCAAAACTGGCAACAACGGCCTTTGGCTCCAGGCGCCGGGGCTGGCCGAAAGGCCTTCGCCGGTTTGCGCATGCGCCGGTGCGTCAGCTGCTGCTGATGTCACCACCGGCGCATGCGTGCTGGATATTCTCTACCGCCTCCACCATGGTGGAGACCGTGGCAGCGGCGGAAGCAAAGAGTGCCCCCACAGCATTGGCCTGCCCGCCGATCAGTGGGCCCCGATCGCAGGCCTGGCCAGCGTGGGAGCACATCCCGGGGTCCGATCGCCCCACGCCCCTCCCAGGACCCCGGGGGCCCGCTCGCGCCGCCGATCCTGCCGCCACCAGAGGTGGTTCAAACCACGGCGGCGGGAGAGGCTTCAGCGGCAGGACTTCGGCCCATCACGGGCTGTAGAATCGCCGCAGGGGCCTCGCCGATCGGCGGGGCGTGATTCCCGCCCCCACCAATTCACGGGTGGCGGAGAATTCCGGCCACGGCGGGGGCGGGATTTACTCCGGCCCCAGGCGATTCTTCGACCTTGCGGGGGGTCGGAGAATTTTGCCCTTGTCTCTGGAAGCCACCTCATACTCCACAAGGAGCACAGGGAAGACAAGGGGCGGGATTCTCCCTACCCGGCGGGGCGGGGGGTCCCGGCGTAGGGGGTGGCGCCAACCACTCCGGCGTCGGGCCTCCCCAAAGGTGCGGAATTCTCCTCATCTTTGGGGGCTAGGCCCGCGCCGGAGCGGTTGGCACCACGCCGACTGGCGCCATAACCGGCACCAGCGTCCTTTGACGCCCGCCGCCCGGCGCCGGGGCTGGCCAAATGGCCTTCGCCGGTTTGCGCATGCGCTGCTGCTGACGTCACCACTGGTGCATGCGCGCTGGGGGAATTCTCTTCCGCCTCCGCCATGGTGGAGGCAGTGGCGGCGGCGGAAGAAAAAGAGTGCCCCCACGGCACTGGCCTGCCCGCCGATCGGTGGGCCCCGATCGCGGGCCTGGTCACTGTGGGGGCACCCCCCGGGGTCCGATCGCCCCACGCCCCCCCCCCCCCCCAGGACCCTGGGGGCCTGCTCGCGCCGCCGATCCCGCCGCCACCAGAGGTGGTTCAAACCTCGGCGGCGGGAGAGGCCTCCCAGCGACGTGACTTCGGTCCATCGCGGGCCGGAGAATCGCCATAGGGGGCTCGCCGATTGGCGTGGGGTGATTCCCACCCCCGCCAATTCCCGGGTGGCGGAGAATTTGTGCCACGGCAGGGGCGGGATTTTTGGCGGCCCCGGGCGATTCTCCGACCCTGCGTGAAGTCGGAGAATTACGCCCCCTAATTCTCACCACGTAGATCCAGTGCGGGATATTAAAGCCAATAATTTTATTGGATTTTTTTATTGAATTGGAACAGCTACTAAGGGGGAATCATTAAGAGTTATTTACATAGATTACTGTAACTGTTGTGTGTTTTTCCATGTTTGTAATTAAGAACAACTTCTTGCTAACTATATTAACCCTTACAATACAATGGATGCTTTTATATATGTTAACTACATTCTTATAATAAACATTGTTTTGCTAAAAGTTCCTAGGAAGTCTGCTGAATCATACCTGAAGTGAAGGCTCTTGGCTCATCCTAACCAAATTCAATATTAAAGTTGTAGGTCTGGTGAGCTTCATAATATACTTTGGAGTTTCTGAGCCCTGGCCCATACCAAAGGTAAGAACTGGGGATGTTCGCAGTTGACTGCACAATGTTCAGCACCATTCGCGACCCCTCAGATAATGAAGCAGTCCATATTCAAATGCAGCAAGTCATGGACAATATCCAGGCTTGGGCTGACAAGTGACAAGTTGCATTCGCGCATTGTCTCACAGCACCGAGGTCCCAGGTTCAATCCCGGCTCTGGGTCACTGTCTGTGTGGAGTTTGCATATTCTCCCCATGTTTGTGTGGGTTTCGCCCTTACAAACCAAAAGATGTACAGGTTAGGTGGATTGCCCCTTAATTGGAAAAAAATTAATTGGGTACTCTAAATTTATTTTAAAAAGTTGCATTTACACCACACAAGTGCCAGGCAATGACCGATCTAGGAGCTCCACGGTGGCACAGTGGTTAGCATTGCTGCCTCACGGCGCCGAGGCCCCAGGTTCGACCCCGGCTCTGGGTCACTGTCCGTGTGCAGTTGACTCATTCTCCCCGTGTTTGCATGGGTTTCACCCCCACAACCCAAAGATGTGCAGGGTAGGCGGATTGGCCACGCTAAATTGCCCCATAATTGGAAAAAATGAATTGGATACTCTAAATTGAAAACAAAAAAGAAAAATAAACCAAGGGAGGATCTAACCACATCCCCTTGACATCCAGTGGTATTATCAATGGCATTACCATCGCTGAATCCCCCACAATCAGCATCCAGGGGGTTATCATTGATCAGAAATTGAAGTTGACTAGCCATATTAATGCTGTGGCTACCATGGAAGGTCAAATGGCTAGGAATCCTACATTGCGTAACTCACATCCTGACCCCCCCCCCCCCCCACCCCCCCCCCCCCCCCCCCCCCTCCCAGGCCTCCACCATCTACAAGGCAAAAGTAAGGAGTATAATGGAATATACCCATTTCCTGGATGAGTGCAGCTCCAACAGCACTCAAGAAGCTTGCTCCCCCTTCCACATATCTTCAATCCCTCCGCCACCAACAAACAGTGGCAACCATGTGTACCATCTACAAAATGCACTGCAGTAACTCAACAAGGTTCCTTTGACAGCACCTTCCAAAACAACAACCACTACCATCTGGAAGGACAATAACAACAGATACCCACCACCTGGATCCCCTCCAAGTCACTCACCACTCTGTCTTGGAAATATATCACCGTTCCTTTACTTTTGCTGGGGCAAAATCCTGGAACTCCCTTCCTAATAACACTGTGGGTGTACCTATACCTCAGGGACTGCAGCGGTTCAAGAAGGCAGCTCACCACCACCTTCTGAAGGGCAGCTAGGGATGGGCAATAAATGCTGGCCCAAATAGTGATGCCCACATCTCATAAAATATATTTTTTCATATCCCATATACTACCCCATGCCTCTTCATCAATGTTAGTTGTCAAGTCTCTTTTCCAACACTACAAGGTACCCAATATACTAATACAGGATCGAGAACACAAGTATAAACCTTAGAACATAGAACATTACAGCGCAGTACAGGCCCTTCGGCCCACGATGTTGCACCGTCCTGTGAAACCCTTCTAAAGTCCCTCTACACTATTCCCTTATCGTCCATATGCCTATCCAATGACCATTTGAATGCGTTTAGTGTTGGCGAGTCCACTACTGTTGCAGGCAGGGCATTCCACGCCCTTACTACTCTCTGAGTAAAGAACCTACCTCTGACATCTGTCCTATATCTACTACCCCTCAATTTAAAGCTATGTCCCCTCGTGCTAGACATCACCATCCGAGGAAAAAGGCTCTCAATGTCCACCCTATCTAATCCTCTGATCATCTTGTATGCCTCAGTTAAGTCACCTCTTGACCTTCTTCTCTCTAATGAAAACAGCCTCAAGTCCTTCAGCCTTTCCTCATATGATCTTCCCTCCATACTAGGCAACATCCTTGTAAATCTCCTCTGTACCCTTTCCAATGCTTCCACAACCTTCCTATAATGTGGCGACCAGAACTGCACGCAATACTCCAAATGCGGCCGCACCAGAGTTTTGTACAACTGCAACATGACCTCATGGCTCCGAAACTCAATTCCTCTACAAATAAAAGGTAACACACCGTACGCCTTCTTAACAACCCTCTCAACCTGGGTGGCAACTTTCAGGGATCTATGGACATGGACGCCGAGATCTCTCTGCTCGTCCACACTACCAAGAACCTTACTATTAGCCCAGTACTCTGTCTTCCTGTTATTCCTTCCAAAATGAATCACCTCACACTTTTCTGCATTAAACTCCATTTGCCACCTGTCAGCCCAGCTCTGCAGCTTATCTCAGTCCCTCTGTAATTTGTAACATCCTTCTGCACTGTCGACAACTCCACCGACTTTAGTGTCATCTGCAAATTTACTCACCCATCCTTCTACGCCCTCCTCCAGGTCATTTATAAAAATGACAAACAGCAGCGGCCCCAAAACAGATCCTTGTGGTACACCCCTAGTAACTGGACACCAGTCAGAACATTTCCCATCAACCACCATCCTTTGTCTTCTATCAGCTAGCCAATTTCTGATCCAAACTGCTAAATCACCCTGAATCCCATGCCTCTGTATTTTCGGCAATAGCCTACCGTGGGGAACCTTATCAAACGCTTTACTGAAATCTATATACACCACATCAACTGCTTTACCCTCATCCACCTGTTTGGTCACCTTCTCGAAGAACTCAATGAGGTTTGTGAGGCACAACCTACCCTTCACAAAACCATGTTGACTATCTCTAATCAAATTATTCCTTTCCAGATGATTATACATCCTATCTCTTATAAACCTTTCTAAAACTTTTCCCACAACAGAAGTAAGGCTCACTGGTCTATAGTTACCGGGGTTATCTCTACTCCCCTTGTTGAACAAGGGGACAACATTTGCTATCCTCCAGTCCTCTGGCACTATTCCTGTAGACAAAGATGACTTAAAGATCAAAGCCAAAGGCTCAGCAATCTCCTGCCTCGCTTCCCAGAGAATCCTAGGATAAATCCCACCCGGCCCAGGGGACTTATCTATTTTCACACTTTCCAGAATGGCTAACACCTCCTCCTTATGAACCTCAAGCCCTTCTAGTCTAGTAGCCTGTATCTCAGTATTCTCCTTGACAACTTTGTCTTTTTCCTGTGTGAATACAGATGAAAAATACTTATTTAGCACCTCTCCTATCTCCTCGGACTCCACGCACAGCTTCCCACTACTGTCCTTGACTGGCCCTACTCTTACCTTAGTCATTCTTTTATTCCTGACATACCTATAGAAAGCTTTAGTGTTATCCTTGATCCTACCTGCCAAAGACTTCTCATGTCCTCGCTTGGCTCTTCTTAGCTCTCTCTTTAGAGCCTTCCTAGCTAACTTGTAACTCTCAAGTGACCCAACTGAACCATCACGTCTCATCTTCACATAAGCCTCCTTCTTCCTCTTGACAAGTGTTTCAACTGCTTTAGTAACCCATGGTTCCCTCGCTCGACGACTTCTTCCCTGCCTAACAGGTACATACTTATCAAGGACACGCAGTAGCTGTTCCTTGAACATGCTCCACATTTCCATTGTGTCCATCCTCTGCAGTTTTCCTCTCCAGCCGATGCATCCTAAGTTCTGCCTCATCGCATCATAATTGCCGTTCCCCCAGCTATAACTCTTGCCCTGTGGTGTATACCTATCCCTTTCCACCGCTCAAGTAAACGTAGTCGAATTGTGGTCACTATCACCAAAGTGCTCACCTACCTCCAAATCTAACACCTGTCCTGGTTCATTACCCAGTACCAAATCCAATACAGCCTCGCCTCTTGTTGGCCTATCTACATACTGCATCAGGAACCCTCCTGCACACATTGGACAAAAACGGACCCATCTAAAGTACTCGAACTATAGTGTTTCCAGTCAATATTTGGAAAGTTAAAAGTCCCCCATAACAACTACCCTGTTATTTTCGCTCCTATCCAGAATCATCTTTGCAATCCTTTCCTCTACATCTCTGGAACTTTTTGGAGGCCTATAGAAAAGCCTTAACAGGGTGACCTCTCCTTTCCTGTTTCTTAACTCAGCCCATACTACCTCAGTATTTGAGTCCTCATCAAATGTTCTCTCAGCCACCGTAACACTGTCCATGACTAACAATGCCACCCCTTCCCCTCTCTTACCACCTTCCCTGAGTTTACTGAAATATCTAAACCCCGGCACCTGCAACAACCATTCCTCGCCTGCTCTATCCATGTCTCCGAAATGGCCACAACATCGAAGTCCCATGCCGCAAGCTCATCCACCTTATTCCGGATGCTCCTGGCATTGAAGTAGACGCACTTTAAACCACCTTCCTTCCTGCGGTACACTCCTGCAACTTTGAAACCTTACTCATGACCTCACTACTCTCAGCTTTTTGTGTACTGGAGCTACAATTCAGGTTCCCAATCCCCTGCTGAACTAGTTTAAACCCTCCCGAAGAGCATTAGCAAACCTCCCCCCTAGGATATTAGTACCCCTCTGGTCCAGGTGTAGACCATCCCGTTTGTAGAGGTCCCACCTACCCCAGAATGAGCCCCAATTGTCCAGGAATCTGAAACCCTCCCTCCTGCACCATCCCTGCAGCCACGTGTTCAACTGCTCTCTCTCCCTATTCCTCGACTCGCTAGCACGTGGCACGGGTAACAACCCAGAGATAATAACTCTGTTTGTCCTGGATCTAAAGTTTCCACCCTAGCTCCCTCAATTCCTGCCTCACATCCCTATCCCTTTTCCTACCTATGTCGTTGGTACCTATGTGGACTACGACTTGGGGCTGCTCCCCCTCCCCCTTAAGGATCCCGAAAACATGATCCGAGACATCGCTGACCCTGGCACCTGGGAGGCAACACACCAACCGTGAGTCTTTCTCGTTTCCACAGAATCTCCTATCTATTACCCTAACTATGGAGTCTCCAATGACTAATGTTCTTCTCCTTTACCCCCTTCACTTCTGAGCAACAGGGACAGACTCTGTGCCAGAGACCTGCACCCCATGGCTGACCCCTGGTAAGTCCCCCCCCCCCCCCCCCAACAGTATCCAAAGCGGTATACCTGTTACTAAGGGGAACAACCACAGGGAATCCCTATACTGACTGCTTACCCCCAGCCCCTCTCACCGTCACCCATCTATCTTTATTCTTTGGCGTAACTACTTCCCTGAAGCTTCTATCTATGACCCCCTCTGCCTCCCGAATGATCCAAAGTTCATCCAGCTCCAGCTCCAGTTCCCTAACACGGTTTTTGAGGAGCTGGAGTTGGTTGCACTTCCCACAGATGAAATCAGCAGGGACACTGATGGCGTCCCTCACCTCAAACATTCTGCAGGAGGAGCATTGCAAATGAACTATTAGGCTCTGCAGAAATCGGAATTTTCTCCAACGGGAAAACAGAAGCACGGTAGCACAGTGATTAGCACTGTTGCTTCACAGTACCAAGGACCCGGGTTCGAATCCCGGCTGGGGTCACTGTCTGTGCGGAGTCTGCACGTTCTCCCCGTGTCTGCGTGGATTTCCTCCCACAAGACTCGAAAGATGTGCTTGTTAGATGAATTGGGCATCCTGTATTCTCCCTCAGTGTACCCGAACATTACCCGAGTAGTGTAGCGACTAGGAGATTTTCACAGTAACTTCATTGCAGTGTTATGTAAGCCTACTTGTGACACTAATAAAGATTATTATTAAGAGCCAAGACACAAAGATGTCTTGTTTAGGATAATGTCTCTAAGTTGTGGATACTTAAAAAAGGAATGTATTGGACTGTCAAATTGTTGGCATAGCTGATCAAAGGATGACAGGGAGGCACCACTGAACATATCTCCCAAGCGTACTGTGGGATCTCTGTGTCTATTTGTACACCTGTAACGCTGTACCATATGCCAAATAACAGAAATTCAACACTGGCTTCTTGGGTTAAGTGTTGGTGTTACCAGAGGAGGAGTAGTAGTATTTCCTGCCAGGGTTCCTGCGCTACTTGCAGCGGCTGCTGCTTGAGGCTGAGCCTGAGGGCTGTTATGGTTTTTAACATCCAAGCCGCGGTCAAGTTGAATACATCATTCTACTAAGGCCCTGTAGGTAGTACCAATTAGCATCCAGTCAGGAAGAACCATGTTTAAAGCTTTAGACAGTTTGGGTCTCAAACCAGCGACAAAGGCGGTTTTTTATGGTCCTAAGGTACTCATATCCCAATTCTGCTCTCCTGCCTGGAGCTCCATTCCGGAATGCTCTATCCACACTGTTCTAAATCTTTCCTCATAGTCCTGCAGATTCTCCAAATTTATTTTGAACACAGGATGTTATTTTTCCCCAATCAGTTTTAGGTGGATTGAATCTCAATAGCCAATTTTTAATTGACTGCCATTCCCCTTCCAGATTTTGTAAATCGTAGCCAAGAGATAACCGAACCTCCGTTGAGAGTATTGTACTATCGCGGAAACTAACCATCACTGACAAAACCTGCACACCATCTAATGGAGGGAGACTGTAAATATTCTGTAAGCGCTATAGCTGATCGCAGGTGCCTAAACCCCCTTTTTTAGGGTGCAGAAGTTCTTTGGACCATCTATCGATTTTATCAGGGTCCGCCGGATCATGAACCCAATGTCGGACATAATGAGATCTAGTGGTTGTTACCTCGTCTTCGGTTGTTTCTGTCGCTTCAACCTTAACCCGTTTGGTGCGTAATGGGGCGAGTCGTAATACTCTAGTTATGCCACTAGGTTCGTCTTTTGCGTCACTATCTTTGTCCGAGCGAACTAGTTTCCTTTGTTCAGCGCCTTGTGTAGTGATAACAATCTCGGAGCCTGCTGGAGCTGCTCCGGGAGGCTTTTGAATTGGAATCAGCAGGGTGTTTCAGCCGACTGCACTCTCATTGTAGGCGGCTGTGGGGACTAGCTGAGGGTTTAAAAAAGGATCTGTCGGCTTCTGAGCCGCTGAATTTTTTGTCAGCAATTTGTAATGACCTTTCATGTTGTCCATTTCATTCTCTAGAGTATACTTTTCTTAAAGTAAATGGGTGTTCTCCGTTTGTAGCCCAGTATTTTGGGAATTCAATTAATCATTTTGTGATATTAATTGCCAAACTGTAGTGTCCGATTCGGTATTTTTCCTTTGGAGCTCACCAATTTGCAATAGTAATTGTTGAACTCTGCAGTTCATGTTGGCTAATAGGGTTTTAGTTTGGTCTAATTTTTCAAGCTTAGATTTTGATTCTCGTAATTGCCCAATGACTGCCTGGAGTTGATCTTTGGTAATCGTGGTTTGTGTAGGCATTTTTTTCTTGTCGCTTATCGACATGGATAGAGCAGGGACAGGAATGGTTGTTGCAGGTTCCGGGGTTCAGGTGTTTTAGTAAGGTCAGAGAAGGGGGCAAAAGAGGGGGAGGTGTGGCGCTGCTAGTCAAG
Organism: Scyliorhinus canicula; assembly: GCF_902713615.1. Classification (NCBI taxonomy): domain Eukaryota; kingdom Metazoa; phylum Chordata; class Chondrichthyes; order Carcharhiniformes; family Scyliorhinidae; genus Scyliorhinus; species Scyliorhinus canicula. The sequence goes on along the minus strand of NC_052152.1, from coordinate 204,332,560 downwards.
GACAGTATTACGGTGGCAGAAAGGATGCAAGATGGGGACTCTTCTTCAGAGGTAGTATGGGCTGAGGTTAGAAACAGGAAAGGAGAGGTCACCCTGCTGGGAGTTTTCTATAGGCCACCTAATAGTTCTAGAGATGTAGAGGAAAGGATGGCGAAGATGATTCTGGAAAAGAGCGAAAGTAACAGGGTAGTTGTTATGGGAGACTTTAACTTTCCAAATATTGACTGGAAAAGATATAGTTCGAGTACATTAGATGGGTCGTTCTTTGTACAATGTGTGCAGGAGGGTTTCCTGACACAATATGTTGACAGGCCAACAAGAGGTGAGGCCACATTGGATTTGGTTTTGGGTAATGAACCAGGCCAGGTGTTAGATCTGGAGGTAGGTGAACACTTTGGAGACAGTGACCACAATTCGGTGACCTTTACATTAGTGATGGAAAGGGATAAGTATACCCCGCAGGGCAAGAGTTATAGCTGGGGGAAAGGCAATTATGATGCCATTAGACATGACTTAGGATGTGTAGGTTGGAGAAGTAGGCTGCAAGGGTTGGGCACACTGGATATGTGGAGCTTGTTCAAGGAACAGCTATTGCGTGTTCTTGATTAGTACGTACCAGTCAGACAGGGAGGAAGGGGTCGAGCGAGGGAACCGTGGTTTACCAAAGAAGTGGAATCTCTTGTTAAGAGGAAAAATGAGGCCTACGTGAAGATGAAGCGTGAAGTTTCAGTTGGGGCGCTTGATAGTTACAGGGAAGCGAGGAAGGATCTAAAGAGAGAGCTAAGACGAGCAAGGAGGGGACATGAGAAGTCTTTGGCAGGTAGGATCAAGGAAAACCCAAAAGCTTTCTATAGGTATGTCAGGAATAAAAGAATGACTAGGGTAAGAGTAGGGCCAGTCAAGGACAGTGGTGGGAAGTTGTGTGTGGAGGCTGAGGAGATAAGCGAGATACTAAATGAATACTTTTCGTCAGTATTCACTCAAGAAAAAGATAATGTTGTGGAGGAGAATGCTGAGACCCAGGCTATTAGAATAGATGGCATTGAGGTGCGTAGGGAAGAAGTGTTGGCAATTCTGGACAAGGTGAAAATAGATAAGTTCCCGGGGCCTGATGAGATTTATCCTAGGATTCTCTGGGAAGCCAGGGAAGAGATTGCAGAGCCTTTGGCTTTGATTTTTATGTCATCATTGGCTACAGGATTAGTGCCAGAGGACTGGAGGATAGCAAATGTGGTCCCTTTGTTCAAGAAGGGGAGTAGAGATAACCCCGGTAACTATAGGCCGGTGAGCCTAACGTCTGTTGTGGGTAAAGTCTTGGAGAGGATTATAAAAGATACGATTTATAATCATCTAGATAAGAATAATATGATTAGGGATAGTCAGCATGGTTTTGTGAAGGGTAGGTCATGGCTCACAAACCTTATCGAGTTCTTTGAGAAGGTGACTGAACAGGTAGACGAGGGTAGAGCAGTTGATGTGGTGTATATGGATTTCAGTAAAGCGTTTGATAAGGTTCCCCACGGTCGGCTATTGCAGAAAATACGGAGGCTGGGGATTGAGGGTGATTTAGAGATGTGGATCAGAAATTGGCTAGTTGAAAGAAGACAGAGAGTGGTGGTTGATGGGAAATGTTCAGAATGGAGTTCAGTTACGAGTGGCGTACCGCAAGGATCTGTTCTGGGGCCGTTGCTGTTTGTCATTTTTATAAATGACCTAGAGGAGGGCGCAGAAGGATGGGTGAGTAAATTTGCAGACGACACTAAAGTCAGTGGAGTTGTAGGCAGTGCGGAAGGATGTTGCAGGTTACATAGGGACATAGATAAGCTGCAGAGCTGGGCTGAGAGGTGGCAAATGGAGTTTAATGTGGAGAAGTGTGAGGTGATTCACTTTGGAAAGAATAACAGGAATGCGGAATATTTGGCTAATGGTAAAATTCTTGGTAGTGTGGATGAGCAGAGGGATCTCGGTGTCCATGTACATAGATCCCTGAAAGTTGCCACCCAGGTTGATAGGGTTGCGAAGAAGGCATATGGTGTGTTGGCCTTTATTGGTAAAGGGATTGAGTTCCGGAGCCATGAGGTCATGTTGCAGTTGTACAAAACTCTTGTACGGCCGCATTTGGAGTATTGCGTACAGTTCTGGTCGCCTCATTATAGGAAGGAAGTGGAAGCTTTGGAACGGGTGCAGAGGAGATTTACCAGGATGTTGCCTGATATGGAGGGAAAATCTTATGAGGAAAGGCTGATGGACGTGAGGTTGTTTTCGTTAGAGAGAAGAAGGTTAAGAGGTGACTTAATAGAGGCATACAAAATGATCAGAGGGTCAGATAGGGTGGACAGTGAGAACCTTCTCCCGCGGATGGAGGTGGCTAGCATGAGGGGACATAGCCTTAAATTGAGGGGTAATAGATATAGGACAGAGGTCAGAGGTGGGTTTTTTACGCAAAGAGTGGTGAGGCCGTGGAATGCCCTACCTGCAACAGTAGTGAACTCGCCAACATTGAGGGCATTTAAAAGTTTATTGGATAAGCATATGGATGATAATGGGATAGTGTAGGTTAGATGGCCTTTAGTTTTTGGACTTCCCATGTCGGTGCAACATCGAGGGCCGAAGGGCCTGTACTGCGCTGTATCGTTCTATGTTCTATGTTCTATGGAGCTGTCCCATTATTGCGCCGCCCCAAAGGTGCAGAATCCTCCATACCTTTGGGGGCTAGGACGGCGCCGGAGTGGTTTGCGCCGCGCCGGCCGGCGGGAAGGTGCTTGGTCCCATGCCAACCGGTGCCAAAGAGCCTCCGCCGACCGGCGCGAGTTGGCGCATGCGCGGGAGTGCCAGCGTCTGCTGGCATCAACCTGCGCATGCGCAGGGGTGTTTCATCTCCGCGTGAGCCATCGCGGATCGGTACAAGGCTGACGCGGAGGAATAGAGTGCCCCCATGGCACAAGCCCGCCCGCGGATCGGCGGGCCTCAATCACGGGACAGGCCACCGTGGGGGCAACACCCGGGGCCAGATCGCCCCACGCCCCCCCGAGGACCTCGGAGGCCGCCCACGGAGCTGGATCCCGCTGGTCACGACCAACCTTGATTTATGCTAACGGGACCCTCGTTAAACGGGCGGGACTTCGGGCCATTGCAGCCCCGAGAATTCGGATTGTCCTGGGGCCCATTGCGTTGCGCCCGGTCGACGCCATTCTCCGAGGCGGGCGGTGCGATTCATGCCAGGGTGATTTTTGGGGGCCGGAGCATTTGGAGGACGGCAGGGGCGAGATTCACACCAACCCCCGGTGATTCTCCGACCCGGCCTCTAAGGCCTCCCTTAGAGGTTGTGGGAAGCTCTGCTGCACCCTTGGAAGCAGTGGGGATTTTTGTAGGACTATCGCCCCCATAACTCTTCCGAAAAGGTTCTGACCCGGGCCGCAAACCGAGGGCTCTGTGAGCCGTAGGTCGTAACTCGTATACCTGTAGCGCCGTACCATATACCAAATTACACCGACATAACACTTCTGAAAATAGGTTTGCACCCGGACACCCAATTGCACAGTATTTTCTTTTAAAGTTCTTTTGTTGGTAGGGGGAAGTTTCGCGAGCCGTTGCGGCTTGAGACTTTTAATGAGGTAAAGTTGATTTCTTACTTCAGTCTAGCCGATGTTCGGATCAAAGTTTTCCGGTCTGCGAATCAGCCTTCGGGCCTCACCGTTAATGATTTGGTATCTCATTTACGGCATGGTCTTCGGTCTGATTTATCCCTCCATTCATCCGACTCCGTCAACATTTCCTTCCGTTTCCCGATTACACCAATTGTGGGTAATTGGCTGGCTGGCTTGCCAACTTCTCCCCCCCTTTTGCCGACTACGCCAATTGTGGTATCTCTGTGGCTATGCATATCCCTGTAAGGCCGTACCATATACCAAATAACAGAACTTCAAGACTGGCTTCTTAGGTTAAAAGCAATTTGCAACTTTTATTTTGTCAGTTAGTAGTGTCTATTGGTAAGCTTGAATTTTTATGTACAAAATTTAGGACGTTCCGACTACCCCTGCAGCAACCTAATCAGAATGATTGTCCTTCGCAAATACAGATTGTTGAATTCAAAATACAATAACATCTCGTGGTAATTTCTTCAAATCAAGATACACAGTACAAAACGAGTGCGCAGTTTAAAATAGAATAAAATAGCGGTTTTACAAAGCAAGCAGATAGAATAGATTTCAGAAGATAGGTTGAATTGATTCTAGAATGGCTTTCCCATCCCGATACCTGAACTTTTAAGGAGATTACTATCTTTAAAGTTTTGTCCTTTTTACAGCTGTGATTGGTTTTAACTAATCTAAAATTCATTTAATTTTGACCAATGTGTCTGTCTGTCAAATTAAGAGATAAAATATTTATGTATTTGTCGACTCGAAGAAAACCTTTCCCACCAAAGATTCTTACTATGGGGTGACTTGTTACCATGGACACGGAACGGGATCTTTGCCCAGCTCTCTAACACAAAGAGTCTTTCTGAAGTTTGCACATCCTAGCATTCTGCTTATTTGATCAATTCACAAGCAGTCAGCCTTTTCTTACTGTTATGGTTAATATATATTGATTTTAAATTTTAGTTAATATGATTTCTTTAAATAATTTCTTCCTTTAAACCTTTTTATCCATAATAAAAGATTGGTTTCTATCACCTACAAATACCTCCATCTCTTCAAATATTGAATCCATGGTAGGAAGTCTGGGCTGTTCTGGTTGGCAAAGAGAGTGGAAGTCAGTTCAGATCTTTCTTCTAATTGATGGGCCATCCTCCATGGTCTAATTATAGGATATTCGTACTTAGCAGAATCCGATCCAAAGTCCCCGTAAAATAATAAGATCTGTGATGCCAACTGGTCCGCCTCAATATCAAGCCACATGGAAGTAGGGCCCTACCTAACCCTTATAAATCTAAGATGAGAGGCTGATTGGTACAATCTAATATTCGGGAGTCGGGACCCCCAAATCCCCCCTGAAGACCTTTGAGTTGCAACTTCATGAACTTCAAATGTGGCTTCTTTTTAATCCATATAAACAAACTGATCACACCATTGATCTCCTTTAAGACCCTAGCAGACAGTAAGATTGGCAACATCTGCAAGGGATACAACAGTCTAGGCAAAACATTTATCTTAATCAATGCAATCCTACCCAGCCACAATACATGCAAGGAGGACCAACGAGTCAGGTCCCACCTAATGGACAAAATCAAATATATGCTCTATATAGTTGTTTGAAAAAGAGGGTAATTACAACACCCAGGTAGATGAACCCCGATGGGGACCACCTAAAAGGGGAATTAAGCAAGGAAAAGTGGTCTATCTCTCAACACTCCCACCTGCATAGCCTTAGACTTTGTAAAGTTAATATTATAACTGGAGAAGGTACTAAATTTATCCATCACATTGATAATGCAGGAACTGAAACGTCCACTTTTGACACAAAGAGCAGCACATCATCAGCATAAAACATGATCTTATGCTCAGTCCCCCCACGGCGCAGCCCAAATATCAAAAAATCTTGCCTAATATCCTCCGCCAGAGCTTTATTGCTTTATGGGGGTCTCTGCTCTGTCTAACAGTGTCAATAACTGTTTGTTGGAATTTCCATGAGGGCTCTTTATAAATTTGTAGCTGATTTCCAAAACACTACAATTATCTCAGTCGGGGGATATTATCGCATAATTTTATTGATAGCTTAAAGAGGCTATTGAAGGATTAACTATCTTTGATATTGCCTGTGGATAGACGTTTGTTTTTAGAAGACATTATCACTTCTGATTTAAAAGGTTTGAATGGACTTTGAAGTATAGGAATTTGTTTTAAATACGGTGAATGCAGTATTAAATATTGTTCTATTTTATCTCAACATCACTCCTGAGGTCTGTTCATGGCGAATACGGAGTTGACACGGAGAGTATAGGCAATTATTCAAAATAATAATTTCTATTAATTTCTAAAAGATCTTTTTGTCATGCGGGTGCCACTGGCAAAGTTGCTTTTATTGTCTTTTGATGAGAGCAAGAGGACCTAAAATGTCACATCACCACTGGACAAAGGTCCAGAGAGCCGAGGCAGGTCTTTTTTAAAAAAGCATTTAGAGTACCCAATTCATTTTTTCCAATTAAGGGGCAATTTAGCGTGGCCAATTCACCTAGCTTGCACATTTTTGAGTTGTGGGGCGAAACCCACGCAAACACGGGGAGAATGTGCAAACTCCACACGGACAGTGACCCAGAGCCGGGATCGAACCTGGGTCCTCGGCGCCGTGAGGCCGCAGTGCTAACCCACTGCGCCACCATGCTGCCCTGAGGCAGGTCTTTTAACCAGCCCGCATCAGCTGCTCCCGTTGCTTCCTGTGCTTCGCTTCCTGGTGGTGAAAATCTGGGCCTAGAAATTCTGTGGACAACAACTCAATTCTTGACTCCCACAAACTTTTCATCATCAACAAAGCACAAGTCAGGAGTACGATCGAAATCTCCCCAGCTGCTGGAGTAGTGCAGCTCCAGCGACACAAAAGAAGCATGGCACCATTAATGATAAGCAGCATATTTAATTGGGAGCACATCTACCACCTTAAACATTCATTCCATCCAGCATATGTACATTGTGCTTACTATTGTTATGGGCCAAGGTTTATAAAACTCCAAAGTATATTGTGGAGTTCATCTGACCTCTAACTGTTCATTGAATTTGGGTAGGATGAGCAGATGAGCCTGCCTTTCAGGTGTTATTCAACAGAGTTCTTAGATGCTTTTAATCAAAAAAAACAAGCTCTATTCTATGAATTTAGTTGATATTTGTATGAACACATACAGTAAGAATTATTATCAAAGACAAACATAAAGACCATACACAGCTACAATAATCAATATATAACCCTTAATAAATTCCCCCTTAACTGTTCCAATTCAATAACAAGATCCCATAAACCAAAAAAACCCTTTTTACCAAAACAGTAGGTTACTATAATAATGGGGTTTCTTCCTTAGAATAACTCTTTAAAATTGAAAATAGAGAGACAGGCCAAAATACTTCTCTGTCCGAGTCTACAGCAGCCAAATGTGAAAATGAAAGTAAAAACTCAGAGCCACAATCCAGCTCCAAACCCAAAGCGAAAGTAAAACCAACTCCCAGAGCCACAGCCCAGCTTCACCCACACAATGACATTACTAAAGCCATGTGATAAGGCAAAAACATTTCTTAAAGGGATACTACCATGACACGTTCCACCAAGAAAAAAAAATAGACCACCAACTTCAAAGATGGTTTCATTTTTCACCTTTTGACTTGTCCATTAATACCAATTGACAATAAACATAGATTTTTTTGAACAAAAACAAAACAGGCAAACATTGATAATAATACAGTCCATTTTAGTGCTTTTTCCATCATCAAACCTGCTTCTCTTCTTCAGATTCGTGACAAAGCATTGGCTACCACATTTTCTCGTCCTGCCACATGTATAATTTTTAAATGAAATGACTAATAATAAACTCCATCGAAACAGTCTGGCATTTTTATTCCTGAATCATTCCAAAAACGTTAATGGATTATAATCAGGATATATAATTGTTTCAGACGAATTGCTGGTAACATAAATGTTAAAATGTTGCAAAGCCAGCACCAAGCTCAAAGTCACCTTTTCAATTGTTGAATACTTCCTCTGGCGATCATTTAATTTCTTGGAAAAATATCCAAGAGGCCGCTCTATTCCTTCGTCGTCTTCTTGCAAAAGCACAGCCCCTACGCCCACATCACTCGCATCGACAGCCACTTTGAATGGTTTTGTGTAATTTGGGGTGGCCAACACAGGAGCAGTGGTTAACACAGCCTTCAGGCCATCAAATGTCCCCGCATCCACTAAAATTTGCTACGCTTTTTCAGCAAACCCATCAGTGGAGCAACCACGCTGCTAACATTTGGCACAAATTTATGGTAAAAACCACTCATGCCAAGAAATCGCATTATTTCCCTTCATGTCGAGGGTATTGGAAACTCCTCAATAACTGACTTGAGCGTGACTTGGGCTTTTCTAAACTCAGTTTTGGCTAGGTTTACCACCAAACCCGCCTCCTGAAGTCGATCAAATAACTCCATCAGATGCTTCAAATGTTCTTTCCATGTCTGACTAAAACTCACTAGATCGTCTATGTATACTGCACAATTGGGTAATCCTGAAATTACTTTGTTAGTTAACTGTTGAAATATGTCTGGGGCGTTTTTCATGCCAAATGGCATAACTTTGAATTGGCACATACCGTTGGAATCACAAAAGCTGAAATCTCCTTCACCCTTTCGGATATAGGTACCTGCCAGTAATCTTTAAGTAAATCCAGTTTGGAGATAAAAGCTGATTGTCCCATCTTCTCAATGCAGTCCTCCAACCATGGGATAGGATAAGATGCTGTTCTTGTAACTGCATTAACCTTTCTATAGTCCACACACAATCGTTAGGTACCATCACTTGACATGTGTGACATAATCGACAAAATTTAACTACATCTTTATGTAGTCCAGGCCAATAAAAATGTTTTTGTATTTTAGCTTGAGTTTTCCTTACTCCCAAATGAACCCCTACTGGTACCTCATGCGCTACTCACAGCACCTTCTTTCTGTACCCTACCGGCAATACTGCTTGATGAACCTCTGCCCACTTTTCATCTGCCTGCATATGTAATATGATTGATTTAATAATTCTTGATTAATAAGGGGATTAGGGGTTATGGGAGAAGGCAGAAGAATGGGGACGAGAAAATATCAGCCATGATTGAATGGCGGAGCAGACTCGATGGGCCAAGTGGCCTAATTCTGCTCCTGTATCTTATGGTCTTATGGCAAAGTCTTCATTTTCTCATTAAGGCATCATTTTTAAGGAATAACATTCTGGTATACACTCGGATTCCTCTTCCATGTATGTTTTCTGGCACATCCATTTTATTTCTATATCTTTCTGTGGTAACTCTGCCAACATTCTTGAACGAAAAATATTCATCTCATTCTCCAGCTGTTCTTGTTCTTTTCCAACCATCTGATCAAAAATCGTTTCAGATAATTGAATTTCAACTTTATCTTCACCCTTTGATTTCTCTTCTTGATTTTTCGTGTGACTTTGCGACCTTGTTACTGCACAATCCGGAAAAATCCCAGGATATTCGTCCTTCAACACTTCAGTTGTCTGATTTTCCACTGGCCTATCAATCACAGTAGGCATCACTCCCACCTGTGATCCAGCTATATCATTACCCAAGATAAAATGTATTCCTGGACAAGATAATTTGTCTGTTACTCCTTCTACCACCCTTCACTGGACTCTCCAACCTCACCTTATATAACGAAACACTACTCTTCTCACCCTGAATTCCACATATTACACCTTTTCTGGTAATATTCCTCCCAAACTACATCTCCTCATCTCTTACCATCAAAGATTGACACAACTCCCGTATCTTCTAAAATGTTGGCTTCTTTACCTACTCTTCCTGGTTCACATGAGTAAACTTTACCCACACAAGTAAATTCTTTAAAGAGATCTGGCACCTTTTTATCAATCACCTCTTGATCAGGCTGTACATTCAGTTGCATCTCCTTCGCTTCAATTGGGCTTTCCTTTCCCATTTTCACAAACCCCACTGGCTTATCCTGTTTTACCACTGCAGCCTTCCCAGTGCTTTTCTTAAACCCCCAACTACATGGCCTAGTTTATTACAGTGAAACATATGAAACTTTTCATTTCTCTTCTACCCACCTGGATTTCTTTTTTAATCTGAGATACACTATCCTTATTATCTCCCATTAGATCTCCTTTACCTTTACCACCTGAGTATTTCTCTTTCCCCAGTTTCTATCCCTCATAGGCTGAAATTGATGTCAGAAACCAAACTTTGATTTATGCATTAACTCATAATCATCTGCCATTTCTGCTGGTAATCTCACAGTTTTAACCCTCTGCTCTTCCACATGCATTCTCACTACATCAGGAATTGAATTTTTCAACTCCTCCAAAATTATAATTGAACTAAGAGCTTGATACGTTTGGTCTATTTTCAAAGCCCTTATCCACCTATCAAAATTACTTTATTTGATCCTTTCAAATTCTATGTATGTTTGACCAAGTTATTTCCTTAAATTTCTAAACCTTTGTCTGTAGGCTTCAGGCACTAGTTTATATGCACCTAAGATGGATTTTTTTCACCTCCTCATACTTCCCAGATACCTCCTCTGATAGTGATGCAAACACTTCACTAGCTCTACCTCCAACCTTGCTTGAATCAACAATACCCACATGTCCTGTGGCCATCTCATTTGTTTAGCCACCTTCTCAAATGTAATGAAAAAGGCTTCTCCATCCTTCTCATCGAACCTTGGCAATGCTTAGACATGCTTAGAACTACAAAGCTCTTGCTCTTTCTCACTATCCTCAGACTGTACTTTTCTCTTTCCCTCTGCCAATTTTAACTGAAGTTCACTTTTCATGGCTAGTTTCCGAAGTTCAAAGTCTCTCTTTTTTTCCCTTTCATCTCTCTCCTTTTCTTTTCCCATTTCCTCTCCGTTTCTTTTTCCATGATCTGTAATTCAAGCAGTTTCATTTATTGTGCTTTTTGTTCTTCCCTTTCTCTCGCTTTTTGTTCTGCAAGGGCTATTCTTTCTTTTTCCTTCATTTCAAATTCAAGCTGCATTAATTCTTTTTCATGTTCAAGCTGTTTCATCTATAACTGAATTCTTGCCATTTCCAATGATTAGCTCTGTGTCTCAGGCAATTTTAAATGCTCAGCTACTGCCGCAATTACTTCTCCTTTCAGTACTCTGTCAGGCAATGTTAACTGTAATGTTTCTGCCAATTCTAAAAGCTTTGTTTTAGTCACCATTTATAAGGTACTTTGCGTGACCTTCTCCACCCTCAAAAATTTCTGAGCCTCTGAAAGAGCCATTGTCCATGACACACTCCCTTCAATACAACACCTGAAAAGCAAACACAAATATACTCACCCCTCACTGTCTTTGAGTTCACTAATCCAACTCAGTCACAAAATATAGACTTTAATCTGACGAGCCCCCAATCTGTTATGGGCCAGATCTTAGAAACTCCAAAGTGTATGATGCAGCTCACTTGACCTAAAACTTTTATGTTGAATTTAGCTCAGATGAGCACAAGAGCCTTCACTTCAGCTGTGATTCATCAGACTTCCTGGGCACTCTTATCAAAACAAACTTTATCATAAGTATGTAGCTAACACCAGGTTCGATTCCCGGCTGGGTCACTGTCTGTGTGGAGTCTGCACGTCCTCCCCCTGTGTGCGTGGGTTTCCTCCGGGTGCTCCGGTTTCCTCCCAAAGTCCAAAGATGTGTGGGTTAGGTGGATTGGCCATGCTAAATTGCCCGTAGTGTCCTAATAAAAGTAAGGTTAAGGGGGGGGTTGTTGGGTTACGGGTATAGGGTGGATACGTGGGTTTGAGTAGGGTGATCATGGCTCGACACAACATTGAGGGCCGAAGGGCCTGTTCTGTGCTGTACTGTTCTATGTTCTATATGTAAAACACTTAGCAAGAATTTTTTATCAATTACAAACATGGTGTGGCAAACTGCCTTGGTAACCTTAAAGCTGGGGTTGCTTTCCTGAAGAAGTTTTGAATCTGCTGGTTGGAAACTGGATCAGATTCTCAGGGAAAAGGACAACAGTTATAGTAATCCATCTATATTACTCTTAAGGAATCCTTAGCTGTTCCAATTCAATACATAATCAAATAAAATCAAAACCCCTTTTAAGGGGTACACTGTAATCTCAATGAATGGGACTGGTCCTTTCCCTGAGATTCTGATCCAGTTTCCAGCCAGCAGATTCAAATCTTCTTCAGGAAAGCAACCCTAGCTTTAAGGTTACCAAGGTAGTTTGCCACACCCAATGTGCTTTCAGTTCACTGCAACAGCTTTAGAATAAAACAGAAAACAGCGAAAACTTCCTGCAGCTTAACATAGTACTTTCCAACACTGCTTCTTCTGCAGTCCAAATGAACAAACAGAAAATGAAGCCAAAACAGTGAGCCCCCTCTCACCTGTCAGCCACGGCCCAGCTCCACCCACAAATGACATCAGTGAAGTCGTGCTACAAGCCATGTGGTAAAGCAAAACCTTTCTTAAAGGAACACTCACATAACAGCCTACTGTCAATCGCGAACCCGGCAAATCCCACACCGTTTCTCATTGGAATAGATTGTGTTCCCCGAGGTGCTGGAGCTAGCTCCTCAACAGTAGCTGAATCGGTCCAGGTGCAGCACCAATTTTGCTGTTGTGGAACAAGACAAATCCTGCGCCGGCGTCAACACTTATGGCAGGAATCTCTATCTCGCCACACATGCTCTGTGTGGAGCACTCCTGCCAGCAGTGGGATCCTCCGTCCCACCTGCCGACCAATGGGGCATCCCATTGCGGGCACCCCTATGCCATCAGGAAATCCGTGGGCATGAGTGCGCTGCTTGCGAAACGAAGGATTCCACCAATGGAGAATACAGCCCTTAGTCTCAGAAATGGAGAATCCAACCCCTAGTTTCTGAAAGGAGAATCCCGCCTGTGGTGATTGTAGATTTACTAGATACAAAACAACTGAGCAAACACCAGAGGGAGAGCTATAAATACACCGGGACAGGATGTACAATTTTCTTTAACGATGTACAGAAAATATGTAAAGAGAAAAAGGGGGATGTGGTGATCACAAGTTAACTAGATGCAATACAACTGAGCAAACACTAGAGGGGGCACGGGCGAGCCATATAAATAGACGGGGACAGGAAGTGAGGACACACTTCACAGAGGGCAGAACTTGGGGCAGGACACATACACCCACACCAGCTAGGAACACTGAAGGTAACCTTAGGAAACAGCTCTGAAGAGAGAACGAACTCACAATAAAGCATCTTCTCCACATTTGAGACTACGAGCTTTATTAAGACACGAGTAACAACACATGGTACCCAGGAGTGGCTTCAGACGCTTACTACAGGACAACTCAGTGGCAGATACAGAAAGCTCAAAATGGCATGGAAATCTCCTACTGGACATTTGACTTGGGAAGACATCGCTAATTCGAGGATGTGGTTTGGACACCCAGAGCAGCTAGACCTGACTGGCAATGTAAGAGGTGTCTGGAAAAGGTTTAAACAAATGTTTGATTTGGATCTCGTAGCTAATGAGGTACAAGACGCCTCCGACAACATTAAAATAGCAATTCTCACCGCAGGGCCTGTAAATCGGAAAGTGTATAATGGATTTAAATACTCAAAAGATGAAGACAGAAACAGCTTACAAACGTTACTAAACAAATTTGAAGAGTACTGTGAGAAATTTGAACAGCAAGACATGCTCAGAGTCCAAACTGCACAGAGACTGAGTGATGCCAAACTTAAAAAATCACGAAAAGAACAAGAAATCGCGAATGAAAAGTACAGATCAAAAAGAAGAAATAACAAGAATTTCTCACAAAGACAAAACGCTGAAACCCTGTCCAAATCGGGAAGAGAAGATTACTTACGAATTTTGGAGGACCGGTCCTGGTGGGAAAGAAAAATCGCTGAAATCCGCGAAAAACGCCAAAAAATGGCGTTGGAGCACATTTTGCAGTCTCCGGTAAGCAAAGAACTACAAATGGCGTCTGCGCATGCGCCGGAACCGGAAGCCGCGCATGCGCAGTTTAAAAAAGATCGCGGTGCCGATCGTGATGCGCATGCGCAAGCCGCGCATGCGCAGTCAAAAAAAGTATTGGTCGCGGATCGTCATGCGCATGCACAAGCCGCGCATGCGCAGTCAAAAAAAGTATTGGTCGCGGATCGTCATGCGCATGCGCAAGCCGCGCATGCGCAATGGACACAGAACCGCACAGGGGAGGAAAGCCGATTTGCGCATGCGCAATTCATTCCTATGCGTGACGTCATGACGTCTGGGCATCCCGACCACGACCACTTAAAAGGGAAATGCCCGAAAATTGAAAATAAGACACTTAAAGTGGTAAACACAAATTTTCTTGCCTCAGAACACAGAAAAACGCCTGAACATACACCAACAGTTAAAAACAACTTGCACAACACCCTGAAAAAAGCAGTCTGCACCACCCAAAGTGAAGAGAACAAAAAGAATTCCGAAACAACGAAAGATGATTTGTTTTTCGAAGATTACCTCTCAGATATGGCTGAGACAGTCGGATATGCTTATCACAGCATCAGCGACACTGTCGCAAAGTTCAACACGAATCAACTCGTGGTAGAAGAATCCAACCAGGATGATTTGGTTTTCGAAGAATACTACTCAGACACAGCTGAGTCAGTCGGATATGCTTCTCACAGCATCAGCGACACGGTCGCAAAGTTCAACACGAATCAACTCGTGGTAGAAGAAGCCAACGAAGATGAAATGGGTTTCAAAGAATACTACTCAGACATGGAGGAGTTATTTGGACATGCTGATCACAGCATCAGCGACACCGTTGCAAAGCTCAACACGACTCTACTCATGGTAGATGAATCCAACACCATGATGCCATGGCAGCTCGTCGATACATTGGATGACAGCAATACCCTAGACGAAGACGACGCCACACAGAGAGCACAGGAAGACTCCAGAGAGCGAGCGATGACAGGCTCCACAGTGCGAGTAATGAAAGACTCCAAAAGGGATGCAAGCAAACACTCCCTGGCGAACACCATGCATGAACAAGACCATGCAGGTAAACCCGCTGTATCTGAGCAACCGCAAGCAGACTATGACAGTCTACCAAGCTCACAGGAACAAGAAGAAGACAACGTACATCTAACCACTGACACCATGCATGCACAAGACCATGAAGGTCAACCTGCCGTATCTGAGCAACCACAAGCAGACTATGAAAGTCTAACAAGCTCACATGAACAGGAAGAAGACAATGCACCTCTACCCACTGCATGCGAAGACAGTGACAAGGTGATCACACTCGACGTACAGGATCACAGTGAGACTGACAGTTCTCAGCTTGTCTGTACCGAAGCACAGAGCGAAAACAGTAACAAGGTGATCGCACTCGACGTACAGGATCACAGCGAGACTGACAGTTCTCAGCTTGTCTGTACAGAAGCACAGAGTCGGGCCACCCAACAGTCCAGAGAGACGATGCCGAAAGAAAACATGCAGATTTTGACTCCAGAAGAGGAGCACCTGGAGTCCAGAGAGACAACGCCGAAAGAAACCATGCAGATTCTGACTCCAGAAGAGGAGCACCTGGAGTCCAGAGAGACCAAGCCAAAAGAAACCATGCAGATTTTGACTCCAGAAGAGGAGCACCTGGAGTCCAGTGAGACAACATCAACGGAAATCATGAAGATTTCAACTCCAGAAGCGGAGCACCAAGAGTCCGGAGACACCACGTCAACTGAAATCATGCAGATTTGGACTCCAGAAGAGGAGCGCCAGGAGTCCACAGACATCACGTCAATTGTAATCATGGAGGTTTTGACTCAAGAAGAGGAGCGCCAAGAATCCAGAGACACCGCGTCAAATGAAATCGAGAAGAATTTGACTCCGGAAGAGGAGCACCAAGAATGCAAAGATGAGGAATCCACTTCTCCACAAATGATTGAGGTCACCTGCACCGATGCAACATCAGATCATTCGCACCACTCTCGAGACGAAATGCTCAATGACTCAAATTATCCACTCGGGACACGAATAGAGTATAACAAGAAAAACAAAAGTCAAAAGAAGCACAGCAGAAACGGGACAAACAACAGCAAGAACAAAAGCAACATGAAGCGCGACAACACCAACAACAATAGCAAGAAGCACAGCAGAAACGGGACAAACAACAGAAAGAACAAAAGCAACCTGAAGCGCGACAAGACAAACAACAAAGTCAGGCACAAAGATAGTGACAACGACAAAGACAGAAACGACAAAAACAGCAACACGAACGGCAACGAAAACAACAAAGTCAGGAACAACGACAGCGACAACACCAAAGACAGAAACGACAAAAACAGCAACAAGTACGGCAACGAAAACAACAAAAACAGGAACGACAGAAACAACAGCAATGAAACAACGACTTGTACACAATGGTACTACTCGGCACATGAAGGACACTGCCACAGCACACTGCAAAACGATGACAAGACTACAAACATGTCATGGGATGACAACGAATCGCACAAACTCACGTCTGCTCCAGAACGAGCAAGCACACCAGCATCCAAGGCGGATGAGACAATAAATCAACACCACAAGCGCAGAAAAAAGTCCATGCCAGTCAACGTTAGTGAGGTGACCATGCAAACACCTCGGGATGATGCATTGGGTACTTAAAATAACAAGGAACACCAACAACATTCACAGCGGACTTGCAATATCGATATCACCACGTCATCAACAACAAAAAAAAAGCTCTGAACAAATTCATCAAGTTTGGACTCATAAATGTTTTTATTAAGATTGGACATATAACTACATTGGCTTTGTACAATATGCAATAGCACCATCACCTGTATAGATACGCATATCATAAGTAACTGTTTTCTATAATTTTCTTTAACGATGTACAGCAAATATGTAAAGAGAAAAAGGGGGATGTGGTGATTGTAGATTTACTAGATACAAAACAACTGAGCAAACACCAGAGGGAGAGCTATAAATACACCGGGACAGGATGTACAATTTTCTTTAACGATGTACAGAAAATATGTAAAGAGAAAAAGGGGGATGTGGTGATCACAAGTTAACTAGATGCAATACAACTGAGCAAACACTAGAGGGGGCACGGGAGAGCCATATAAATAGACGGGGACAGGAAGTGAGGACACACTTCACAGAGGGCAGAACTTGGGGCAGGACACATACACCCACACCAGCTAGGAACACTGAAGGTAACCTTAGGAAACAGCTCTGAAGAGAGAACAAACTCACAATAAAGCATCTTCTCCACATTTGAGACTACGAGCTTTATTAAGACACGAGTAACAACACACCGCCCAATCTTCCATATGGAGAATCCCGGTCAACATCATCCATAAACTTCTGCAAGTGAGAAAATATCTTGCTGTGTTTCACAGTGATTCAGCCCTTTACATTCCAACTAACAATATTTGTAGCAACTTTGGACATATTAGATCAAATATTACATAAAATGGGATAACTGTTGACTGACCAAGTTCAGGCAACCACGTTGTTACAGATGGCAATCTCCACTTAAAGAGCAACCAAGGATTGAAAATAATAGGGGAGATAGGGGAAACAAATGGAAATAGAAAAAAGTCCCAAATTCGGCCCTCCCTCAAACAAAAGGCTGCACCTTCCCGCCCTCTTCTAAAGCCAGATGCGAACACAAACATCTGAAGGATAACATGAAAGAACTTAGGTCCAAAACCCGACCCAAAATAAAATAAAACATAAATATTATCCCCAGCTACATACCAAATAGCCCAGCAATAACATTAAAATGGGCATCATGAAACCATTATAATTAGCAGCATCATATTCGGAGTCCTTAAAATTTTGTGGAAGTTGTTAATATTGTACTACCATGAAGTGTTCTACATTAGTAATACGCTGTGGGCAGCTGTAGAAAGGACAGGAAGTTACTCAAGAGGAGAAAAATAAGTATCCATGTAGAATCTGCATCGAGTGAATACACATGGAACAAAGGGTAGGATGCAAAAATACTGGTTTGACACGTACACTAACCAGAGTTGCCAACAAGCACGGATTTTCCGTACATTCGAATACGGAAGTACACTTTCTTTCATTGCAATATGGAAAAGGAAACAGCTTATTTGCAAGTCGCCTCCTGAAACACATTATTTGGTTTCCTTGGCAACAGAACCCCGTGCAGAGGCCCCGCCCCTCTCCTCTCCACCCCACACACTAACAGCGCATGCCTGTCAGACTCACATGCGCTGTTGATGAGGCATCGAGGTGCATATTGGTCTCCTTCTGCACTGTACATTCTATCCACCTGGAGTGGGGGTCTACTATGACGGGAAACATGGAGCCCTGGAATGGCCCTGCGGGGTCAATGTGGAGACAGGACCAAGGTTGACCTGGCCACTGCCACGGTTGGAGGGGCGCTGCCAGCGGAAAGCTCCAGTGCTCTTGGCAGGGCACACAATACTGGGCCAATTTTGCGATGTCAGTGTCTATTCCTGTCCACCAGACCTAACTGCTGGCCAGCATCTTTATCCTGGGTGTTTATTGTGGAAGCACTGCAAGAGCTGGCTGTGTCCACATTCCAAAACCGTGACATATGTCCCCATGGAATAACGTCGTTCTTGATGCTTAACTCTTGGATCTTGGATGTATAGGCCGTCAGGTCATCTGGCAAAACGTGGTGCTGGGCCCCATATACAATGATGTGTCGGATGTGGGACAACTGCAGGTGTGTCTGGGTCCAAACTTGAATGCAACATACGATGACCAGCAGAGAGTCCATAAAATGTAATGTGGCAACTTCTTCGTCGGTCGAGGATGGCTTGCTGGGGAGGGGGAGGTGGCTCAACGCATCTGCATGGGAAATCTTTGCCACTGAACGGTGTTCTAGTATGCACTTGTACGTGGCCAGTAAGTAGCAGGGCTCAACGCTGGATCCCAGCGGAGGCTATGGAAGGGATCGCCCCTTCTTCTGTGAACAGATCTAAATGAGGTTTGTGGCTTGTGAACACCGTGAATGCATGTCCGTAGACATACTGGTGAAGCTTCTTCACCCCAGAAAAAATGACCAGATCCTCCTTCTTGATCTGCACATAGTTTATTTCTGTGCGACGAGCGTTCTGTAGACGAACACAAAAGGGCGCTCTGACCTGTCTTCCATGCAGTGAGTGAGGACGGCTCCAACCCCTTAAGGAGATGCATCACACATCAGTACCAGTGGTTTGGCTGGGTCGAAATGAGTCAACAATTTGGAGGATCGGACCCTCATTTTACCTCAGAAAGAGCCGCTCGTTGTGTTTGAGTCCATTCCCATGGTTGGCACTTTTCAACTGTCAATAGAGAGGGGCTAATAGGGTCGCCAGGTTTGGGATGAATTTCCCGTAGTAGTTTATGAGCCCCAGAAAAGAACAAAGTTCCATTGGACCCTCTGGCATGGGGGCCTGTCGGATGCTCGTAGCTTGTCCTTGATGGGGTGCATGTCATGACAAATTTCTCCCTATGTAGGCGAACGCCAGCCTCCTCAAAACGACGCAGGACTTCGGCCAGATCCGGTAGATGCTCCTGGTCGGAGGAGCCTGTAATCAGTACGTCGTCCCGGTAGACTGCCAATCGGGGCAATTCCCGCAGGATGTTCTCCATAACTCGCTGGACGATAACACATGCAGAGGAGACCCCAAAAGGCAACTGGGTATATTAGTATATACCTCGGTGCCTACTGACCGTTACAAATCGTCGGGTGCTGGGGTCAAAAACCAGCTGGAGATATGCATGGCTCATGTCTAATTTCGCAAAGGTGCGACCACCACTGAGCTTTGCGCATAAATCACCAATGTGCGGAACAGGGTAACGATCCAGACAAGTGACACGGTTTACCGTAATCTTGTAGTCACCGCAAAAGTGTACAGATCCATCTGGTTTCATCATTGGTACGACTGGGGATGCTCAGTCAGAGAACTGTACGGGGTGTATGATGCCCAAGCGTTCCAAATGATCCAGTTCTGTATCCACTTGCGGCCTCAGTGCGTACGGTACTGATGAAATTAGCACAGCTGCACCAATGGATCAACATTAATCTTGGCCACTGCCCTTTTTATGGTGCCCAGACCTTCCTGAAAGACGTTGGGTAATTTTGCCAAGCCCCCTTCTGGTCCATGCGGGTACAGGCAGCAGACACGCTGTCAATCCAAGCGGAGGTGCTGCAACCAATCGCAGCCCAAAAAACGTGGTCCATCTCCACATACCACTACCAACGGTAGATTTGCCGATTTCTGTCCATTCGTGACAGGGACCACTGAGGTAATAATAGTCTTCATTAGTGTCATAAGTAGATTTACATTAACACTGCAATGAAGTTACTGTGAAAACCGATAATTGCCAATGGCTCACCTGTATACATCGCCAGTCGGGCGTCGGTGTCACACAGAGCCAATGTCCAATGTTCGGCGGCCGACCACTGAGATCACAGCTCCGATATTCGGATCCATCTGTATTGAGTACCTGTTTACCTGAAGTGTGACCTGGAACTGTTCCACCTGTGGTGCTGTTGTGCAGTATAGCTGATGATATGTGGTGTCCTCTTCGTCCAAATATTATGCCTGGTCATGAACGGGGTAATAGCTTCTGGTGAAACAGCAGGGGGTTTGGCCTCTCAGGCGTAGTGATATCATGGTGTTGTTATTCACCGACCACTAGGAGTATTATAAGTATATAAGTGAATGTTACAGTCAGGTGGCTTCAAACTGACTAGGGAGCTGAGAGAGAGGTTTCTTGTGCATGTTCATACTGTTATTCATCTGTTTTGTATATATTTGACCCGCAGTAATGTTAATAAATCATTTATAATTTTAGCTACAAGTGTTCTTGTAATATAAATCAGGCCATCTGACAAAACATTACACCGGGACCGTCTGTCGCCTCAGTCTCGGCAGCCTGTTGTTGGCCCGTATCCATTGTCCGGGTCTTCATGGTTGGGGGAGACAGCTCGATGGTTCTCTGGGCTTCTGCATCAGCGACCTGCATCCCTGCAGTAATGACCCCAAGATTGGCGGCCCGCTTCTTCGTGCTGTAGAAGGGCCATGTGGCACTCGTTCGGATGGCCTATGTTCAATACGGCATTGCCTCGGAGCTCCTGGACTCCCTATTCAACACTTTCTCAACTGCCTGCTTTAAATCTAAGTGAGTTTCCGTAGTAGCTTCATTTCAGCCTGCCTGACATGCAGGTTGCAGACGTCGTGAGCGCTGTAGGCCCCACACCAGGAGGGGACAGCAGTGCCACAAGAAACTGCACGGTCTCCTCAGGGCGGCCAGGGTGAGTAGGCAGCAATGTGCCCTTGGAACTAACCCGTGTCCCAAAAACCTGTAACCCCGCTTCCCACACCCGGAGGATGAGCCACCCCCCATCCTGTACCACATACCAGCATCCATAGGCAGCAAGGTAGCATTGTGGATAGCACAATTGCTTCACAGCTCCAGGGTCCCAGGTTCGATTCCGGCTTGGGTCACTGTCTGTGCGGAGTCTGCACATCCTCCCCGTGTGTGCGTGGGTTTCCTCCGGGTGCTCCGGTTTCCTCCCACAGTCCAAAGATGTGCAGGTTAGGTGGATTGGCCATGATAAATTGCCCTTAGTGTCCAAAATTGCCCTTAGTGTTGGGTGGGGTTACTGGGTTATGGGGATAGGGTGGAGGTGTTGACCTTGGGTAAGGTGCTCTTTCCAAGGGCCGGTACAGACTCGATGGGCCGAATGGCCTCCTTCTGCACTGTAAATTCGATGAAAAATGATACCAGCCACCATGGCCAGGTACCCTGGCCACGTGGGTCACCAGCTACCAACACTCTGTGCTGCATGCGTCCGACTGTCTAACACTGCGCTTTTTGTCTCCCAGCC
Organism: Scyliorhinus canicula; assembly: GCF_902713615.1. Taxonomy (NCBI): domain Eukaryota; kingdom Metazoa; phylum Chordata; class Chondrichthyes; order Carcharhiniformes; family Scyliorhinidae; genus Scyliorhinus; species Scyliorhinus canicula. The sequence goes on along the minus strand of NC_052152.1, from coordinate 204,310,999 downwards.
CTGGAGGGGGACCACCGAACCTGTGGCCCCTCACCTCAGTGGAGAAGCAGGCAATGAACCTAGTTGGTGGCCCAGAGAGAGGGCAGTCGCTGAGGTGGAGGCCAGCATTGGGCGAGCAAGTGCGACCCCATTGAGTTTTCGTTCCCCATGGCATGTGTGTCACCACCCGCACCACCTCCCTCACCCGCCCCACAGCCCCATCACATCCCTCAACCACCACCACCCCCACATCCCTCCCTCCAACACCACCCAACCCACAATCCAATCATGCATCTCGTCTTATGTCTTGCAGGATTTCCTGGTGATACAGGAACAGGCACTTCGGCCCTCCAAGCCTGCACCAGTCATGATACCAACCTTTGCCAAAACCCTCAGCACTTCCTTGTGGCGTATCTCCCGATACCCATCCTATCCATGTGTTTGTCAAGATGCCTTTTGAACGGCATTAATGTATCTGCTTCCACAACCTCCCCTGGTTCCAGGCACTCGCCATCCTCTGTATAAAAAACCTGCCTCGCACATCTCCTCTAAACTTTACCCCACGGACCTTAAACCTATGCCCCTGGTGACTGACCCCTCCACCCTGGCAAAGAGTGCCTGCCCATCCACTCTATCCATGCCTCTCATAAAGTTTTAGACCTCTATCGGGTTACCCCTCAACCTCCATCTTTCTCATGAAAACAGTCCGAGTTTTTCAGCCTCTCCACGTAGCTAACACCCTCCAGACCAGGCAACATCCTGGTAAACCTCCTCTGCACCCTCTCCAACGCCTCCACATCCTTCTGGCAGTGTGGCAACCAGAATTGTGTGCAATATATCAAGTGCGGCCTTACCAAGGCTCTATACAACTGTAGCATGACTTGCCAGTTTTTATACTTGATACCCCGGCCAATGAAGGCAAGCATTCCGTAAGCTTTCTTGACTACCATGTCTTGACCGGAGTGGTGTACGGCGGCATCAATGGGCCTCCTGGCTCAGCAATTCACCAGTTTTTAGGGGGCTAGCACGGCGCAGGAGTGCTGTGCACTGCTCCGGCGCCACAAGGCGGCCTGCACGGCCGGCGCGGTTCCGCGCATGCACGCGACGGCCGTCACCACGCCGGTGCATGCGCGTGATTGCCTTCAGCACGGAGCAACATTCTGGGACCTAACAGCGGGCCTGTGTGGAAGGAGGTAGGCTCCCTCCAGATCGCGGCCGCCCACCGATCTGAAGCCCCCGATCGCGGGCCTGGACGCCTTGGAAGCCCCCCCCCGAAGTCAGATCCCCCCATGCCCCCACCAGGACGTCCAGAGCGGCTGTGGGTCCGAGCTCCCGCCAGATGGTACCAGGTTTGAATCATGCCGGCGGGACTTGGCGGGAGTTCGGCCCGGCACCCACGGAGAATCACCGAGGGCACCTATTTCAGCGGCCCCCGACCGGCGACGATTCTCAGACACGTCCGACAACTAGGGGCCATATTTCGTATAATATAGGCACGATTCAACAGAAATGAAGCAGAGTCCGGTGTGGCAGTGCCGAGAATGACCCCGCTATTAAATGGGTCTCTGCTTCATTTTTGAGCCTCGGCAAGGAAAGCCCCGCCAAGATCATACTTCGTCCTTTTTCCTGCACTAACAAGCTCCGTTTTTTTAAATGGCGACCCGATTTCTGAGCCCCCCCATCCCCCACCAAGCCTCCAACACCCCAACTTACCAATGAGGATGTCCTTGAGCCTCCTGCACCCCACCTCATTGGGCATGGCACCTCCAGGCCCAATCTTTAGTGCAATTCCCATACACAGTAACTATTTCTTTTTTAAAGGAAAATTTTATGACTGGATCATGACAACGGCTGAAGCACAAGTTTACTGACAAATTTGATCAAAAAAACCTGGAATAAAAAATGCATGTAGCTAACAAAAGCTGCTGCCATATAAAACCATAAACGACACTTCTTTTTAAAATTAATGGCATTTTTACATTTGTTTTTAATCATAAAGAGTTAAAGTTTTTGCAATGTTTAATTTTGTTCTGCTGTTCTTCTTATAAGGTTGGAACCATGCCAGCAGTTTTACCTTTACCCTAACTGCAATGTTAATTTGGATGACAGAATTGGATAGATCCTGCAAACAGGTCCAAAATAAACAGTCCCTCCACAGTCTTTAACAAACTGCGCCAGGAGTGCACTTCATTATACTTAGATTTATTTATTTATGTTTTTTTAAGCCAATCCAATTTCTTTGATGATCTATCAGTGGTGTTCGCTGAACAGCAAGTATGGATTTCAGTGTCAAATTAAAACTATGCATTTGATTTGGAAATGTGCTCAATCCAACATCCCAGACAAAAGTTAGTGGATAATATTTTTCTACTCTGCTGACATGCAAATGGTTTTCATTTTTGGCCCAATTTTGGATCTTGGCCTCAAATTTACATTCCGAGGTTCGGCTTGTGGGCAATATTGAAGTCGGCAGGCTCATGTGTTGACAATTGCACCTGTCAACAATTAAAGGACCAATTAAGACCATTTAAAAACCTGTTGAGCGCAATTTTACATTCCACGTTCGATATTACACTCATTACATGGGCAAAAAAGGCAGGCAAGCAGCAGGTTTTTTATCAAATTGTCACCCAAGCATGGGGTATAAGCCCCCCCAGAGCACAAGCACTTTAGTTTATTTGTGAGTTTGCTGCTCTTATTTCAGAGTTTTGCCAGATTTCCCTTCTATTGCTGTTGCTTATTAAGCCTACCTATTTGTATTTGACGACTTCATCTTTCGTGGAAGATTTGCACTGGTGCTGTTGGTGCAGGGCCAGCAGGATGTCAAGGCATTAGGGTTCGCAGAAAGCACCATTACCTTGCGGATAGAGTTTACAGGCAGTGCTCCAACATCTTCCTCATGTCTGAGGTCCAGTGCTAAAGGAGGCTCTGCCTTTCCAGGGACACAGTGAGAGCAGTATGCCAGATATTTGGGCTGAAAATCGGCATCAACTGTGTTGGCGGACATTCCATGCCAGTGGCTTTGAAGGTCACTGTGGCCCTTAACTTCCTACTCTCTTTCCAAGTATCAGTGGGGGATTTGTGTGGGATGTCTCAGTCAACTGCATAAAATGCCTGACGTGCTTTCGCAAGCTGGCTAATCATTGTGACTACAGCTCATCCCTCCCGGAGATGTTGAGAGATCACCTAGTCTGTAGTATTAATTACATGGCAACCTAACAGAAGTAGTTGGCAGAACTGGCCCTGATTTATAATGGGCCGTAGAACTAGCACTTTCCTGTGAAAACATGGAAATGAGGGTCCAGGAACTCCAGGGCTCCATGGACTACGATGTATGCAGGTTGAGCGCCCCCCAGTCGACAAGTGACCCCTGATGGAACCATCAATTCACCAGACACGTGTTTCCGATGTGAATCTAGGCTTTAATCGACTTACTTCAGAGCCAGCCTGTTACCTGTCGATGAACTCGTAGTGACCCAGACTGATTCTGGACACGGGTACTTATACAGCTGCACTAGGGGGAGGAGTCGTGGGCGGAACCAAGGGTGGAGCCCAGTACAAGTTCCTAAGTGCTCCCAGCGCTACTCCCCCTAGTGGTAGGACAGCGCTACTGCGCTCTCAACAACAGTGTGAATTAACATATATATATTAACATATATTACATTCACCACATTCACCCCCTTCAAAAAAATCAAGTCCGGCGGGGGTGGTGGTCTAGTCTATAAAGTCAGTCTGTCCGGCGGTCAAATTGTACGCTAAGGTCTGCGGAGCACCGGGGTTGCAGCCTCTTGCAGTGGCTGGATGGGTGTGGTGTGCTGGGGTACGATGGGGGACTCCAGGGAGGGTTGTATCCGAGCTTCATACTCTCCTGGTTCGACCTGGGACTGGGGGCGCTGGGGGCTGGCCGGCGCGGGGGCGCGGACCTGGTGGAGCAAGCTCGTGGGCTCGGGAGCGCAAGGGGGTGGCAGCATGGGGTGTAGGGTGAGAGATCCTTCTGTGGGAGTGGGGGGGGGCGCTGGATCCGGCGAGTGCCAGATCCCGGAGGGATACAGTGTCCTGACGGCCGTCAGGGAACTCGACGAATGCGTACTGAGTGTTGGAGTGGAGCAGGCGCACCTTTTCAACAAGGGGGTCGGTTTTGTGCGCCCTGACGTGTTTCCTCAGGAGTACGGGGCCCGGGGTCCTCAGCCATGCCGGAAGTGAGACCCCCATGGTAGTGCCCCTGGAAAAAATGAAGAACCTCTCGTGAGGGGTCTGGTTGGTCGCCCAACACAAAAGGGACCTAATAGCGTGGAGCGCGTCTGGGAGGACTTCTTGCCACTGGGAGACTTGGAGCTTTCTAGACCGGAGGGTCAGTAGGACGGTCTTCCAGACCGTCGCGTTCTCCCTTTCCACCTGCCCGTTCCCCCTGGGGTTGTAGCTGGTAGTCCTGCTTGAGGCAATGCCCTTTTCGAGCAGGTACTGACGCAGCTCGTCGCTCATGAAGGACGAACCCCGGTCGCTGTGTACGTAGCTGGGGAAACCAAACAGGGTGAAGATGCTATGCAGGGCCCTAATGACTGTGTGGGAGGTCATGTCGGGGCACGGGATAGCGAATGGAAAACGGGAGAACTCGTCTACGACGTTTAAGAAGCAAACGTTCTTGTTAGTTGAGGGGAATGGCCCTTTGAAATCAATCGCGAGGCGTTCAAAGGGCCTAGAAGCCTTGACCAGGTGGGCCCTGTCTGGTCTATAGAAATGCGGTTTGCACTCCGCACAGATCGGGCAGTCCCTGGTGACCGCTTTTACCTCCTCGTTGGAGAAAGGCAGGTTTCGAGTCCTGATGTAGTGGGCGAGCCGGGTGACCCCCGGGTGGCAGAGGTCATTGTGAATGCTTTTTAATCAGTCGATCTGCGCGCTGGCGCATGTCCCGCGGGATAGGGCATCCGGAGGCTCGTTGAGCTTCCCGGGTCGATATTTGATATCGTAATTGTAGGTGGAGAGTTCGATCCTCCACCACAGAATTTTATCGTTTTTTATTTTGCCCATTTGCGAGTTGTCGAACATGAAGGCAACCGATCTTTGGTCGGCAATGAGGGTGAATCTCCTACCTGCGAGGTAGTGCCTCCAGTGACGGATAGCCTCCACAATGGCTTGTGTTTCCGATGTAAATCTAGGCTTTAATCGACTTACTTCAGAGCCAGCCTGTTACCTGTTGATGAACTCGTAGTGACCCAGACTGATTCTGGACACGGATTCTGCACTAGGGGGAGGAGTCGTGGGCGGAACCAAGGGTGGAGCCCAGTACACGTTCCTAAGTGCTCCCAGCGCTACTCCCCCTAGTGGTAGGACAGCGCTACTGCGCTTACAACAACAGTGTGAATTAACATATATATTAACATATATTACATTCACCACACCCCCCCTCCCCCCCCCCACCAAGAGGAGGGCCTACAAGACCCAATCATCACCTGAGCAATATTGTGGTCAAACCCATTGGCCAAGAACCACCAAAGCCCAACGAGACATCTCTCCTGAGGACAAGGGAAAGGACTCACAACAGTGCTGCACTTGTGGGTGCAGGAACTGTGACGGTTGACCAGATTCAACAGCAGACTTGTCACCCTGGATGGTTAACAAAAGCACCTTGAGCCAGGGCTCTATGTATTGATCAGCCCAATGAGGATGATCGCATGCAACTAAATTGCATTATGGCACCAAATTTAGCCCCAATTAAGATTACCCTCCAAGTGAATGGTCACCCCTGCTCCACCATTCAGTGAGATCATGGCTGATCTTTTGTGGACTCAGCTTCACTTTCCGGCACGAACACCATAACCCTTAACCCCTTTATTCTTCAAAAAACTATCTATCTTTATCTTAAAAACATTCAATGAAGGAGCCTCTACTGCTTCAGTGGGCAAGGAATTCCATAGATTCACAACCCTTTGGGTGAAGAAGTTCCTCCTAAACTCAGTCCTAAATCTACTTCCCCTTATTTTGAGGCTATGCCCCCTAGTTCTGCTTTCACCCGCCAGTGGAAACAACCTGCCCGCATCTATCCTATCTATTCCCTTCATAATTTTATATGTTTCTATAAGATCCCCCCTCATCCTTCTAAATTCCAAAGAGTACAGTCCCAGTCTACTCAACCTCTCCTCGTAATCCAACCCTTTCAGCTCTGGGATTAACCTAGTGAATCTCCTCTGCGCGCCCTCCAGTGCCAGTACGTCCTTTCTCAAGTAAGGAGACCAAAACTGTACACAATACTCCAGGTGTGGCCTCACTAACACCTTATACAATTGCAGCATAACCTCCCTCGTCTTAAATTCCATCCCTCTAGCAATGAAGGACAAAATTCCATTTGCCTTCTTAATCACCTGTTGCACCTGTAAACCAACTTTTTGCGACTCATGCACTAGCACACCCAGGTCTCTCTACACAGCAGCATGCTTTAATATTTTATCATTTAAATAATAATTCCGTTTGCTATTATTCCTACCAAAATGGATAACCTCACATTTGTCAACATTGTATTCCCTTTGCCAGACCCTAGCCCATTCACTTAACCTATCCAAATCCCTCTACAGACTACCAGTATCCTCTGCACTTTTTGCTTTACCGCTCATCTTAGTGTCATCTGCAAACTTGGGCACATTGCCCTTGGTCCCCAACTCCAAATCATCTATGTAAATTGTGAACAATTGTGGGCCCAACACGGATCCCTGAGGGACACTACTAGCTACTGATTGCCAACCAGAGAAACACCCATTAATCCCCACTCTTTGCTTTCTATTAATTAACCAATCCTCTATCCATGCTACTACTTTACCCTTAATACCATACCGGGGACCTATGTGGAAAAAAACAGGACCAATCTCCTATATGGTGAAAACCAGAGAATGGACTGTATGCAAGCACATGGACCACCTCAAGGTCAGGGAGCCCGCACCAGTAGTCACTCCACCAGATGAATCAATGCCTCATTCCTCCCTGCCTATCATCCATTAACCAACGAGCACAACTCTCCAGGGACTTGAGGCCCCAGTCAGCATGAGATGGAATACCTTCGGATGATAGTATGGTCAGAAATGGACCTCCAACAGGACCCCTCCGCCGACTGGTGCAATAACAATGCTCTCCTACTTGTTAGACAACCCTGACCCAGCCCCACAGCTGTTGGAAGCTCAATCATGGAGAAAGCAGCCAAAGAGATATCTTCTGTATTCAGTGAAAGAGGGACCTTCCAACTTACGGGGGATGGGGAATACAATAACCTTCACGAGACCCATAGAGACAACCCGATCAGTCTCCCTGTAGGGCCCCTGGAATATAAGCTCCTCCGCTATTGGGCAGAGGCCTATCAGCTGGGGCTCATAGAATCAACACTTAAAAGCCGCCTGGATTGTGACCGACATGATTGGTAGTCCTGGGTGGGACCAATGTGCTGTATGTTGTGTTGAGGCCTTTTCTTTTGACTGAAAATAAAGATCCATTTTGATTCACCTTCTCGGGTCTCCTGAGCTTTTATACTGACCATCCTAAACCTGCCTGAAATAAATGGTAGAATTTTACCAACTCCAAAATGGCGAAATAAGAGGGGTATGGGCTAGTAAATCACTGGGGAGCTGTGTTGGGTTAACGTCCTGACACAGTCCTGCTGCCAGGGAGGTTCTCCAATCATGAGCTGCAGAGGTCTGGCTGCTTGCTGACTTAAAGCAGGAGGCCTCTTTAAAAACAATCTTCTATGCACCCTCTCTCTAACATCTCTACATTATATTAATAAGATGGAAACCAAAATTGCATGCAGTACCTCCTAGTGTGGTATAACGAAGGCTCACTACAGGTTCAGCATGATATCCCTACTTTTTAGTTTTATCCCTCAAAAAGTAAAGCCTACAGATTGGTTTGCTATTTTAAAGCTTTGCTAATCTATGATGTAACCTTTAACGATTACTGTATTTGGACCACATGCTCCCTTTGTTGGTCTACCCCACCTAGACTTGCAATTTCCGATAAGTGAAGCCTCATTCTCCTGTCAAAATGTACACTTCACATTTATCTTTGTTGAACTTAATTGCTAACAATTTGCCATACTGCAAGTTTATTAATGTTCTCCTGTACGTTTTACGGTCCTCCTCAGTATTAATTATCTCCCTCCAATCCCTCACCTCATACCAATTTGGCGTTTACCGCAAGTTTAGAAATTGTGCTTTTGATTCAAAATTATTTTGAATGGGCGCCATTCTCTGGCCTCGTTATTCTCAAGCGAAACAAGGTCAGTGAATAGCGGGAGAGGCCAAAAACAAGAACTACGCCAGTAGCCAAACAGTTTGCGATACAAGTGGCTAGCTCCTGTAGGCGAAATCAGGATCTCACCGTAGCGTGGTGAGAAACCAGCTACCACCACTTAATCCCAATTTCCATACAATTTACAAGAGCATCCGCTATCCAACCATCCTCCCGCCATTTAATGGCCTCCCCAGTAAGTGGTCAACCTGGCGCCAATTAGTACACCTTTTGAAAACTGTGAACCTGATGGAAGAGCTTCTGAGGGGAGCAGAGGAGGGGAGTAGCTATCTTTGCTCATAGGCAAAGAGCCCGGGGGTGTTGGGCTTGCCACCCCAGTGCTTGGTGGGGGTGGGGGACCCTCAGCTGGGGTGGATTACCATGGGAGGGTGGGGGGACGCCTTTGTCCCTGCTTCTCTGCCCCACCATCCACCCATAACTCCCACCGACTGCCAAGGCCTCTGACTGCGCGGCTGAAGGCTATTGCTAATAGGGAATTGGCAATCACGGTTAGGTGAGCACTTCACACAACCCAATTGATCCCCGTGGGTGGGCAGGCCATGCAGCATCCCAATCACACCCACTTGCATGAACACTGCTTGAACACTACGGGAGGCAACACCACACATGCAGCAGCCAACATCTGAACATCCAGGGGATGGGACACAGCTCTGGGTACATGTCCACAGCCAGAGGGTGGGCGGGTGCCACAGGGAGGGGGAGATGTTTGGAGAGTTGGGCCAAGGGTTTGGAGATCGGCCCGCATTGTAGAAGAAGGTGACAGAAGCAACATACTGGTTGTGCACAAAGGTGTTTAATGTATTTGACAATTCCTTACGCACTCGATGCTGCTGCCCTGCCAGCCGACCTCCAGCCCCTTATCCCCTACCTAACCACCCACCCCCTTTCCCGGTGCCCTCAGGGATCCTCAACATCCTTAGCCCTCCTAGCTCTATCACTATGTCTAGATGTGTCCCCAGGCTGCACATCTGAGGTGGAGGCAGCCAGCTGCTTACCATGTCTCTGGGCACTCTGGGGCTGGAAGGCTCACTTGTTGGCTGTACATGCACAGCCATGCCGCCCATGCCCCATTTGCTGGCCTTGAGACGCAGCCATATCAGAGAGGTGGAACGCAGGGGAGCTGATGGCCACCATCCCCACTCCATGGGATGGGTCTGGGTTGGCACTCAGCGTCCCTTCCTCCCAGTCGATGCCTATTGGGCCCAGGGGTTCACCTTGGGATGGAGGGACAGCTGGTTTGAGCCCCAGCTGCCCCTGCATCATCTGGCTCTGCTAGCCCTGGTGTTTCCCCATGGTCCGCACCACCATGCCGATGCCCTCGGCGATGCTCCTCAGTGACTGGGACATGCTCTGCAGTGCTTCGGCAATGCCTACCTGTGACTGGCGGAAGCTCCGCAGCGCCCAACTGAGAGCGGGACATATCTTGCAGAACCTCATCTAGGTCAGCCTGGTACTGAGTCACATCCCTAAGCAAGGCGGTAATTCTGTCGAGACCCTTGGCTATGGCCATCACCGACTGCGCAATGTTTTGGACCTTTGCTAATAGTGCCGACGTCGAGCACCAGGCTCTCCACTGCAGTTCCCATCCTAGCAGTGTTGGCCTTGGTGCCACGTATTGCCGGCGCCATCTCCTGCGCCCTCAGCCTCTGGGACTCTTCCAATCAGCTACGGACCTGCTGGTGTGTCGCTGGCATCTCCTTCTGAATGTCCTGGCCATTCCCTAACGTCTCCATCAATTTCTATAACCCTGTTCCACATGGTTAGCATCAGGCTGGGATCCATCTGGGTCCTGGGATCAGGCAGACCTCCGACTGCTGTCTTGCCCGGGGATTCCTGCCTCCACCAGAAGTACCAGATTGTGCCCAGAAGCTGACCACTAACATTCCCCTCCGACGTGTATATCTGCACTGATGGAGAGTGAGGATGACACCTGTGCCGCGACTATTATGGTGGCATCCTTGGAGCTCTCCTCTGAGGTGATCTCCTCGGAGGCTGGAGAGGGTACTGCCCAGGATAGGCCGGCGCTGTCGGATGGATACCTGTGGGAGAATGGACATGTGTTCAGTGGGAGGGATAGGTCAGTCAGTAAGGCATTAACAACTCACGTTTGACAGGTCCTTCGGGTGAGGCCTGGTGGTTCCTCACCTATGTGGCATCCGCCAGCCTCCATGTTGGTGACCGCTCTGTTCTCCGCTACCCCAGTCATCTCCAGAGCACATTCCTCGAAGGCGGTGAGGATTCTTATATCCGGCACGCCAAGCCAATCTGGGCCCCCTCCTGGCGATTGTGGGAGAGCTTTTCCTGAGGAGACACAGAGAGGGCATTGTTAGCCACACGTGTGGTTCACAGTCGTGGATGGGTAGGGATTGGAGGAAGGGTTGCGGGGTTGAAGGGGCTTGGAGGTGGACACCCCTGTTTAGGTTATTGACCTTCTTCCTGCACTGGAGGCCAGTCCTCCTGGCCACAATAATCGTGCTCACTGCCGCCTCCACCTCATCCCAGGCGTCACTGGCTGCCCTCTGGCTAACTGTCCGGGATCCTTGGAGGAAATAGGACATCCCTCCTGGCCTCCACTGCGTCTAGCTGCCTCTCCAGGTCAGTGTCCCCAAATCTTGGGGCTGATCTCCTCGGACTCATTGTTGCGAGCTGGCTGGGGTTGGCTGAGCAAGTGTAGCTGAAGTGCTGCTTGACCTTGTTAACGGGGGGCTGGCGAGCGCAGTGCCAGCGAATCAGCTGGCGGGCCTTCATTTGCGACTGTCAGACTTCATTTTGTGGACCAATTAACGTTAAATAGCATTGCCGGCTCGCGGGGCCGAGCGCCGGAAATTCGTGGCAATTCCCACTCGCTGCAACACTTCAAAATCTTTCCGGAGAATTGCTCCCCAAATCTTTAATGTAAATTGTGCATAGCAGAGCATTTGTGCTCTGCGTCAAACTCTTAGTGGGCGGAATTTTGAGCCCGCTTTAGCCGTAGTGAGAACTCGTGAGGGTCGGAAAACAAGGGGCAGAATTCTCCGTTTGTGAGACTGATGCTGTCGTGAAAAGTGTGGACTTTTATGACGGCAAAAAAGGCACGCCAGGTGCATCTATTCAGCGACTACAAAGGGGCTAGCGTGGGCATCACGTGAAACGCCACAGTTTTCACGTGGAACGTCGTCGGATTCGCCAGTTCCGTGATTGTCGCACAGCTGCAGCCGCACTTAAGTGATTCATTCCACCCCCACGAAACACCATCGCAGGCAAAATGGCTGGAAAGTGAGCAGCGCCGCAGTTCCAGGAAGCAGAGCAGGAAACCCTCCTAGACGTTGTGGAACTGTAGCGGCTGATCCTGTACACCGGGCTGGGAGGAAGGTCGTCAGGTGCCGCCATCCGCCGTGCCTGGGCGCCGTTAGCGAAGTGGCCCGGACTGCCATCCAGTGCAGAAAGAAACTACACGACTAGACGGGTCCCGGGCTCCTGGAACATCCAGTCCCACCACAGTGCAGGTGCAGGCAGTGACCCAGGGACAATGGGAGGGGATGACGGCCGGCGTCCAGCACCTGCGGTACACATGGAAGGGTCCATCCGAGTGCAGGAGCAGGGTATGGTGGCGGTCATGCATGCCACCCAGGCTGAAACCGCATGGGTGGCGTCCGTGGTGGAGGCAACAGGGGCGACGCTATCGGATATGGGTCAGCATGTGCAAGGCCTGGGGTGTTCTGTGCAGGCGGGGGCCGAGGCCCAGGACAGGGCTGCCCTTTCACAGGCAACCATGTGGCAGAGCCCTTCGAGATTGCACCGTCGCTCCTCAGCATGGCCCAGTCACACCAGCCCTTTGCTGAGAGCGTCTGCGGCATTGCCCAGGTGCAGGCCGGCGTGGCGCACACACAGAGGGAGGTGACCCAGTCCCAGAAGGACGTGGCCAACTCACTGGCTGATGTTGCCCACACTCTGAGGGACGTGGCACACACTCTGAGTGACACGACCCACTCACTGGCTGATATGGCACAGACCCAAAGGGACGCGGCCCACTGGCTGACGTGGCACAGACCCTCAGGGGCTCCACTGCTGCATGCTCCCCTGCTGCAACTTCCTCCTCCTTGAGCAGGTCCAGCTCGTACAGCCGCAGGGCATCCCCCAAGGTTGTGGCGAGTAGCAGGAAGGGCACCATTGCAGGTTGAATTTCAATATCCTTTGTCTGCAGGGGGTGAACGGACGACATGTTAGCATAGTGTGTATCCCCATGCGCAATCAAGTTTAGCATCCTACATGGTGCCACCTGGATGGCACTGCAGGCTGTGGCCCAGTCCCTGCCCACCATCCCTGCAGACCTGGCCCTGTCGGTGCCGAGCACCGTGGGGGCCTCTGGTCCTGTCGTCCGTCCATGATACTGGGTACCATCAGCTCGTGCTGCCCTTGGCAGCGGTACACTCCACGGTCACCGTCTAGCTACAGTGGCCGTTGACATTGAGTGGGTCGCCTGACGGGTGGTGACTGAGTGAAGAATACCGGGTTAGGCCCTCTAATGATATGCAAACGGTGTTTACTATACGTGCAAAGTTGAATGGCATTGACGCTGCTGTTGAGGTGACGGAGAATTGCGATTTGGCCTCAAATCAGCACCCGCCGCGATTTTGATGTCTGAACCGATTCTCCGCCAAATCGCGTTTCCCGATTGCGGTGTTGGCTAACGGAGAATCCCACCCTGATGTTTTTTTTATTAGAAAATGTGTTTGTTTTAGACGGTGGGGCTCTATAATGAGATGAATTATCTGGGTTTTGTTCTATTATGTGATGACACTGGCCATTGAAGCATATCTTTGTCACATAGAGAGCCAAACATCTGAGCAGCATATATTCAGTTATACTGTACTCAGGAAAAGTATTTTAATCCTATGGTATGAAATCTCTGGAAGAGCTAAGAATTTATTTGCTTACTTACATGTGCTTCAAATTATTCTGTGTTGGATTTATGTGTAGTCGTGGATTAAACTGGTTGTAAATGTACAGCATGAGCTGAATTGTTGAAATTAATAAAAAATTGATTGAATTCCAAAGAGACTAACTTTCATAGTGAAAATTATTTTTCCTTATAGTGCCACGGTGCAGATGCTTCTGTTCCTGTATCTGACATATTTATTATAAGAGTACAGTTCATAGGGGAAAACGGTATATACTCCTTTCGGGATGTTCCTATTTATTTGGCTCTCTTCTATATCCTGCACTGAGGTGTCGCAAAATAACCAGATGCAGGAACAGGAAAATCTGAATGTCTGGTTCAGGTATTAAATAGATCAAAATAGAAATGTTTTTCTTAAATTAAAGAACAATCACTTATCAACTGAAACAACATAATAAATTTGATTTATTATATTTAATAGATCTTTCAACAATTTCCCTGTATACCCACAGAACTACAGATGTTTACAATACTAAATAAAGCCACTGGCTTAATTTTATGTGCAGAGCTGAGGAACAGCTGCTGGGACAGGAAGTGGATAATGCTGCTGGTCCAGACCTGATCCCTGAGTGCAGTGCTATATTGGCTGGCCAATTAGCAGCCAGAAGGTGGGGTAGAAAGAAAGTGGCGGGAGTGGGGCTGTTATGACATTCTGGGGATGGTGGTGGGCATCGAGCAGCCACGGGAATTGGCTGCATTGTCAAATTACGTAAATCGATCTGCTGGTGCCACCTTTTAAAGGGCTGGCAGCATTCCTGGAATGCGACTGAATCCATCCCTGGCTGAAATCTTTCATGACAGTAGTTTTCCCTGAAGCAAGCTTTCTCTGATGAAGGCCTTCCCTGAAGCAAGACTTCCCTAAGGAAACCTTCCCTGAAGCAAACCTTCCCTGAAGCAAACCTTCCCTGAAGCAAACCTTCCCTGAAGCAAACCTTCTCTGAAGCAAACCTTCCCTGAAGCAAACCTTCCCTGAAGCAAACCTTCCCTGAAGCAAACCTTCCCTGAAGCAAACCTTCCCTGAAGCAAACCTTCCCTGAAGCAAACCTTCCCTGAAGCAAACCTTCCCTGAAGCAAACCTTCCCTGAAGCAAACCTTCCCTGAAGCAAACCTTCCCTGAAGCAAACCTTCCCTGAAGCAAACCTTCCCTGAAGCAAACCTTCCCTGAAGCAAACCTCTGAAACAAACCTTTCCTGCAACCTTCCCTGAAGCAAACCTTCCCTGAAGCAAACCTTCCCTGACGCAAAGGGGCTGTTTCAGCACAGTGCTAAATAGCTGGCTGTTAAAGCAGACCAAGGCAGGCCAGCAGCGCGGGTTCAATTCCCGTACCAGCCTCCCTGAACAGGCGCCATAACTTCATTTGAAGCCTACTTGTGACAATAAGCGATTTTCATTTCATTTCATTTCAAACCATCCCTAAAGCAAACCTTCCCTAAAGCAAACCTTCACCGAAGCAAACCTTCCCGGAAACAAACCTTCTTTGCAGCAAACCTTCCCTGAAGCAAACCTTTCCTTAAGCAAACCTTCTCTGAAGCAAACCTTCCCTGAAACAAACCTTCCCTGAAGCAAACCTTCCCTGAAGCAAACCTTTCCTTAAGCAAACCTTCTCTGAAGCAAACCGTCCCTGAAACAAACCTTCCCTGAAGCAAACCTTCCCTGAAGCAAACCTTTCCTTAAGCAAACCTTTCCTGAAGCAAACCTTTCCTTAAGCAAACCTTCTCTGAAGCAAACCGTCCCTGAAACAAACCTTTCCTTAAGCAAACCTTCTCTGAAGCAAACCTTCCCTGACACAAAGGGGCTGGTTTAGCACAGGGCTAAACAGCTGGTTTTTAAAGCAGACCAGGGCAGGCCAGCAGCACGGGTTCAATTCCCGTACCAGCCTCCCTGAACAGGCGCCGTAACTTAATTTGAAGCCTACATGTGACAATATGCGGTTTTCATTTCATTTAATTTCAAACCTTCCCTGAACCAATCCTTCTCTGAAGCAAACCTTCCCTAAAGCAAACCTCTGAAGCAAACCTTCCCTGAAACAAACCTTCTCTGCAGCAAACCTTCCCTAAAGCAAACCTTCCCTGTAGCAAACCTTCCCTAAAGCAAACCTTCCCTAAAGCAAACATTCCCTGGAGCAAACCTTCCCTGTAGTAAACCTTCCCTAAAGCAAACCTTCCCTAAAGCAAACCTTCCCTGTAGCAAACCTTCCCTAAAGCAAACCTTCCCTGAAGCATACCTTCCCTGAAGCAAACCTTCCCTGTAGCAAACCTTCCCTAAAGCAAACCTTCCCTAAAGCAAACCTTCCCTGAAGCAAACCTTCCCTAAAGCAAAGCTTCCCTGTAGCAAACCTTCCCTAAAGCAAACCTTCCCTAAAGCAAACCTTCCCTGGAGCAAACCTTCCCTGAAGCAAACCTTCCCTAAAGCAAACCTTCCCTAAAGCAAACCTTCCCTGTAGCAAACCTTCCCTAAAGCAAACCTTCCCTGAAGCATACCTTCCCTGAAGCAAACCTTCCCTGAAGCAAACCTTCCCTAAAGCAAACCTCTGAAGCAAACCCCTAAAACAAACCTTCCCTGAAGCAAACCTTCCCTAAAGCAAACCTTCTCTGAAGCAAACCTTCCCTGAAGCAAGCCTTTCCTGAAGCAAACCTTCCCTGAAGCAAACCTTCCCTGAAGCAAACCTTCTCTGAAGCAAACCTTCACTAAAGCAAACCTTCTCTGAAGCAAACCTTCCCTGAAGCAAGCCTTTCCTGAAGCAAACCTTCCCTGACGCAAACCTTCCCTGAAGCAAGCCTTTCCTGAAGAAAACCTTCCTAAAGACCCAGCCTGCAATCCAAGCATGCCAGTGGAAGAAGAGCCCCCAGTCAACAAAGCATGCATTGTGAAGGTCAGAGTAATGAGGCTCATATTTGCATAGCTGAATGAAGATCCCAGGTGGCTCCATGGCTATGTGATGACTCCCTGCAGATACTCCTTGGGAAAGGTGATGGGCCTTTGCCCAGGGACAGGAGGAAATGGTTTCCCCTAACCGGAGATCACAGAGGTGATCAGCGAACGTGGAGTAATCTGGAGAACCTGATTGCAGTCACACAAGTGTATCAATGATCTTGCTTGTTCAGCCAAGGTCAATAATCCATACTTTGGTTTCCTTTGAGGCCTACAAATATATAAGTGTGAGGATGCAGCTGTTGAGTAGTAGAGCCCACCCAGTCAGTGGCAATGGGGCCAGGTTGCAGCTGGTTCTTCAAAAGGAATGGTTGATGTTTGGTCAATGAAGGCTAGTTTATCAGTGATGACTGACATGGTCGCTCCCGTATTGCCAAATGGCAGAGTCATTCAAGTGTCTCCAAAATGGACAGGGAGGCTGTCACCTGTTTAGGTGTTGTGCCTGTTAATGTTGAGCAACCAATATTCCTCATCTTTTTTCCTGTTGGAGAAAAGAGCCTACAATGGCAAAGAGAAACTCTGGACTGGTAGTGTGGTGCCGAGTTATTCTTTCTTTCAACCTCTTTCATTGGGCAGAAGATACAAAGGTCTGAGAACACGCACTAACAGATTCAAAAATAGCCTCTTACCCGCTATTACAAGACTCCTGAATGACTCTCTTATGGAGTGAACTGATTTCCCAATGCACCGCCGCTACTGTTATGGCACTACACTCCGTATGCTTCATCCGATGTCGATGTATTTACATTTTATTTATCATATGTCCTATGTTTTATAAGTACAGATTATGGGACAATCTGCCTGGACTGTATGCAAAACAATTTTTCACTATACCTTGGTACACGTGACAGTAAATCTAAATCTATCTGCTTTCAGGAGATATATCGAGTTGTCTTGGGTTGACTCGTGACAACAAAGGAAGCATTTGGTAGGGTTAGAAGGCTGGGAATAGATGAAGCCCATGAGGTATATAAGGAAAGTAGGAAGGAACTTAAACAAGGAGTCAGGAGGACTAAAAGGGGTCACAAAGGTCACTGGCAAACAAGATTAAGGAAAATCCCAAGCCTTTTTATTCGTATATAAAGAGTCAGAGGGTAGCCAGGGAAAGGGTTGGCCTACTCCAGGACAGGGGAGGAAATCTATGCATGGAGCCAGAGGAAATGGGCGATGTACTAAATGAGTACTTTGCATCAGTATTCTCCAAAGTAAAGGACTTGGTGAATGATGAGTCAGGGGCCAGATATGTAGGTAGTCTGGGTTATATTGAGATCAAAAAGGAGAAGGTGTTGGGTGTGTCAAAAACATTAAGGTAGATAGGTCCCCAAGGCCTGATGGGATCTGCCCCAGAATGTTGAGGCAGGCAAGGGAGGAAATTTCTGAGGTCTTGACAAGAATCTTTGTATCCTCACTGGCCACAGGTGAGGTGCCAGAGGATTTGGGGACAGTGAATGTAGTTCTTTTGTTGAAGAGAAAAATTCTGTTGTGAATTTATTCTTTCCTGTTTTTCAATTGATCTTACATTATAATACTTTTTCTATGTGGTAGGGAGAAAATTTGCTGATGATTTGCATTGAGAAGCAAAGTGGTTTAATCTTGAACACTTTAAACACCGTTTTCCGTGAGCTGGACAATTCCCCTTCAAGTGGACGTTACCACATCTGTAGCACGTCATGACGTTGTATCTCTGACTCATGAGTGAGTTTCGCGCATGCGCAGACTTCTTTTGTTGAATCTCGCATTTCAGTACGAACTGTGCATGCCCGAGTTGGAATTTGCGCATACAAGATAGCTGCTTTGCTGCATGCAACACCACTTTAATTTTATCAACCTTGTGGTGGACTTTCGCATCTTTTTATCGTGGATAAAATCCAATTACTCTGCTCATTTGAAATGCACTTTTTGATAGCAATTTTTAAAGTTAAATCATTTTGCCGTAATAGAGCTTCTCTTAGACTTTCATCTGTTATTCCATAAACGATCTGATCTCCGATTAGAGAGTTATGCAAATCAGCAAAATTACAAGTCTGGGCTATGAGATTAAGATCAGTGATAAAGTTAGTGATGGATCCTCCATTCTTTTGTAAACGCTTGTGAAATCTGAATCGCTCCAAAATTTCATTGGTTTGCTTTTTGCAATGATCATCAAATTTTGCGACAATCACCCCGAATTTACTTTTATCTTTGCCTTCAGCAAAATTAAATAAATTATAAATTTCGATAGCTTGATGACCTGACAGGGACAGACGCAAGGCTATGCGCCGAGCTTCAGAGGCTGTATTTAAGTTGTGAACTTCTAGATAAAGCTGGAATTGTTATTTAAATAACTTCCAATTAAGATTTAAGTTACCGGTAGTCTTCAGATGTCTGGGGGCCTGCTCTTGGTCCATCAAATCGATTTTCTGTCGAGGATTCGTTTGCTGCGATAACTTCCACAGTCGAACAGTCAGTATCAGAACTTTTCTTTTCTAATTTTCTTGCTAGTTGATCTTAAAGCTTGTTTTTATCTGGTACCATGTTATAATACTAAATTGTAATAGAAATATTACTCTTTTTGTCTTGCCGAGTTGTATTGAATTCTGATTAGAAATAGTTGAAGTCTTCCAGGTGATGACAAAATGTTTATTGAGTAATATATAATAACTAGGGAGTTCTTTCACTTCAATAGTAAATTAGTAAAACAAGTAAGTAAGTTTAAATTAAACTATTAATTATAATAATACACTGCACTCTGATCTGATCACGTCTTCACTCTAGCTGTTCTCCACACGCACTAACTAAAGAAAGAGCAGGAAACTCCTTTTATAGCTCATGTTAGTGTTGCCATCTAGTGATCATCTGTCTGTACTTTACATGAACTGAACAAATATTAACACATACAGAGATCAGTACAAAGGGTAGCAAGGATAATCCAGGAAATTACATGCGGGTGAGCCTTATGCCAGTGGTAGGGAAATTATTGGAAAGGATTCTTCGAGACAGGGTTTACTCTCATTTGGAAGCAAGTGGATGCATTAGCAAGAGGCAGCATGGTTTTGTGAAGGAGAGGTCATGTCGCATTAACTTGATCGAGTTATTCAAGGAAGTGACGAAAATGATTGATGAAGGTACATCTTTGGGTTGTGGGGCGAAACCCACGCAACACGGGGCGAATGTACAAACTCCACATGGACAGTGGCCCAGAGCTGGGATCGAACCTGGGACTCCGGCGCTGTGAGGCTGCAGGGCTAACCCACTGCACACCGTGCTGCCCTGGAAGTATACAGTAAATGACAGAACCCTTAGCGGTATTGACAGGCAGAGGGACCTGAGTGTACAGGTCCAAAGGTCAGGCATTGCAGATGGAGAAGGTAGACAAGAAGGCATACGGGATGCTTCCCTTCATCGGACAAAACATGCAAATATCTGATTTACCTACGGCACCATAGCAGAATGTAGCTATGGATCTCTTTCACCTACGAGGGAAAGATTATTTAATGATCATAGACTATTTTTCAAATTATCCCGAAACGACTCTACTGTCAAGCATAATGACAAGCGGTGTAATACTGCACGCCAAGTGAATTTTTGCTGGACACGGAATTCCGCAAGTCATCATGAATGACAACGGTCCTTGTTTTAGCTGTAAAGAGTGGCAACACTTCTCCGTCACGTATGATTTCAATCACATCACGTCAAGTCCATTGTACCCACAAGATAATGGCAAAGCCGAAAAAGGTGTACATATTGTTAAGCAATGGACAGTCAATCTGACCCATATTTTGTAGTATCGAGTTACAGAGCGTCACCATTGTCACATAGTAGATCGGCAGCAGAGTTATTCATGAATAGAAGATTGCATATCACACTTTCATATTTGGCAAAGAAGGAGAAGAATGCAGTGATACTGCAGGAAATACAAAACACTAAAGCAAAACAAAAGCAGTTCTCTGATAGAGTGTCTGGAACTTTACCACCTCTGAGTAGTGATGACATTGTGGGAGTAGAAGATTCAGGCAATTAGTCAAAAAAAGCGATTGTACTTGAAGAAGTAGCACCTTGTTGCTACAATATACAGACAGCGGAAGGGTTAATTTTAAGAAGAAAGAATTGCGCACTCTTTAAAACCAAAGAAAACTTTCACAACAGCGTGATGGATGGCGAATCTATGTCAGAATCAACGTCAGCTGCAGTGTCAGATTGTTCAGCAGTTCCTGGGCATGAGAATGTCATGGAGAACATTGAATCTATAAGTTCTAAGCAGCAACATCAAACTTTGAGAAGATCAACCAGAGTCAGAAGAAAATCTGATTGACTCAATTTGTAGATTTTGACTATTCGCACATTCTATGCCTGCTGTTCTTGTGTGTGTGTGTGTGTGTGTGTGTATATATATATATATATATATATTCTATATATTTGTTAAACCAGTTTTAAAATTTTAAAGAAAAAATTAATACTGTTAGACTCAGGTTAATGACATTACATGTAAATATACTGATGATAATGTATTAATTTATTCCTTCAAAGGAAAGGGGATGTAGTGATATCATGGTTCTGTTGTAATTCACTGACTGCCCACTCGGGGTCTCATTAGTATATAAGTGAATGTTAGAGTCAGGTGACCTCAGACTGACTAAGGAGCTGGGAGCGAGGTTGCTTGTGCATGTTCATACTGTTCATCTATGTTTTGTATAAATTTGACCCACAGTTAATGCTTATAAATTGTTTATAGCTTTATATACAAGTGTTCTTGCAATATAAATCAGGACATCCGACAAGAACATTACAGTTACAGTGACCAGGTGTGTAGAGAAGGGAAATGCATTTGACATGTCTCTACTTGGACTTCAGCAAGGCTTTTGATAATGTCCCACATGAAAGAATGATAACGAAGGTGAGGGGCCCATGGGATCCAATGAAATTTGGCAAATTGGATCCAAAATTGGCTCAGTGGCAGGAAGCAAAGGGTGATGGTTGAGGGGTGTTTTTCGAGCCGGTGTCCAGTGGGGTCCTGCAGGGATCAGTGTTGGGGCCTTTGCAGTTTGTGGTTTATATAAATGATTTATACATGAATTTAGGAGAGCTGATCGGTAGGTTTGCGGATGATGCAAAATTTGGTCGGGTGGTAAATAGTGAGGAGGATAGCCTTCGATTACAGGAGGATATAGGCGAGCTGATCAGATGGGCTGATCAGTGGCAAATGAAATTCAATCCGGATAAGCGTGAGTTGATGCACTTGGGCAGGACAAACAGACAAGGGAATAAATGATAAACTGCAGTCCTTGGGAAGCACCGAGGATCTAAGGAACCATTGTCTGTATGTTTACTGGTCCCTTAAGGTAGCAGGGCAGTTGGATAAATTGTTTAAGAAGGCATACGGTGGACTTGCCTTTAATAGTTGAGGCATAGAGTTTAAGAGCAGGGAGTTTATGCTGGAATTGTATAAAATGTTGGTTAGGCCACAGCTAGGGTATTATGTGTAATTCTGGAATCCACCTTATAGGAGGGATTGATAGCACTGGAAAGAGAGCAGAAGAAATTTACTAGATTTGCCTGGGCTGGAGAGTTTTAGTTATGAAGAGTGATTGGATAGACTTGGATTGTTTTCCTTGGAGCAGAGGAGACTGAGGGGAGACACGATTGAGATGTATGAAATTATGAGGGGCATAGATAGAGTCGACAGGAAGAAACATTTCCCCTTGGTGGAGGGGTCAATGCTCAGGGGCATAGATTTAAGCTAAGGGGCAGGAGGTTTATCGGGGTGTGAGGAAAAATCTTTTTACCCAGAAGGTCATGGGAGTTTGGAACTCACTGCCTGAACCGGCAGAGACTCTCACTGCAGAGAGCTGCATAACATTTAAGAAGTATTTTCATGTGCACTTGCGATCCAAAGCATACAAATGCTGGAAAATGGGATGAGAATAGTTAGGTGGCTGTTTTTGACTGACGCAGACGCAATTAGTTGAAGGGCCTTTTCTGTGCTGTATGAATCTATGACTCTATGACACAGCAAGGCACATGCCACTGGCAAGTTGGCCAGAGCCATGGGACCTTCAGAGGAACAACGCTAGGAGCATCAATAGCCACAGGGCATGGAAAGCAGCAGGCTCCCCCAACTCTGATGTGCATCCAGGGGACACACCTAGACATAGCGGCAGAGCGTGGAAGGCTAAGAACATTGAAGTTCATTGATAGGGCACTGTGGAGAGGGGGACAGCGGCATCAGTAGTTAGGGACAGAGTTTCCATTGCACACCATTGAAACTCGTTATGTCCGAGACATGTGAAACTTCTTTCACGTTATTCCACACTACGGGCTGGCCTACACCCCCCCACCCCCTGATTCCATCCACTCTCCCCTGGCCCCAGCCCCCCTGGCACAGTGGTCCGAGGCCTGATGCCTCCCCAAGTCAAGTGACTCCAACTGTGGCCTAGATTGAGGAACACCAGAGCTTTCCTAACAGCGGTTTATCATCACCCACCTTCCTTTTATGTTGACTCTCTGACAGTGCTAACACAGGCCCGTCACCCTGGGAGGATAGAACATGGTGGTTGTAGGAGGGAATGGTTGGGTGGGAAAGTGTGTGAGGGGGTGTGGGTGGGAAGGGGAGACGGGGTGAGATGATGGACAAAGCCTCATCCTATGCGAAGAGGACGAGGATGACATCATCCATGGTCCTCCGGGCATGCCAGATCATCGCTGCCGCTGCCACCTGATCTTCCATCCACCATCTGCTCATGCGGGTCCTCCATTGGCATTGCCACCAGCCTCTTCTGCTCCAGCCCCTACTTGTTCTTCTCATGGCTAATTTGCCTCATGTCCCGCGTCGTCTACCTCCAGCACATTGCCCCCCGCTGCTGTGCCACATTGTTCAGGATACAGCAGACCATCACAAAACAGATGACCCTCTAGGGAGTGTACTGCAATGCACCACCAGAGCAGTTGAAGCATCAGAACCGCATATTGAGCAGTCCAATGCACCGCTTAATGATAGATATAAATGGGTATGATATAATTGGGATTACGGAGACATGGCTCAGGGTGACCAGGGATGGGAACTGAATGTCCCAGGATTTTCAGTATTTAGGCAGGACAGGCATAAAAGCAAAGGTGGTGTCGTGGCACTGCTGGTTAATGAGGAAATTAACACAGTAGTGAGAAAGGATATTAGCTCTGACAATGTGGAATCTGTATGGGTAAAGTTGAGAAATACCAAGGGGTAAAAAAACATTTGAGGGTGTCATATAGAGACCCCCAAACTGCAGTGGTGTTGTTGGGAATGGCATTAAACACAAAATTAGAGATGTATGTGATAAGGGAATATCGGTGATCATGGGTGATTTTAATCTTTACATAGATTGGGCAAATCAAATTAGCCACAATGCCGTAGAGGAGGAATTCCTGGAGTGTATATGGGATGGTGTTCTTGTGAAGGAACCAACTAGAAAGCAAGCCGTCTTAGACTGGGTATGTGAAATGAGAAGAGAATCATTGTCAATCTGGCTGTACAAGACGCCTTGTACATGGTAGACTTTTTTTATCAAGGTGGAGAGTGAAATAGTTGATTCGGAGACTAGGGTGCTGAATCCTAATAAAGGGAACTGTGAAGATATGAGGCGTAAGTTGGCCTTGATAGATTGGGGAGAGTTACTTAAAGGGATGACAGTGGATAGACAATGGCAAACATTCAAGGAATGCATGGGGGAATTACAGCAACTGTTCATTCCTGTCTGGCAGAAAAGCAAAGGGGGTAAGAGGAAATAGTTTCCGATCCAAGGAAGAAGCATACAGATTGGCCAAGAAAAATAATGTGCAGGATTCTCCGACGCCCCGCTGGGTCGGAGAATCGCCGGCGGGCTGCGCGAATCGCACCACGCCGCCCCGATGCCCGGACACGATTCGCTGCAGAGGGGAGATTTGATGCCATTGGGGCTGGCGCGGTGCTAGTTGGGGTATGCAACGATTCTCCGGCCCGGGCTGGTCTAGCCCAGATGGGCCAAGCGGGCGTCGTCAAAAAGCCGAGTCCCACCGGCGCCGTTCTAACATCCTCTGAGCCGGCGGAACCTCGGCGATGAAGGGTCCCGGGACGGCCTGTGGCGGGGGGGTTCCGACCCTGGGGGGGGGGGGGAGCCTTTGTAGTGGCCAGCCTCTCTGTCGTGGAGCCTCCTTTACTCCACACCGGTTCCTGTAGCCCTGCACATTTGGCGTCGGGGCCGCGCAGGGAAGAAGGCCACTGCGCATACGCTAGTTGGCGCCGGCCCAACTGTGCATTTTTACTCCGGTGTCGGCACTTAGCCGCCCGATGGGAGAATCCCGCCTAATAGGTCTGAGGGTTGGGAGCAGTTTAGAATTCAGCCAAGAAGGACAAAGGCATTATTTAAGAAGGGGAAAGTAAGTACAAAAGGAAGCTTGCAGGGAACATAAAGACTGACATTAAGAGTTTCTATAGCTATGTGAAGAGAAAGAGATTGGTAAAGAGAAATGTAGGCCCCATACAGACAGAAACAGGGGAATGCATAATAAGGGATGAAGAAATGGCTGAGCAATTGAATACATACTTTGATTCTGTCTTTACAAAAGAGGACACAAATCAGATACCAGAAATGCTGGAGAATGAAAGATTTAATGAGAGGGAAGAACTGAGAGAGATCAACATTAGTAGAGAAATGGTGCTGGGAAAATTGATGGAATTGAAGGCGGATAAATTCCCAGGGCCTGAGAATCTGCCTCCCAGAGATGCTCAAGGAGGTGGTTCTGGAAATAGCGGATGCATTGGTGGTCATCTTCCGGATTCTATGGACTCTGGAACGGTCCCTGCAGATTGGAGGGTAGCTCACGTCACTCCGATATTCAAAAAGGGAGGGAGAGAGAAAGCAGGGAATTATAGATCAGTAAGCCTAACATTGTAGTGGGGAAAATGCTTGAATCCATTATCAAGGACTTTATAGCGGAACATTTAGAAAGCAGTGGCAGGATCAGCCAGAGTCAGCATGGACTTATGAAGTGGATTCATTTCATTTCATTTTTTCATTTTCTTTTCATTTCATTTCATTTCAAGTGAAAATCATGCTTGACAAATCTGTTAGAATTCTTTGAAGACGTAACCAGTACAGTTCACAAGGGGGAGCCAGCCGATGTGGTATATTTGGACTTTCAGAAGGCGTTTTTTTCAAAGTTCCGCAAAATATTTTATTGTGCAAAATTAAAGCACATGGGACTGGGGGAAATGTATTGAGGTGGATAGAAAACTGGTTGTCAGAGAGGAAACAAAGAGTAGGGATTAATGGGTCCTTTTCAAATTGGCAGGCAGTAACTAGTGGGGTACCACAGGGATCGGTGCTGGGACCCCAGCTATTCACAATATATGTTAATGATTTGGATGAGGGAACAAAATGTAATATCTAAAAGTTTGCAGATGATACCAAGTTAGGTGGGAGGGTGAATTGTGATCAGGATGAAAAAAATGAAAATCGCTTATTGTCATGAGTAGGCTTCAATGAAGTTACTGTGAAAAGCCCCCAGTCGCCACATTCCGGCGCCTGTTCGGGGAGGCTGGTACAGGAATTGAACCGTGCTGCTGGCCTGCCTTGGTCTGCTTTAAAAGCCAATGATTTAGCCCAGTGTGCTAAACAAGCCCCTGCAGGGATGCAGGGATCCTACAGCATGATCTGGACAGGTTAGGCGAGTGGGCAAATTAATGGCAGATGCAGTATAATTTGGATAAGTGTGAGGTTATTCACTTTGGAAGAAAAACAGAAAGGCAGATTACTACCTGAATGGTTTTAAATTGAGAGAGGGGAATGTGCAGCGGGACCTGGGTGTCCTTGTGCACCAGTCGCTGAAGGTAAGCATGCAGGTGTAGCAGGCGGTAAAGAAGGCAAAAGGTATATTGGCTCATTGCGAGAGGTTTGAGTATAGAAGCAGGGATGTGTTGCTGCAAGTATACAGGGCCTTGGTGAGGCCATACCTGGAGTATTGTGTGCAGTTTTGGTCTCTTTCTCTGAGGAAGGATGTTCTTGCTCTCGAGGGATTGCAGCAAAGGTTTACAAGACTGATTCCAGGGATGGCGGGACTGTCATATGAGGAGAGATTGACTAGGTTGGGATTGTTCTCGCTGGAGCTCAGAAGAATGAAGGGAAATCTCATAGAGACTTATAAAATTTTAACGGGACTAGACAGGATAGATGCAGGGAAGATGTTACCAATCATGGGTGTGTCCACAGCCAGGGGTCACAGTCTGAGGATTCAAGGTAAACCATTTTGGATAGATATAAGGAGATATTTCTTCACACAAAGAGTGGTGAGCCTGTGGAATTTATTACCACAGGAAGTAGATAATGCGAAAACTTTGAATATATTCAAGAGGTGACGAGATATAGCACTTGGGGAGAATGGGACCAAAGGCTATTGGGGGGAAAGCAGGATTAGGCTATTGAGTTGGATGATCAGCCATGATCGTGATGAATTGCGGAGCAGGGCCCAAGAGCCAAAAGGCCTCCTCCTGCTCCATCTTCTATGTATCTATAAGCACGGGTGGCCACATGACCTTGTTATATCGGATCTCCACATCAGTCTCCAGCCTTCATACCGGAGTCATTAGCCAGGACCTCAGCAGGTACTCCTTATCCCCCAAGAAATCCATCCCTTCATCTTGGGGTATTCCTCAAAGACGCCAAGGATCTCCGATGCCCCAGGATGAGGCTGTCGTGCACACTCCCTGAGAAGCGGCATACACGTGGATCATCTGGAGTTGGCGGTCGCACATGATTTGAGCGTTTAGGGAATGGAACCCCTTCCTGTTGATAAAAGGCACTTCTGAACCGTCCGGTGCACGCAAGATGACATGAATGCTATTTATTATCCACTGGACTTGGGGCACTCCGGTGATGCCAGAGTCCTGCTGCCCGGGCACCTTGTTGGGCTTGGTCTAGGTCAAAGTTTATGTAGTTGTCTGCCCTGGCGAATAGGGCATCCGTGAATTCACATGTGGGCTGTAGGTTACGAAATGCCACACAAGTCCCCGCTCGAGACATGGAATGAACCTGGGTCGTAGACATTCAGGGCGGCGGTGACCTCACCATCCCCTTGTTAAGGCCGAGCCTCTTGCGGAACATGCTGTCTGACATCTCCTCAGTCGACCAACCAAACTTGTGCACCTCGGGCCATCACTAACCTCCCCCTCTGGGCCCTTCCCAGCCTGATGGGTGACTGAGTTGTCAGGGTGTGGGGTGGGACCCTGAACGTGCTCTGCCACCTCGAGCCTCTGTCGCTGCCTTCTCTGGCGTCTGGCAGTCTGAATTAGCACCAGATTCATGAGGGCAGCTGCTGAAGTGTCTACAATACCATCCATAATGTGATACCTGTAAGGAATTGGAGAGGGTGAGAGCCCGAATATCAATTATGGCTTTTACCCTGGGTCCCCAAGCCTCCCCTACCCTTACGTTCCACGCTTTCTCTCAGGTTGCCATCCAATGTGCTGGTGGACCCTGCCCTGCACACGCACCCTGGGCCACAGCAGGGGATCCTAGGCACAGGACTCCAGACCCCTGCCAAGAACATAACTTGGACCTTGATCAAGTTCCATCCCCTCCCCAATCCATGCACACCCACATTCTGGTCGCGAGGATAACCCCAGTGCTGAGGCCCTTCTCCAGCATATCTGATTGTTGGTTGCAGCCTCCAGTGTCCAAGCCTCATAGATTGTGATAAGACCATAAGACATAGGAGCAGAATTAGGCCATTTGGCCCATTGAGTCTGCTCCGTTGTTGGACATGGTTTCTCATCCCCATTCTCCTTCCTTCTCCCCATAACTCCTGATCCCCTTATTAATCAAAAACCTATCTATCTCTGTTTTAAAGACACTCAGTGATTTGGTGTCCACAGCCTTCTGCGGCAAAGAGTTCCACAGATTCAACACCCTCTGGCTGAAGAAATTCCTCTTCATCCCAGTTTTAAAGGATTGTCTCTTCAGTCTGAGGCTGTGACCTACAAGTTTTTCCTACAAGTGGAAACATCCTCCCCACGTCCATTCTGCCAGGCATCTCAACTGTAATTTTCAATAAGATCCCTCCTCATTCTTCTAAACTCCAACAAGTACAGAGCCAGAGTCCTCAACTGCTGCTAAAATGACAATCTGTTCATTCCAGGGATCATTCTTGTGAGCCTCCTCTGGGCACACTTTGAACTCCAGGGTAACTATTTTAAAAACCCAGACCAACCGGAACAGACTGCAGTCATGACTCACCATACCCCACTCTCACCCCCATCCTCACCCCCAACCTGACCCTAAATCCCCCCCCCCCACACCCCCAGACCAACCTGGCCACCCCCCTCCATAATCCGACTCCCCCACTCCAGAGTCAATCCTCCCTCCCACTCCCGAACCAAGCCCCCACCCCCCACCCCCCAGCCGGACCCGACGTTCCTCTTCCAACCTGACTTCCCCTCCCCTGTCCAAGCCTCCTTGTGTCCGACCTGCCCCAAACCCCTACCAGTCTGACCCACCTTCCAGTCTGACTCCTCCTCCTGGTTTAATCCAGATCAATCCCCCTTCGGTCCAATCACCCTCCCGGTCCAACCTCCTCCCAGTTCGACCCCACTTTTGACTGAGACCCTGCACGATTGACTTAGACAGCACAAGAACATGCTCTTTCTACTATAACTATTTTTTATTTAGATATTACAATCTTCAGAATAATTCACACAGAATATAACTCAGACTCACAGCTGAGCTCTAGATATTACTGGCACTAGTGAAAGAGGCTGGCCAGGCTACAATCACTCGGTGTATCTTCTCTGAGTTCTGAGTTTTGAGCCTCTCTTCTGCGATGGATGCTTCTAAGGGTTCCTGGGTTGCTGACCCTTCCAATGTCTCTTCTTTTATCCAAGTTCTGTTAGCATTGAGTCATGATCCACACACAAACCTGGCCTGAGTTCTATTATCTCATTAAGACTTAAATTCAAAATAGAAATAAACAGGATAATCCTGCTTGACCAGGGTTTTAACCAAGATCCATTGTCCTCTGAAACACTCATGTCTGACCATTTATGAGGCAATTATGGAGTTTGATGGTTTATTTGTTTATCTTCTTTCCTGTTACAAAATTAAGCTTTACTATCTCGAAGTTAGTTACATATTCATAGCATAGTCTTCAGTCCTTTTGTGTTATGTGACAAAATCTGTAATTGGCTAATCACAAAGTTCATTTAGTGATAATGAGTGTCTGCTGACTTGAGTGGTCTGACAGTCAGTCAATAGCGATTCTGGCCTAGGCCATATTTGGTAGTTCCTGTTTTCGGCCTATATGTCTTTTTCCCTCTCGTTGTTCCAGGTCTGGCAATGTGAAAGGGGATTGCTCATGGCACTGACAGCATGGATTGGACATTTTATCATATCTGGTAGATGCTTTTAAGCAAGTATTGACTTAAAAGAAAGGCAGCAAAATGGAGAGATCTGTGACTGGGGAGATAGTGTCATGTGAGAGTACCTTTAAGAAATGGGTATTTATAAATTGATGTGTATATAAATATCTGTAGTGAGAGTACCTTTAAGAAATGAGTGTTTATTACTGCAGTGATGTCAGAGAGTGGGTGGAGCTGGGCGCTCTGTCAGCTTTTTACTTTTGTTTTAGGCTGTTTGCTGCAGGGTGTGTTTTAGTTTCATTTTCAGAGCTGCTTAGCTGCAGTCACAGCCAGAAGGTGTATTAGAGTCTCTCTGTAATCTAAAGACTGTAAATTGATCCTTTGGTGATTAAAAGCTAATAACTGCTCGCAGTAGTGACTTTAACCTGATGTGTTTCTGTTTAAAGGTTTTTTTTAAAGTCTTCTGGATGTTAAAAGGACAGCTTACAGATTACTTAGTGTTTTATTCTTTGGGGGTTGTATTTGAATTAATGGTTGCTAAGATGTTCACTGTATGTTTTAAAAAGGTTAACTTGAGTTAATAGAATAAACATTGATTTGCTTTAGAAAATACTTTTCCATTTCAGCTGTACCACCCATGTAGAGTGGGCCATGTGCTCCCCATACCACAATCTATTAAAAGTTGTGGGTCTGGTGAACTCCATGATACACTTTGGGGTTCTCTAAACCCTGGCCCATAACAAACTGTGGGCTCAAGGGGATAAAGTCTATCTATTGGATTGGTTAGTGAACTTAAAGACAGCGAGGGGTGAGCATATTGTGGTTGCTCTTCAGGTGTGGTATTTTAGTTTAAGTAGGGAGTGTGTTGTGGACAATGGCTATTTCAGATGCTCTGAAGTTTTTGGGGGTGGTGACAGTCGCGCGCAGTACCTTACAGACAGAGACTAAAAGCAGACTGTTAGATTTTGCAAAAACATTGCAGTTAACATTACCTGATGGGGGCAGCATGGTGGCGCAGTGGTAGCAATGCTACTCACGGCACCGAGGTCTCAGGTTCGATCCTGGCTCTGGGTCATTGTCCGTGTAGAGTTTGCACATTCTCCTCGTGTTTGCGTGGGTTTAGCCCCCACAACCCAAAGATGTGCAGAGTAGGTGGATTGGTCAAGCTAAATTGCCCCTTGATTGGAAAAAAATGAATTGGGTATTCTAAATTTTTTTTTTTTTAAATACCTGAAAAATTTGCAAAAAGATGAGGCAATTATGGCGGTGGCTAAGCATTTAAAGTTGCCTGAGATACAGTTTGACTAATTGAAAATGGCAAAAAATTCAGTTGCAAATTAAACAAATGGAACATGAGAAAGAATTAAAGCAGCTTGAATACGAAAGAGATAGAGAGGAAAGAGAAAGTGAGATACAGATCAGGGAAAAAGATAGAGAGAGTTTGAACTTCATAAAATGGCCAGGAAACGTGACAGTCAGTTAAAATTGGCAGGCATAAAGGGAAACATACAGTTGGATGATAGTGATGAGGATAGAGAGAAAGAGCGTCATAGTCAAAGATTTTGTGGGGATCTATTTGAGAAGGTAGTGAATCAAATGAATTGCCCACAGGACATGTAGGTATTACTGATGCAAACAAAGCTGGCAGGTAGGGCTAGTGAAGTGTTTGCATCACTACTGGAGGAGGTATCTGGGACGTATGAGGAGGTGAAAAAATCCATCTTCGGTGCATATGAACTAGTGCCTGAAGCCCGCAGCGGACAAAGGTTTAGAAATTTAAGGAAAGAATTTGGTCAAACATACATGGAAGGATCAGAGTAATTTTGATATGTGGATAAGGGCTTTGAAAATAGACCAAACGTATGAAGATCTCAGAGAAATTATATTTTTGGAGGTGTTTAAAAATTCAATTCCTGATGTAGTGAGAACTCCTGTGGAAGAGCAGAGGGTTAAAACTGCGAGATTAGCAGAAGAAATGGCAGATGATTATGAACTAGTTCATAAATCAAAGCTTGGTTTCCGACATCAGTTTCAGCCTGTGAAGAATAGAAACTGGGGACATGAGAAATACTCAAGTGGTAAAGTAAAGGTGATCTGATGGGAGATAATAAGAAGAGTGTACCTCAGGTTAAAAAAGAAATCCAGGAAGGTGGAAAAGAAATGAAAAATTTCAAATATTTTCACTGTAATAAACTAGCCCATGTAAAGTCATAGTGTTGGTGGTTGAAGAAAAGCACTGGGAAGGCTGATGTGGTAAAACAGGATAAGACAGTGGGCTTTGTTAAAGTGGTAAAGGAAAGTCCAAGTGAAGTCAAGGAGGTGCAAAAGATTGGGCAGCCTGATCAAGAGGTGATTGATAAGAAGGTGCCAGATTTCTTTAAAGAATTTACTTGTGTGGGTAAAGTTTACTCATGTGTATCAGGAGGAGCAGATAAAGAAGTCACAATTTTAAGAGATACAGGAGCTAGTCAATCTTTCATGGTAAGAGATGAGAGGTAATGTATTTTGATTAGAATGTTGCCAGAAAAGGTGGTAATATGTGGAATTCAGGTTGAGAGGAGTAGTGTTCAGTTATATAAGGTATGGTTGGAAAATCCAGTAAACAGTGGTGAAGTGGTAGTAGGAGTAATAGAGAAACTATTTTGTCCAGGAATACAGTTTATCTTGGGTAATGATATAGCTGGATCTCAGGTGGGAGTGATGCCTACTGTGGTTGATAGGTCAGTGGAAAATCAGACAACTGATGGGCAGCAGGGTAGCATGGTGTGGGCAGCAGGGTAGCATGGTGTGGGCAGCAGGGTAGCATGGTGTGGGCAGCAGGGTAGCATGGTGTGGGCAGCAGGGTACCATGGTGTGGGCAGCAGGGTAGCATGGTGTGGGCAGCAGGGTAGCATGGTGTGGGCAGCAGGGTAGCATGGTGGTTAGCATAAATGCTTCACAGCTCCAGGGTCCCAGGTTCGATTCCCGGCTGGGTCACTGTCTGTGTGGAGTCTGCATGCCCTCCCCCTGTGTGCGTGGGTTTCCTCCGGGTGCTCCGGTTTCCTCCCACAGTCCAAAGATGTGCGGGTTAGGTGGATTGGCCATGCTAAATTGCCCTTAGTGTCCTAATAAAAAAGTAAGGTTAAGGGGGGGGTTGTTGGGTTACGGGTATAGGGTGGATACGTGGGTTTGAGTAGGGTGATCATGGCTCGGCACAACATTGAGGGCCGAAGGGCCTGTTCTGTGCTGTACTGTTCTATGTTCTATGAAGTGTTGAAGGACGAATATCCTGGGATTTTTCTGGATTGCGTAGTAACAAGATCGCAATGTCACAGGTTAAGACAAGAGGAGAAATCAAAGAGTGAAGATGACGTTGAAGTGCAATTATCAGAAACAATTTTTGATCAGATGGTTGAAAAAGAACAAGAACAGTTGGAGGAAGAGGCAGATATTTTTAGTTCAGGAAAACTGGCAAAGTTACAGCAAAAAGATGGTGAAATAAAATGGGGGCAGCACGGTGGCGCAGTGCGTTAGCCCTGTTGCCTCACGGCGCCGAGGTCCCAGGTTCAATCCTGGCTCTGGATCACTGTCCGTGTGGAGTTTGCACATTCTCCCCATGTTTGCGTGGGTTTCACCCCCACAACCCAAAGATGTGCTGGTTAGGTGGATTGACCATGCTAAATTGCCCCTTAATTGGAAAAAATGAATTGAGTACTCAGAAAGCATACACGGAAAAGGAATCTGAGTGTATACCAGAGTATTATTACCGTAAAAGTGATGTCTTGATGAGAAAATGGAGACCTTTACATATGCAGGCAGATGTAAAATGGGCAGAAGTTCATCAGGTAGTATTGCCGGTAGGGTATAGAAAGGAGGTGTTGCGAGTTGCTCATGAGGTACCAGTGGGAAAACTCAAGCTAAAATCCAAAAACATTTTTATTGGCCTGGACTACATAATGATGTAATTAAATTTTGTCAATCATGTCACACATGTCAAGTGATAGGGAACCCTCAATCGGTGATAACACCAGCGCTCTTAATACCCATTCCAGCATTTGAGGAACCTTATACAAGGGTCCTAATTGATTGCGTAGGACCGCTTCCTGAAATAAAAAGTGGGAATTAATATCTTTTGACGATAATGGATGTGTCTACTAGCTTTCCAGAGACCATTCCAGTACGTAATATTACAGTTAAAAAGATTGTGGAGGAGTTACTTAAATTCTTTACTAGATATGGACTACCCGCAGAAATACAATCGGATCAAGGATCAAATTTTACCTCGAGGTTATTCAAAGAAGTTATGGATAGCTTAGGAATAAAACAATTCAAATCAACTGCGTACCATCCAGAATCGCAGAGAGCATTAGAAAGGTGGCATCAGGACTTCCGGTGGCGACTATGGAGGAGTAGGTCGCACATTTGGTGGCTCCCGCTCTGGTTGAGCTTTTGGACCTTTCCCCCCAGACTTTTCTTCGATTTTAATCGGAAGAAATGTTGGCTGAGGCAGCTGGGCATGGTTTCCTTGCATTGGTTTATGGAGAAAAGGTTTAGAAGCGTGCGAAAGGGCAGGAACAAGAAGCCAGTAGTGAATGGTGTGGAAGCTGGAACGGGAGTCATTATGGCCGTGGGGCGGACCCCTGGAGTGGCAGCGCAGAGTGCAGCGGACCCAGTGATGCAGGCCATCCAGGATGGTTTTGCCAGACAGAAGCGGGAATGTCTGGTCCACTGTAAGGAGTCAATTGATCGCCTGGAAAGCAGACTGGACGCCCAGGACCTGGCGATTCTGAAGGTGGAGAAGGCGTTGCTGGAACAAGAGGAGCACCAAACAGCGGTGGAGCTGGAGGTGGGGATGCTTTGAGAGCAGCAGAAAAAGCTCCTGGAAAAGGTGGAAGACCTTGCGAACCGGTCCCGCCGACAGAATCTAAGAATAGTTGGGCTTCCTGAGGGAGCTGGTGGAGCAGATGCAGGAGTATACGTGGCGGGTATGTTCGAAAAGCTGCTTGGCGAAGGGGCATTCCCCCGACCGCTGGAGGCGGACAGGGCATATCGGGCGCTTGCCAAGAAGCAGCGGGCGGGGGACCCTCCGAGGGCGACGGTGGTGAGATTCCACAGATTCCGGGATAAGGAATGTATTCTGCAGTGTGCCAAGCGCATGCAAAGTTGCAATTGGGAGAATAGCATCCTGCGGGTATGCCAGGACCTGAGCGTGGAGGTGGCGAGGAAGAGCGCAGGCTTCAACCAGGTCAAGGCGATCTTCTTTAAGAAGCAGGTGAAGTTCAGCCTGCTGTACCCGGCGCGCTTGTGGGACATGCATGAAGACCAACACCATTATTTTGAGTCGCCTGATGAGGCGCTGGACTATGCAAAAAGAAAAGGGTTGGTGGGAGCTTGAGAACTTTTTGACTCAGTGACAATATGTTGGTCTATATTGGGCCCTTTTTCTTTGTCTGTTCTTTCCCTGGGGTTTTTTTTTGTTGATTTGTTTTTTCATCTCTCCCCCCTCGATTGTCAGTGGGGCTGCGGTTGAGGGTGTGTGTTTTTTCCTTTCTTACTGTTGTTAAAATTGGCTGTTTTTTCATATTGCTTTGTATAAGTCTTCTTTTTGGATCTCTGTTAAGGGGAGAGGTGAGTGGGGTGGGGAAGAGAATCGATTTTTCGTTTTGTTTTGGTTCTTTTCTGTTTGTGGGGTAGATGTTGGTAATTGTTCTTCTTGTGTTGTAGTTTGGGTAATTATACTCTTGTGCACTTTGGTGGGATGGCGACGTGCTGTCTGGGTTTCGGTGGGTGGTGCCTTTGATCTTGCTTTTTGCTTGCTGCTGGGTGTTTGTTGGGGGACGGTTGGATGAGGAACCTTGTTTTGCAGGAGCGGGTGAAGGGGAGTGAGGGAACAATGGGTGGGAGACTTCTTGGCGCCAGAGGCGGGGCGTCACTAAGATACTGAATTTTAAACTCCACCACTATTCTTAGAATTCCCCCTTTACCAAAAAAAGGTCGATATTCTAAATGGTGAACAGGGATTCTCACTCCCTGACTCCGATGCAGGCTTCGGTGGGTGCTATTTAGGTCAAACTATATTTTCAAGTTATCCCCCAGTATAACCCATACCTTCACCGAAGAATTTTACCTACTTACCCCTTAGTAGCATCGATGTCCTGGGTCCTGCGTTGTTAAGGAAGTAAAGTAGGCTAATAACCACTTTTTCAGGTTAAGTTAAGTTATTTTATTATTATATTTTTTCTTTTAAAAGCAGCAAACACTTTCTTTACAGAAAGGAAAAAAGATCTTGCTTCGGGATCCTTCCTGTTGGTTGAAGGGACCTTCAGGCCCTGGCCTTGACAATCGATCTTCTTAAAATCTGGTCTTCTTGAGTTGTATTTGCTGGTGAACTTGGTTGCTGTGTCCTATCCTTCCCATGCACCGAGCTGTGAGAGCTGGCTCTGCTGGCTGTCCCCTTTCTTCAGGTTTATATTCTCTTTCGAAGAGTCACCAAGTTTTAACGACTTTATTGTAAATGAGCTTGTTTCATTTTGATTGTCAAAAAGTATCCTTGATGCAAACATCCAAATACAACCAACTATTCACTTTACGCATAACGTCACCGCTCAGATCTGATTAAAAAACGCCCCGGTTTCAATAGGTGTTACCTCCACTTCCTGCTTTTGAATCGCTTAATTTTCCAATTGTCCCCAGCTCATAACTTTGCCTTTGATTTTGACTTCAAATTGTGTCTCCCGTAGACAGGTCGTCTCCAATTTTCTTTTAATTGACTTGATGTCCATAGAATTTTACACTTTAGAATTTACACCAAATTCGACTGAGTATCTTCCATCCTTTCCAGCTGTTTACTAAGAGTTTATTTCAATTAAGGTGTGAGACTTTGCTTTTAGCTGTGTGCTAAAATTTAACTGAAAGACCTGCCTGTTTTAAACATTCGTCAATTAAAACTCTCATTCATGC
Source organism: Scyliorhinus canicula (assembly GCF_902713615.1). Classification (NCBI taxonomy): domain Eukaryota; kingdom Metazoa; phylum Chordata; class Chondrichthyes; order Carcharhiniformes; family Scyliorhinidae; genus Scyliorhinus; species Scyliorhinus canicula. The sequence continues at coordinate 204,274,580 of NC_052152.1, read as the reverse complement.
CTTTCCAGATACTTCCTGAGATAGTTACATTCCATGAAGGTGTGAGCCATTGTTTTAGCTTACCACATGAAACCTGTGTGTTTGATAATCTGCATTTTATAATCCTGCTCTTTGCAGCTGCTATTAACCTTTTGTGGGATCTTTCCCTGTACCCTCTCAGACCAGATATTGCCAGACTTCCATGTTTCAAATGACACATTTTTCTGTATTTTCAAGAACAATACCTAGAGTGAGCTACGGAAGCACAGTGGAGGTGGGGTGGAAAAGATTAATTTATTCGCTGGGTTGGGATTTAGAGTAGTGTTGCTGGGTTCTGGTGACTTGGGAGGGACTTTGATGGAAGGTCACTGAGGGGGTCGGGGGTGGGGACTGCCGCGTGGCGGGCCAGAGGAGGTGCGGCGCATGGGCTAGAAGCAGGCCCAAGAAGGGTGATGGCTGACCGGCGGGGAGGGGGGCACTTTGCCCCCAACTAGGCTGGTCACTTGGAACGTCCGGGGGCTCAATGGGCCGATGAAAAGGGCTTGTCTGTTTGCACACCTTAGGAGTTTGAAGGTGGATGTGGTGCTGCTGCAGGAGATACATCTTAAGGTGGTGGATCAGATCAAGTTTAGGAAAGGCTGGTTTGGGCAGGTTTTCCACTCCGGGCTGGACTCTAAGACAAGGGGTGCTGCGATTTTGATCATTAAGCGGGTGGTGTTTGAGGGAGGATAGTCTCGGATGTAGGAGGGAGATTTATCATGGTTAGTGGTAGGCTGCAGGGGATGAAGGTAGTGTTGGTCAACGTATACGCGCCAAATTGGGACGATGGTGATTTTATAAAGCGGGTGCTGGGGAAGATTCCGGCTGATTATGGGTGGGGAGTTCAACACGGTTATTGATCCAGCCCTGGACTAGTCACGTTCGAGAACGGGTAGGGTGCCAGCAATGGCAAAGGAGCTGAAAGGGTTCATGGAGCAGATGGGGGGAGTGGGTGGGTCCGTGGAGACTTAGGCAGCTGAGAGCGAGGGAATTATTCTTTCTTCTCCCATGTTCACGAGGTCTATTCCCGGATAGATTTCTTTGTTGTGGGCAGGACCCTGTTGGCGGGGGTGGTGGACACGGGCTATTCGGCAATTATGATCTCGGGCCATGCTCCGCACTGGGTGGACCCGAAAGTCAGTATGGATGGCAAGCAGCACCCGCACTGGAGAATGGATGTGGGGCTGTTGGCGGACGAAGCAGTCTGCGAGAGATTGAGGAAGTGCATGCTGAACTACCTGCAGGTGAATGATACGGAGGAGGTCTCAGCAGCGGTGGTCTGGGAAGCGCTGAAGGCGGTGGTGAGAGGGGAGCTGATCTCGATCCGGGCTCAGAGGGACAGGACGGAAACGGCAGAAACGGACCGACTGGTAAGAGAGATCCTATGAGTGGATAGGAGTTATGCGGCGGCTCCAAAGGCGGGGCTATTGAGCGAGCGCTGGAGCCTGCAGGCGGAATTTAGTTTGTTAACTACAGGAAGGGAGCGGTGTACGAGCATGGGGAAAAGGCCAGGAGGTTGCTTGCACAGCAGCTCAGAAAAAGGGAGGCAGCTAGGGAAATAGGGAAAGTGGTTGATCGGGGTGGGAACTTAGTTGGGGACTCGGAGGGGGCGAGCAAGACCTTTTGGGACTTTTATAGTAGGCTGTATAGATCAGAACCTCCTTGGGGGGGCCGGAGGGGATGAGACACTTTTTGGATGGGCTGACTTTCCCGAAGATGGGCGGGTAGCTGGTAGAAGGGCTGGGGGCCACAGTTGGCTGGAGGAGATAATGGAGGGCTTGCAGGCCATACAGCCGGGGAAGGCCCCGGGACCGGACGGGTACCCAGCCGAGTTCTATAAAAACTTCTCCGGGATATTGGGGCCAGTGCTGTTGAAAGTCTTTAACAAGGCCAAGGAAAGAGGAGTTCTACCTCACGGGGCCTCACGGTAGCATGGTGGTTAGCATCAATGCTTCACAGCTCCAGGGTCCCAGGTTTGATTCCCGGCTGGGTCACTGTCTCTGTGGAGTCTGCACGTCCTCCCCGTGTGTGCGTGGGTTTCCTCCGGGTGCTCCGGTTTCCTCCCACAGTCCAAAGATGTGCATGTTAGGTGGATTGGCCATGCTAAATTGCCCGTAGTGTAAGGTTAATGGGGGGATTGTTGGGTTACGGGTATACGGGTTACGTGGGTTTAAGTAGGGTGATCATTGCTCGGCACAACATCAAGGGCCGAAGGGCCTGTTCTGTGCTGTACTGTTCTATGTTCTATGTTCTACCCCAGACAATGTCACAGGCCATGATTTGACTCATTTTGAAAACGAACAAGGACCCGCAGTTGTGTGGTTCTTACAGGCCGATATCCTTGTTAAACGTGGATGCCAAGCTCCTGGCCAAGATTCTGGCCTCTAGGATTGAGGACTGTGTACCGGAAGTTATAGGAGAAGACCAGACAGGGTTTGTTAAGGGCAGGCAGCTGGGGGCCAATGTTAGAAGGCTGCTCAATGTGATTATGATGCCCCCGGGAGCGTGTCGCGTCTTTTCGTCCGACGTCACTTCGTCCAACGACACTTCGTCCACGTCTTTTGGTCCAACGTCTTTTTGTCCGCCCGTCTTTTGGTCCGACGTCACTTCGTCCAATTATCCAATTACAAATTAACTCCGTTAATTTACTTGCTAAAATGTAAGTAATTGATAAAATGCAAGTAAAATGCAAGTTGAAAAATGCAGTTAAAAAGTTAAAAAATCTAAAAATGCAGTTAAAAAATCTAAAAGTTTACTAATTACTTAAAATTCCCGAAATTACTTAAAATTGATGTAAATTGTAAATTCCCGAAATACCCTAAAAGTTACATTTCCAGAACTGTACCCGAGAGAGAATAATGGGGAGAGGACAAGATGATTTGATATTCTACAATTCCGACAGACACAGATATAAGTGGGAGTCTAATTGGATTTAGACAATGAGTGCAGTTCTGAAAGAAGCAGATTTAAACTCGATTTTCGTCGAGTGATTAAAACCTCTGGTTGGCAGTGGGTTCTGACATTACAGGTCTGAAATGATCAAATATTCCATCAGATACAATGGCTCTCATCACGCTGGAGCATACATGGGTGAATATCCTGCAGCTTATCTTAATAATGTCTGGAGATCAAGCAGCACAAATGCAGAACTCAACTTCAAGAGGCGAAATAGGTGGAGAGGATCCTTAAGCAGTAACATTGAAAAACTAAATTAAACTATTTGTAATTGGATAATTGGACGAAGTGACGTTGGACCAAAAGACGGGCGGACAAAAAGACGTTGGACAAAAAGACGTGGACGAAGTGTCGTTGGACGAAATGACGTCGGACGAAAAGACATAGCACCCCCCGGGAGGTAGGGAAGTTGAAGTGGTGGTTGCGATGGACGCAGAAAAAGCGTTCGACCGGGTCGAGTGGGATTACTTATGGGAGGTACTGGAGCGGTTTGGGTCTGGGAGGGGCTTTGTTGACTGGGTTAGGCTGCTGTACCGGGCGGCAGTAGACAGTACGGACAAATAGGACAACGTCGGAATTTTTCAGATTACGCCGGGGGACGAGACAGGGATGTCTCCTCTCCCCACAGCTGTTTGCGCTGGCGATAGAGCTGCTGGCGATTGCTCTGAGGGCTTCAAGGGGCTGATCCGGGGTGGGGTGGAACACAGAGTCTCGTTGTATGCGGGTGACTTGCTGCTGTATGTCTCTGACCCAATGGAGGGTATGGGGGAAATTATGGGAATCCTAGGGGAATTTGGCTGGTTTTCGGGTTACAAGCTCAATATGGGGAAGAGCGAGCTGTTTGTGGTTCTGGCGAGGGGTCAGGGGAGGCGATTGGGGGAACTACCGTTCAGAGTGGTGGAGGACAGATTTAGATACTTGGGTATTCAGGTGGCGATTGGGATAGGCTACACAAATTGAACCTGGCCCGGTTGGTGGATCAGATGAAGGAAGATTTCCGGAAATGGGACGCGCTTCCGCTGTCTCTGGCGGGTAGGGTGCAGTATTTAAAAATGATGGTCCTCCCGAGGTTTCTCTTCGTTTTCCAGTGCCTTCCAATTTTCATCCCGCATTCCTTTTTCAAGCGGATTAATAAGATTATCGTGGGCTTTGCATGGGGGGCAAGCCCCAGTGGGTGAAGAGGGAACGCTGGAACGGAACTGGGGCGATGGTGGGCTGGCATTGCCGAATTTCAGTAATTACTACTGGGCGGCTAACATAGCCATGGTTAGGAGGTGGCTGGTGGGGGTGGGAGCTGGCGTGGGTGCGCATGGAGGTGGCCTTGTGTAAGGGCACAAGTTTAGGGGCACTGGTGACGGCGCCCCTGCCGTTCCAACCGGCGTGTTACTCCACCAATCTAGTGGTAGCGACCCGGATGAGCAGATTCTTTGGGGTGGAGGGTGAAGCCCCCAAAATCGGAGACCTGGCTTCAGACATGGCAGGCTTCCTCTGTCTGGAAAAAAATTAAGTTCGCCATGAGAGGGTCTCTGTTAGGGTTTGCCTGGAGGTGGCAACTATTCGTCGACTTGCTCGCAGAGAATTAAATGTCAGCAGAAGGTTAGGTTAGTGTAGCATAGGGGGGGTAAGTTAGGTTAGTGTAGTGTAGTGGGGTAAGTAATGGCAGGACCTGCGGGAGAGAGTGGCGGAATTTGCACAATGTATATATTGTTTTCTTGTTATTTATATTGTGGATTATGTTGCTGTTAAACTGCCAAAGAAAATACATCAATAAAACTTTTATTAAATAAAAAGAAAGGTGGCATCAGACATTAAAGACAATGTTGAGGGCTTAGTGTCAAGATTATACAGAGGATTGGGATAAAGGAATTCCATTTGTACTGTTTGCAATTAGGATGCATCTAATGAGTCAACCAAATTCAGTCCTTTTGAACAAAGTTTTGGTCATGAGGTAAGAGGACCACTTAAATTGATTAAGGAAAAATTGGTGAGTGAGAAATCGGAACTTACATTATTGGATTATGTGTCAAATTCTAAGGAACGATTAAATAGAGCAGGTGAATTGGCGAGACAACATTTAAAAGTTGCACAAAATGTAGTGAAACGGGTTGCGGACAAGAAATCCAAAGTTCGTAGTTTTGCCAGTGGAGATAAAGTTTTAGTGTTGTTACCAGTGGTAGGTGAACCTTTAAAAGCACGGTTTTGTGGACCTTATCAGATTGAAAGGAAATTAAGTGAGGTGAATTATGTGGTAAAAACGCCGGACAGAAGCAAAACTCACCGAGTGTGTCATGTGAATATGCTTAAAGAGTACTTTGAATGAGAAGGAGAGAACAAGGAGGAGGTTTTAATGATTCTAACTCAAAGTGACAAAACAAACCCTGATGACTGTGAATTTGACATACCTCAAATTAAATTGGAAAACGAGGATGTTCTTAAAATGTTCTGAAAGAGTTATTGATATCACATGGGCATACTTGTGGAGTTAAATTGGGAAGTACTAAAATGGCTATACATGATGTAGATGTGGGAAATGCTGTTCCAATCAAACAACATCCATGCAGATTTAACCCTTTAAAATTGGCACAGGTTAACAAAACGATTCAGAGTATGCTTTAAAATGGCATAATTGAAGTGAGATGCAGCCAATGGAGCTCACCCAAAGTGATGGTACCTAAACCAGACGGTACCCAATAGTTGTGTGTGGAAGGCTAATGCAGTAACAAGGATGGACTCTTATCCTATCCCACGTTTGGAGAATTGCAGTGGGACAGTGGGACAATTAGCTTTTATTTTCAAACTGGATTTACTTAGGTTACTGGGCGAAGGAGATTTCAGATTGTGTGGCTCCAGAAGGTATATACCAATTCAAAGTTCTGCAATTTAGCATGAAAAACGCCCCAGCCACATTTCAACGGTTAACTAACAAAGTTGTTTCAGGATTACCCAATTGTGCGGTATACATCGATGATCTGGTCATTTTCAGCCAGACATGGACAGAACATTTAAAACATCTGATGGAGTTATTCTATTGACTCCAGAAGGCGGGTTTGGTGATAAACCTAGCCAAAAGTGAATTTGGAAAAGCCCAAGTCACTTTTCTTGGCCATACAAACGGACAGGGTCAAATGGTCACACGGGATGTGAAGACGTTATTGAGGAGTTTCCGATACCCTCAAGACAAAGGAAAATAATGCAATTTCTCGACATGAGTGGATTTGATCGAATATTTGTGCAAAAGTTTTGTAGCGTGGTTGCTCCACTGATGGACTTGTTCAAGAAGCGTAACAAATTCCAGTGGACAGCGGAATTTCAACAGGCATTTGACAGCCTGAAAGCTGTGATAACCAATGCTCATCTGTTGGAGAATTACAAGGGACTCTATGATCAGATTGAACTAAAGTATCTGACTTTAACGAGAAATGCCAAGGCATAGAGAAATGGACGGACCATGCAGAGACCTTCTTGTTCAAAGAGACTGTCAATCGAGAAGGCTTCCAATTGGAGGAAAAACAAAAAATGGACTATATTATTATACCTGTTTGCCTGTGGTGTTTTGTGAAACGATAAAGTATATTTACTGTGAGAATTTCTTAAAGGATGGTGAAAAGGTGAAAAATGAAATCATCTTGAAGTTGATGGTTTATTTATTTATTTTTCTTGGGGGTAGGTGTCATGTGAGAGTACCTTTAAGAAATAGGTGTTTATGGACTTCCGGTGGCGGCGATGTCCGAGTGAGCTGAACATTCGGCGGGCTCTCACTCCAGCGGGCGTTTAGGGGCTGATTCCCCGCGATAGCGGGACCACGGAGCTGAAGGAAGGCGGCGGCGAAAGTGCTGAGGAGCGGGCTGCGGCACATGGAACAGTGGGAGTCCAGGAGGCAGAAGAAGAGAGAGAAAAAGGGACAGAGACAAGGAGCTGAAGAAACTTACCTGGAACCTAAGATGGCGGACACACGGACCCTGGACTCAGCAATCCAGCAGGCGCTGGATAACATGCTCCAGGTAATGAAATCCAGTTTTGAAGCGCTGAAGCGGGACAGCTTGGACCCAATCCAGAAAGCGGTGGATCAGCTGAACCAGAGGCTGGATGCACAAGATGTTAAAGTTAAGGAGCTGGGAGAGGCGGTGGAGGAACAGGCGGATGCGCAGACGGTTGCAGCGCTAGAAATTGACGGGCTGAAGGAGCGGCAGAGAAGACTGCTAGACAGAGTGGAGGAGCTGGAGAATAGAGCCCGCAGGAACAACCTGAGGATGGTCGGCCACCTGGAGGGGGCTGAGGGAGCTGATGCCGCAGAGTTTGTAGCAGACCTATTGATGCAGCTGATGGAAGCTGAAGCCTTTCCGCGACCGCCGGAGCTGGAGGGGGCATACAGAGTGCAGGCGAGGCAGGGGCAGCCGGGTGGACCCCCCCCCCCCCCTCCCCCCGCCCGATGGTGATTAGGTTCCACAGGTTCGTGGACAAGGAGCGGGTGCTGCGGTGGGCAAAGAGCGCCAGGAGCAGCGCGTGGAACAACCTCCGCATTTACCAGGACCTAAGCCAGGAGGTGGCTCGGCGGCGAGCAGCCTTTAAGAATGTCAAGGAGGTGCTGTTCAAGAAGCACGTGAATTTTGGTCTGCTGTTCCCGGCTCGTTTATGGGTCACGCACCAGGGTCAAACACCACTACTTCTCCGAGCCTGAAGAAGCGATGGACTTTGCGAGGGATCAGGGGCTGGTCCCGAAAAGAGGCCCCACGGGTGCGAATTAGGGCCCGAGGACTACCATGGGAAGGTACGCCGAATGGGCCTGGACTGCTGTTCAACGGTTTACTGTGTCAAAGGTGCCAAACGGAACATTTGGGACTCTTTCCTTTGTTCATGGACATTGGTTCGGGTTTTTTCGTTTGTGTTTTTTTTCCTCTTATGTTTTGTTTTTTCCTCTTTTTTCAGTTTTTTCCTTTTTGGGCAGATTTGTACTCTTTGTGCGGCTCGCGGAGGACACTGGAGCCGGCACGGTAACGAAGGGGGGCCAGTCAGCAAGGGGGGGGGGGGGGGGCCAAGGACGTGGGTTGGGGTTTTTTTGTTTTGTTGATGTCCATGCCTTCCTGTGCCAGTGAGTTTGCTCCAGTGGGTTGGAGAGGGGGATGGGGCGCCGGGGAGTGGGGAGGAGGACGGGGAAACAATGGGAATGAGACAGGAGGGCGCCGGAGTGTTGAGTCACCGGGCTAGCAGATTGGCTATTCAATGGAGTCAGGTGGGGGGGAGATCACAGCCAGTGGATGGCAGGTGTGGGGGTATCGGGGGATGTTGTTGTGGGGGGGGGGTGGTTGTTCTGCTGATGTGGGAGGGACTTGAAATAGGCACTGGAAAGGAGGTCGAGGGTGGAGGCAGCCAACAGGCGGGCCAGGAATGGCGTGACGCACGGGCCAGAAGCCGGCCCGAGAAAGGCTATGGCTGACCGGCGGGGTGGGGGGGGGTGGGTTGTGCCCCCTGACCAGGCTGATCACCTGGAACGTCAGGGGACTGAATGGGCCGGTTAAGAGGGCGCGGGTGTTCGCGCACTTGCGGGCTCTGAGGGCGGATGTAATTATGTTGCAGGAGACACATCTGAAAGTGTCTGACCAGACCAGGCTAAGGAAGGGCTGGATTAGCCAGGTCTTCCACTCAGACTTGGACTCGAAGTCCAGGGGGGTGGCAATCATGATCAACAAGCGGGTGCAATTTGAGGCGGAGGGCATAGCTGCAGACAGGGGGGGCAGATACCTGATGGTACGGGGCAGACTGGAGGGGAGAAGAGTGGTGCTGGTGAATATATATGCCCCGAACTGGGATGACGTGGACTTCATTAAAAGAGTGCTGGGGAAGATCCCGGACCTGGATTCTCGCAGGCTAATAATGGGGGGGACTTTAACATGGTCCTTGACCCGGCTTTGGATCGGTCGTGTCCCAGAACGGGTAGACTCTCAGCAATGGCAAGGGAGCTGAAAGGTTTTATTGAGCAAATGGGGACAGTGGACCCCTGGAGAGAGGGACAGCCAACAGGAAGGGGCTACTCATTTTACTCGCACGTCCATAAAGTATATTCTAGGATAGATTTCTTCGTACTAAGCAGGGATTGTATAGGGGAGGTAAAGAACACGGAATATTCGGCAATTACTATCTCAGACCATGCCCGCACTGGGTAGACCTGCAGATCGGGGGGGGGGGGGGGGGGGGGGGGGCGAACTACCAACGCCCGCAATGGAGGCTAGACATGGGACTGCTGTCGGAGGAGGGGATTTGTGAGAGGCTTCGGAGGTGTATGCAAAATTACTTGCAGGTGAATGACATGGGGGAGGTCTCAGCGGCGACCCTGTGGGAGGCGCTAAAGGCAGTAGTGCGGGGGGAGCTGATTTCAATTGGGGCCCATAGAGCCAAGGCAGACAGGGCAGAGATGGATATATTGGTCAGGGAAATGGGTCGGATAGTTGACGAGCACGCAGAGTCCCCGGGGGAGGTTTTACTCAGGGAGAGGCAGAGACTACAGGCGTAACTGGGGGCACTATCCACGAGTAGGGCCGTGGAACAGCTTAGGAAGGCGAGGGGCGTGGTGTACGAGCATGGGGAAAAGGCTAGCAGGCTGTTAGCGCAGCAACTCAGGAAGGGGGAGGCGGCCAGGGAAATAAGTGGAGGGCCCGGCAGGATTGAATAAGGTATTCCGGGACTTTTATTGCAAGCTGTATACTTCGGAGCCGCCGGAAGAACCGGAGGAGATGCAAAGGTTTCTAGACAGGTTAACATTCCCAACAGTAGGTGGGGGGCCAGTGGATGAGCTGGGGGCCCCGATTAGAGTGGAGGAGGTATTGGGGGGCCTAAAGGTCATGCAGTCGGGCAAGTCCCCGGGGCCGGATGGATACCCAGTAGAGTTCTATAGGAAGTTTTCTGAGCTGGTGGGCCCGGTCTTGGCGAGGGTTTTCAATGAGGCATGGGACAGAGGGACCCTGCCGCCGACAATGTCGCAAGCCACTATATCACTGATATTGAAGCGGGGTAAAGACCCGGAGGCGTGCGGGTCCTACAGGCCAATCTCCCTGATTAATGTTGACGCCAAGCTCCTGGCAAAGGTACTGGCGGTTAGAATGGAGGACTGCATATCGGAGATGATTGGGAGGATCAAACTGGGTTCGTGAAAGGTAGGCAGCTGGCGGCCAACCTGAGAAGATTACTTAATGTGATAATGATGCCCCCGGCAGGCAGGGAGGTGGAGGTAGTGGTGGCGATGGACGCCGAGAAGGCCTTTGACCGGGTGGAGTGGGACTATCTATGGGAGGTGCTCGGACGGTTTGGGTTCGGGGAGGGACTGGTGAATTGGATCAAATTATTATATCAGGCCCCAAAGGCCAGCATCAGGACTAACAGAGAAGTGTCAGAGTACTTTAGGCTGTACCGAGGTACCATGCAGGGCTGCCCGCTCTCCCCGCTGCTGTTTGCGCTGGCCATAGAGCCGCTGGCAATTGCGCTGAAAGTCGCAGAGGGATGGAAGGGGATGGTGAGGGGCGGGGTAGAACATAGGGTCTCTCTTTACGCAGACAACCTGCTCCTGTACGTGTCGGACACAGTGGCCGGGATGGGAACTATACTGGGAATGTTGAGGAAGTTCGGCCAGTTTTCAGGATACAAATTAAATACGGCCAAGAGTGAAATGTTTGTGGTCCAGGCAAGGGGCCAGGAGAACAGATTGAGTGGGCTACCGTTTAGGCTAGTTGAGGAAAATGTCCGGTATTTGGGAATCCAGGTGGCGCGAGACTGGGGCAGGCTGCACAAGTTAAATTTGGCCAGGGTGGTGGAGCAAATGAAGGGAGAGTTTCGGAGATGGGATGCACTCCCGCTGTCGCTGGCAGGGAGGGTGCAGACTGTAAAGATGACAATCCTCCCTAGATTTCTGTTTGCTTTTCAGTGCCTCCCGATCTTTGTCCCACGGTCCTTCTTCAAAAGGTTAACAGGATGATCATGAGCTTTGTCTAGGCGGGAAAATCCCTGCGGGCGAAGAAGGCGATGCTGGAGAGGAACCGCAGCGAGGGAGGGCTGGCTTTGCCGAGTCTGATTAATTATTACTGGGCGGCCAACATCGCTATGATAAGGAAGTGGATGGTGGGTACGGGGTCTATCTGGGAGCGGGTGGAGGCGGCTTCATGTAGGGGCTCCAGCCTGGCAGCCCTGGTCACGGCTCCTCTACCTCCCGCCGGCCAGGTACTCCACCAGCCCGGTAGTGCTGGCGACCCTGCGGATATGGGGCCAGTGGAGGCGGCATGTAGGGGAGATGGGGGCGTCGATTTGGGCGGCAATCTGCGACAACCATTGGTTTGCCCCCGGGAGTATGGATGGGGGCGGGGGTGGGAAGGGTGGGCGATATGTTCCTGGAAGGGAGCTTTGCGAGTTTGAGGAGCTTGGAGGAGAAATTTGGGTTGGTAAGGGGAAATTATTTTAGGTACCTACAGTTGCGAGACTTTGTTTGTAGACAGGTCCCATCTTTCCCGCGCCTCCCGCCAATGGGGATCCAAGACAGAATAGTCTCTAGGGGGGAAGGAGGGGAGGGTAGAGTCTCTGATATTTATAAGGTGCTCATGAGGGAGGAAGGGTCCCAGATGGAGGAACTGAAACTTAAATGGGAGGAGGAGCTAGGCGGGGGAATGGAGGACGGGCTGTGGGCAGAGGCCCTGAGTAGGGTAAATTCGACCGCAACATGTGCCAGGCTCGGGCTGATTCAATTTAAAGTCGTTCACCGGGCCCAGATGATGGTGGCTCGGATGAGCAAATTCTTTGGGATAGAGGACAAATGTGCTAGGTGCGCGGGGAGGACCAGCGAACCATGTGCACATGTTTTGGGCATGCCCTGAGCTGAGGGGGTACTGGGAGGGATTTGCGGGCGTCATGTCCCGGGTGCTAAAAACAAGGGTGGTGATGAGTCCAGGGGTGGCAATTTTTGGGGTTTCGGAAGACCCAGGAGTCCAGGGGGAGAAAGAGGCCGATGTTTTGGCCTTTGCTTCCCTGATAGCCCAGCAATGAATACTATTGGCGTGGAGGGACTCAAAGCCCCCGAAGACTGAGTTGTGGCTTGTGGACATGTCGAGTTTCCTAGGTATGGAAAAAATTAAGTTTGCCTTGAGGGGATCTGTACAGGGGTTCGCCCGGAGGTGGCAACCATTTATTGACTTCTTTGCGGGAGAGTGAGCGTCAGCGGGGGTGGAGGGGGTAAAGTAGAGTAGAGTAGGAGGGATAAAATGGCGGGTAGTACCGGTGGGAGAGGAGTGGGCTTGTGCAGTATGTTATGATTGAGGTATTGAATGTACGTGGATGTTTGCACATTTTTGCCTTTTTTGCTTTTTTTCTGTTGATGTCTGTAACAGTTTACAAAGCCAAAAACTACCTCAGTAAAATTGTTTATTAAAAAAAAATAGGTGTTTATAAATGGGTCTGTATATAAATATCTGTAGTCAGAGTACCTTTAAGAAATAGGTGTTTATTACTGCAGTGAGAGTGAGTGGAGCTGGGCTGTCTGTCAGCTTTTTGCTTTCGTTGTAGGCTCTTTGCTGCAGGGTGTGTTTTAGTTTCGTTTTCAGAGCCAGTTAGGTGCAGTCACAGCCAGAAGGTGTATTAGAGTCTCCCTCTGTAGACTAAAGACTGCTTGCAGTCGGGACTTTAACTTGATGTGCTTCTGTTTAAAGGTTTTTTTAAAGTCTTCTGGATGTTAAAAGGACAGCTTATGGATTACTTAGTGTTGTATTCTTTGGGGGTTGTATTTGAATTAATGGTTGCTAAGATGTTCACTGTTTTTTTTAAAAAGGTTAAAAAGAATAAACATTGTTTTGCTTTAAAAAATATTTTTCAATTTCTGCTGTATCACACCTGTAGAGTGGGCTATGTGGTCCCCATACCACAATCTATTCAAAGTTGTGGGTCTGGTGAACTCCATGATACACTTTGGGGTTCTCTAAACCCTGGCCCATAACAACGGATCAGATGAAAAAGATCTGCATCACAACTTGGAGGAAGACCACAAAACCTACCATGGGAAATTCAATAAACCCACGGCAAAAGTATTGGATGGATTATTCTGGTGCAGGAGGGAGGGCTTCATTGATCATCGGGATATCTTTCAGGAAAAGTGGGGCCTGTACAAGAAGGACGGGTTACACCTGAACTGGAGGGGCACCAATATCCTGGCTGGGAGGTTTGCTAGTATGGTTCAGATGGGTTTAAATTAATGTGGCAGGTGGGTAGGAACCAGAACAGTAAGCCAGCAAGTAGAGACTAGGGATAAGCATGGTACCAGGCCCAGGCTGGCTCAGAGGAAGGATAAGCTGGGGGAGGTCGAATTCAGTGGGCCTGGAGGTCTGGAGTACCTGCTTCAGTGCACGGAGTGTAACAGGTAAGACAGATGAACTTAGAGCCTTGATTCATACACGGAACTTGGATGTGATTGCAGTAACGGAGGCTTGATTAAAAAAAGGGACAGGACTTGCAGCTAACTCTTCTGGGATATAGATGTTTTAGGTGAGACAGGGGAGAAGGTAAAATAGGTGGGGGAGTTGCAATACTGGTTAGAGAACATATTAAAGCTGTTCTGAGGGAGGACACCTTGGAAGAATCAAGTAACAAGGCACTGTGGGTAGAATTCAGAAACAGGAAGTGGGCAGTTATTATGATGGGGGTGTACCACGGGCCTCTCAACAGTCCACGGCAAGTTGAAGAACAAATACGTAAGCAGATTCTGGATAGATGTAGAAATAATAGGGTTGTTGTATTGGGAGACTAATTTACCCCATATTACCCCATTTAGGGGCCTCACGGTAGCATGGTGGCTAGCATCAATGCTTCACAGCTCCAGGGTCCCAGGTTCGATTCCCGGCTGGGTCACTGTCTGTGTGGAGTCTGCACGTCCTCCTCGTGTGTGCGTGGGTTTCCTCCGGGTGCTCCGGTTTCCTCCCACAGTCCAAAGATGTGCAGGTTAGGTGGATTGGCCATGCTAAATTGCCCGTAGTGTAAGGTTAATGGGGGGATTGTTGGGTTACGGGTATACGGGTTACGTGGGTTTAAGTAGGGTGATCATTGCTCGGCACAACATCGAGGGCCGAAGGGCCTGTTCTGTGCTGTACTGTTCTATGTTCTATGACTGAAAACCCTTAGGGCTAGGAGTCTGGATGGTGAGGAATTTGTTAAGTGTTTCCAGGAAGGTTTTTTGGAACGATATGTGGCTAGTCCAACGAGAGAAGGTGCTATACTGGACCTATTACTAGGGAATGAGCCTGATCTGGTAATCAAGGTTGCAGTGGGGGACATGTGGCGAACCGTGACCACAATTCCGTAAGCTTTTGGATACTCATAGAAATGGACGAGTGTTGTCCTAGGATTAAGGTGCTAAATTGGGGTAAATCTAACTACAACCAGATTAGGTAGGATTTGGAGGTTGTTGTTTGGGAGTGGCTGTTTGAAGGTAAATCCACGTTTGGCATGTGGGAGTCTTTTAAGGAGCAGTTGATGGGAGTGCAGGACAGGCATGTGCCAATAAAAAGGAAAGTCAGCAAAGGCAGGATTCAGGAACTGTGGATGACCAGGGAAATTGTGAGTCTAGTAAAAAGGAAAAAGGATGCATATGTGAGGTCTAGGCAACTAAAAACAGATGAAGTAATTGAAGAATACAAGGAAGGTAGAAAAGAGCTCAAACAGGGAGTTAGGAGAGCAAAAAGGGTCACAAAATGTCCTTGGCTCACAATTTCCCTGGTCATCCACAGGGTTAAAGAGGATCCCAAGGCATTTTATACATATATTATGAACAAGAGGGTAGCTAGAGAAAGAGTTGGTCCACTCAAGGACAAAGGAGGGAAATTATGCGTAAAACCAAAGGTAGTAGGTGAGATCCTTAATGAGTGTTTTGCATCGGCATTCACAAAGGAGAGGGATTAGTGGTGTCTCAGAGAGATACGTAAATACTTTAGAACAGGTCGTTATTACGAGGGAGGAAGTGTTAGGTGTGTTAAAAAGCATTACGGTAGACAAATCCCCAGGGCCAGATGGCATCTATCCCAGATTACTGAAGGAGACAAGAGATGAAATCACTGGGCCTCTTTGTTTCCTCGTTGGCCACCGGTGAGATCCCAGAGGATTTGAGGATGTCGTCTCTTTTGTCCCGTTATTTAATAATAATAATTGCTTATTATCACACATAAGCTTCAATGAAGTTACTGTGAAAAGCCCCTAGTCCCCACATTCTGCTGCCTGTTCAGGGAGGCCGGTACGGGAATTGAACCCGTGCTGCTGGCCTTGTTCTGCATTACAAGTCAGCTGTTTATCCCATTGTGCTAAACATGCCCCTATTTAAGAAAGGTAGCAAGGATAATCCGGGTAATTATAGGCCAGTGAGCTTGATGTCAGTGATATTGAAATTGTTGGAAAAGATTCTCAGAGAAAGTATCTATGCACATTTGGAAGTGAATGGTCTTATTAGCGACATACAGCATTGTTTTGTACAGGAGAGGTCATGCCTCACAAATTTAATTGAGATTTTTGAAGAGGTGACAAAAATGATTGACGAGGGAAGGGCTGTGAATGTCTACATGAATTTTAGTAAAGCATTTGACAAGGTCCCTCATGGCAGGCTGGTGCAAAAGACTAATTCACACGGCTCAGGGGTGAACTAGCTAGATGCACTCAGTACTGGCTTGGCCATAGATGACAGAGGGCAGCAGTGGAAGAGTGTTTTTCAGAATGGAGGTCTGTAACTAGTGGTGCTCCGCAGGGATCAATACTGGGACCACTGCTCTTTGTAATATATATAAATGACTTGGAAGAAAACGTAGCTGGTCTGATTAGCAAGTTTGCGGATGTCACTAAGGATTGCAGGAGTTGTGGATAGTGATGAACATTGTTAAAAGAATATAGCAGGATATAGGTAGGCTGCAAAATTGGGCATAGAAATTGCAGGTGAAATTTAACCGTACAAATGCGAGGTGATGCATTTTGGTAGATCCAATTCAGGATAAAATAAATGGCAGAACCATCAGGAGCATAGCCACAGAGAGGGATCTGGGCGTGCAGATCCACAGTTCCTTAAAAGTGGCAGCACAGGTGGAAATGGTGGTAAAGAAAGCATATGGCATGCTTGCCTTCAGCGGATGGGGTACTGAGTATAAAAGCTCTAAAATTATGTTATAGTTATCTAGAACATTGGTTAGGCCACATTTGGAATACTGTGTCCAATTCTGGTCACCACACTACCAGAAGGTCATGGAGGCTTTGGAGAGAGTACAGAAAAGGTTTACCAGGATGTTGCCTGGTATGGAGGGTATTAGCTATGAGGAGAGATTGAATAAACTGGGATTGTTCTCCCTAGAGAGACAAAGGCTGAGGGGCAACCTGATAGAAGTTTAGAAAATTATGAGGGGTATAGATAGGGTGAACAGTTGGAGGCTTTTTCCCAGAGTGGAAATTACAAGGGGGCGCAAGTTCAAGGTGAGGGAGGATTTGTTCAGTGGAGATGTGCGGGGTCATTTTTTACACAGAGTGGTGGTGGCCTGGAATGCACTGCCAAGTGAGGTAGTTGAGGCAGACACGTTAGTGACTTTTAAGACTTGGCTGGATAGACACATGAACAGACAGGGCATTGAAGAATGTAGGCGGTTGGTTTAGATAGGACACGTGATCGGCGCAGGCTTGGAGGGCCGAAGGGCCTGTTCCTCTGCTGTACTGTTATTTGTTCTTTGTTTATTTCAATGTTGACAATTTCTGCTAACCAATGACTTCCAATGGTTAGCACTGCTCTTCATAGCGTCAGGGACCTGGGTTCAATTCCGGCCTTTGGCAACTGTATGAAGTAAGCACGTTTACCCAGTATCTGTGAGGGCTTCCTCTGGGTGCTCCGGTTTCCTCCCACAGTCCAAATATGTGCAGGTTAGTTGGATTGCCCATTTTAAATTGCCCCTTAGTGTCCAAAAGATTGGTGGGGGTTATTGATTATGGGGATAAGTATGGTGCTCTTTCAAAGGATCATTGCAAATTTGATGGGCCGAATGGCCTCCTGCACTGTAATGATTCTATGATCAACAGGTATCCTGCATTCTGCAAAATAATGAAGTTTGAAAGCAAATGAAACACAACTTAATCAATGCAACGATTTATTAGATATTACAGAGAAGCAGATAACAGTAAGAGCAAAATATACTGCTTTCACAAATGAGATAAAACGATGTTCCTCCACACGGTACCGATTATATTGGCAATGCATGGCTGTCGGCTGTGTGAAACATGACTTATAAAACCATGGAACCAACTGCAAAACAAGTAACTGACAAAAATATGAGTAGGGGGACCTGTGTTCAGATTTAATTTGGAATGATGGAATGAAGGTCTCCTTGGCCTGTTGGTTTCAAGTGTTCTATGTTAAAAGGGTCTGGGGCCATCTTAACCTGGTTTCTCGTGGACTTGAGCACACAGCAAAAACTGGTACTAAATTGGTAGTCTCATTTAAAGAAAGAAAAACTTTGCATTTGTATAGTGGTTTACATGGCTTCAGGCTGTCTGATCATTGGGTGGCACGGTGACACAGTGGTTAGCACTGCTGCCCCATAACGCCAGAGACCTGGGTTCCATTCCCACCTTGGGTGGCCGTCTGTATGGAATTTGGGTAGGTTTCCTCCGGGTGCTCCGGTTTCCACTCCAGTCCAAAAATATGCAGGTTGGGTGGATTGGCCATGATAAATTGCCCCTTAGTGTCCAAAAAGGTTTGGTGGGGTTACTGTGTTATGGGGACAGGTATGGCGCTCTTTCAGAGAGTCGGAAACGCGATGGGCTGAATGGCTTCCTGCAGCACTGTAATGATTCTATGATTTCACAGCTGATTTAGTACATTTTTGAAGTGTAATCAATGTTGTAATCTAGGGAAATGCAACAGCCAATTTGCACACCGCAATGTTCTAGACAGAATGAAGAGGTAAATGACTAGAGAATCCATTTGGAGATGTTGCTTGAGGGATAAATATTGACCAGGAAACCATGCAAATTCTCCTGGTCTTCTTGGGATAGTGCCATTAGAATTTTCACATTAATCTGCAAAAGTAGTCACAACGTTTGATTAAGATCTCATCAAAATGACACCATTTTTGACAGTGCAGCACATCCTTACTGTTGTACAGTATCAATCTAGTTTTACGTTCTCATGGTTCTGGAATTAGAGTTTGAACCCACAATCTTCTGATTGAGAGACATGAATACTGCCAGTGAACTATGATGGTCAATCGATTGAAAGACTGCTACACTCTAGCAGTTGGATATTATTGCTAGTGTTGGGGTGAAACATTGTGGCTCATGTAGAGACAGTGCTACTTTGCACCTAATTATGATATGGGGAAAGTATTATATTTCTCAGCAACTGTCCTTACTGAGTAAAAAATTTGCAAAATAAAACATGCAAATCCAATATATTTTTGAAGGTCAGGAGTGACAGGAAATGGAACACATGATAACTAACAGCCTTGTCCACAGTCGCTGTGGCTCTTCTTTTGTTTCTTGGCTTGTATGGGATAACAAAATAAACAAACCATTAATAACTTTTCCATAACCCTAAACCACAGCAGAATCAACAAATTCAACATAAATATAAAGATACTTAAATATAACAATAGATTTTTAATTCACTGATACACTTTAAATAATGTTAAGAATGAATATAAAAAGTATATATGATAACTGAATGGAGTTTTTTAATTTACACCAAACTGCATCCACTTTTAATGATAAACATGGATGTTAATATTTTTATCAAGTTCAAATTATTACTGCATGTTGTGAATTCACTCTGGGTAAATGTTTGATTTGGCAGAACTGATTAAATCAAGTGCGATTAATGGTGGACTGGATTTTTTGTTCTCCCGTCGAGGGGTTTGAAGGAAGGAAGGTTTGTAAAATCCAGCGGCCACCCTGAGTGCTGCTTACCCACCCATCTCAAACTGTCTGAACATGTATGGGTGTGGGGGAAGCTCATCTGCGGGCGCTGGTCCCCTCCCCGTGACACTCACCCATCCTTCGGCCGTGGACATCTCCCCCGGAGCTGTGTCCCATCCCATGGGTGTTCAAATGTTTGCTGCTGAGTGTGGTGCGTTGCCTCATGCAGTGTTCAGGTATCACGGTCGGATTGGGATGTGAGGCAATGACTCCCACATACTACATGGCCCGCCCACCCACAGGATTCCACTTGGGATGTGTGCAGTGCTCACTTAACCATGATTGTCAATTCCCCATAAGAAATAGCCTTCAGTTGCACGGCCAGAGGCTTCGGCAGTCGGTGGGGGTTATGGGTGGTCGCCGGAGCAGACAGGCAGAGGCAAGGATTTCCCTGGAACGGGTATACTCAATCCAGGGTTGGCATGGTGGTGCTGCAAGTGGTTGCCTCCCAGTTACCCCAGCGCCTCCCTCCCACCCTCCCATGGCAGCCCACCTCGGCGGAGGGTTCTCCCCCCCCCTCTCCCCTCCCCCCCCCCCCCCCCAGCCGAGGATCCCCCACCGAGCACAAGGGCATCAAGCCCAGTATCTCTGGGCTCTTTGCCTGTGAGCAAAGATGGTTACTCACCTCCTCAAATCCCCACAGAAGATCTTCTGCCAGATTCGCGATTTTAAAAATGAGTACTAACCGGCGCCAGTGTGAGCACTTGCTGGGGAGGCCACTGAATGGCAAGAGGCCGTTGGATATGGGGTCGCTCCCATTAATTGTAACGAAATAGGGCTTAAATGGTGATAATTGGTTTCTTGCCACGCTACAAGGAGATCTCAATTTTGCCTGTGGGAGCGGGCCGGTTGCATCGCCTGGCGTGGTTCTCATTTTTGGCTTCTCCCGCTATTCACCGGCTTTGTTTTGCTTGAGCAAGAACGTAAGGAGGCTAGAAGATTGTGCCCATCACTTCTCTCCCTCATACCTTTAGGGGATCCTTGTGTGCCAAATATCTGTCCAGTTCCTTCTTTTGCATTGTTCAGAGCCTTCAGCTACTTCTGGGGAAGAGCTGAAAATGTTAGGGCAGTATTTTAGGAGTATAGACCTGATGCAATTTTCTCTTAACCCTTCCTGAAAAGTAGCGTCCTCCAGAAGTAACAAAAGAAAATATCTTGTATCATTTATCAGGCGTGAAATTAAATTTTGGCTGTATTCAGTGACTCCTTGACAGCACAAGTAAGCCTTTTAGGTTTTTCTGGGGTTGAATTGGTTTCATCTTGACATGTGCAGAGGAGATGGAACCGTATTGTTCCTCTGCAATAATCAGTAGTCCAGAGCATTACTGATGAGTGACTCGTCAGACTGGCTCATTGTAGGAACTGGAGCAGCAGACCTGCCATTGATGTTAAATACTTTCCACACAGCTCCAAATAATCCTGGAGACCAATGATCTAATAACTGGGGAGGAGCTTGGGGATGAGGAGAGTTTTTTTTAAAACTGGATAACCAAGAAGAAACTCATTTCTACACTGTGCAGGTAAACAAGTTGGTTTTAACTGATCAAGCTACTGCAGTCTCCCCTGTGCATGCTTCTAATTTCCTAGATCTTGTTTTGACCACTTATATATATCCAGGTTCTCGAGATTTAATTACATAGGCTCTGTCCCTCTGAAAAAAGTGTTCATCCTATAATCCATCCTGGGATGGTGGGACTGTCATATGAGGAGAGACTAAATTGGTTTGGATTATATTCATTGGCGTTTAGAAGAGTGAGAGGGATCTCATAGAAACTTACAAAATTCAAACAGGATTAGACAGGGCAGATTCAGAAAGAATGTTCCTGATTGTGGGCGAGTCAAGAACTGGGGGTAACAGTTTGAGGCTAAGGGGTAAACCTTTTAGGTCTGAGGTGAGGAGAAATTTCTTCAACCAGAGAGTGGTGAATCTGTGGAATTCGCTACCACAGAAAGTAGTTGAGGCCAAAACATTGTGTAATTTCAAGAAGGAGTTAGATATCACTCTTGGGTCTAAAGGGACGTGGGGGAGAGGTAGAATCAGGGTATTGAACTTGATGATGAGCCATGATCATAATGAATGACGGAGCAGGCTCGAAGGGCCTCCTGCTTCTATAATCTATGTTTCTATAATCGGATAACTAGAATTTTTAATTTAATGTAATTAATTTCAGGTGGAAGGCAGTCTGCCATTTGCACTGATGCAGTCTAAGTAACTGTACCATAAAGTATAGTGCTCAATTATTTATGGAACATTATTGGTCCATAATGTTCTTCAATATTAACCAGCAACAGAAGGAAAAACAGATGAATATTCTCCTTTGAAAGCTGTATAAACATAATGATTAATTGACCCTTCCATAATGCCATACACTGCATGCAAAGGAGGAGACCCAATTCTGAAGGCCAGGTAGAACATAGAACATTACAGCGCAGTACGGGCCCTTTGGCCCTCGATGTTGCGCCGACCTGTGAAACCATCTGAAGCCTATCTGACCTACACTTCCATTTTCATCCATATGTCTATCCAGTGACCACTTAAATGCCCTTAAAGTTGGCGAGTCTACTACTGTTGCAGGCAGGGCGTTCCACACCCCTACTACTCTCTGAGTAAAGAAACTGCCTCTGACATCTGTCCTATATCTACTACCCCTCAATTTAAAGCTATGTCCCCTCGTGTTGTTCATCACCATCCGAGGAAAGAGACTCTCACTGTCCACCCTATCTAACCCTCTGACTATCTTCTATGTCTCTATTAAGTCACCTCTCAGCCTTCTCCTCTCTAATGAAAACAACCTCAAGTCCCTGAGCCTTTCCTCGTAAGACCTTCCCTCCATACCAGGAAACATCCTAGTAAATCTCCTCTGAACCCTTTCCAAAGCTTCCACATCCTTCCGATAATGTGGTGACCAGAACTGCACGCAGTACTCCAGGAGCGGCCGCACCAGAGTTATGTACAGCTGCAGCATGACCTTGTGGCTCCGAAACTCAAGCCCCCTACTGATAAAGGCTAGCACACCATATGCCTTCTTAACAGCCCTATTAACCTGGGTGGCAACTTTCAGGGATTTATGTACCTGGATGCCGAGATCTCTCTGTTCATCTACACTACCAAGAATCTTGCCATTAGCCCAGTACTCTGCATTCCTGTTACTCCTTCCAAAGTGAACCACCTCACACTTTTCAGCATTAAACTCCATCTGCCACCTCTCAGCCCAGTTCTGCAGCTTATCTATGTCCCTCTGTATCCTATAACATCCTTCAGCACTATCCACAACTCCACCGACCTTCGTGTCATCTGCAAATTTACTAACCCATCCTTCTGCACCCTCTTCCAGGTCATTTATAAAAATGACAAACAGCAGTGGCCCCAAAACAGATCCTTGCGGTACACCACTAGTAACTGAACTCCAGGATGAACATTTGCCATCAACCACCACCCTCTGTCTTCTTTCAGCTAGCCAATTACTGATCCAAACCGCTAAATCACCTTCAATCCCATACTTCCTTATTTTCTGCAATAGCCTACCATGGGGAACCTTATCAAACGCCTTACTGAAATCCAAATACACCACATCAACCGTTTTACCCTCATCCACCTGTTTGGTCACCTTCTCAAAAAGGTATGTTTACTTGACGCATATATACTTAAGAAAACTTAGTTTTAAGCTCAAAGGTAGAATGTTGACATTGGAGGATCATGGTTGCTTCCCAGAGAAGAATGATTTTCTCTCTGTCTATATTTAGCAAATGTCTATGGGGGCAGACAGGCAAGTGGATTTAAAGCCACAATCAACTCAGCCAGGATCATATTGAATGGTGGAGCTGGCTCAAGAGGCAAATGCTCTACTCTTGCTTCTGTATCTAATGTTCTTATGTCAGTTATATTGCTTGTGGTCTATGCTGGACTGTAATGCAGCCAACTATTCTTCCACGGCTGCACAAATCAGGAGTATGAACTGTCTTGCAACATATCTTCTTACACAAGAAGAGCACCTGGTTGTTCTGAAAAAAGGATTCAAATGACAACCGACTCCAGTTAAAAATTTGGAAATTAAAAATAAGATGGGAAGTCAGGTGAAACTTTTTCAATCAAGGACAATAAACTTGTGGAAGTAGCTATTGAAGTGGCATCATCAATTGACTCATAAGGCAATCAGATACATTACTAGAGATAAAAGATTTAGCAGTTCAATGAGAAGGGGCTGGTTTAGCACACTGGTCTAAACAGCAGGCTTGTAATGCAAAACAAGGCAGCAGCATGGGTTCAACTCCCATACCGGCCTCCCGGAACAGGTGCCGGAAAGTGACACAGTAACTTCATTGAAGCCTACTTGTGACAATAAGCGATTATTATTATTATTATGGGCCAGGTATGGGAGTGTTGAATCAAATAGAGATTCACTTATTGGGACAGATTTTCCTCCCTAGTGCTTTGGCATAAGCCATTTTCTGAGCTAAGTCTGATAAAGGAAACATGAACATGGAAAACTATAGGCATGTAACAGAATTTTCCCAATTTTCCTCTTGGTGCTCTAGCTAGTTGATATTTTATGAATTCTGTAGAGTGAAACTGTGCTCTCAATCCATTTTGGCCCTAAACACTATTTTCTCTTAAGTGGTAAGATAGACCTCAATGAGCTGGAGCTCTCCCCCACCTTTCTTTGATGATTTTCCTAAAGGCATACTATGTTTATGATAAAGTGTTTGGCAAATTCACTTTTATCTGTTTACAAAGATATTGTGTGTTTACCTAAATCACACTGTTGCATATGCCATTGATAAACACCTCTTCTAATTGTTCTCCCTCCTTCCATCACTGCTCAAAAACATTTGTCAATCATTTTTTAGATGCAGCCAAAGACCCTTTATTTCACAGTGGCACAGAACAAAGGCTCTGAGTTATTATTATTGATTTGCCAATAATTTTCAGCCAATTGAAATGAATGAAATGAAAATCGCTTATTGTCACGAGTAGGCTTCAATGAAGTTACTGTGAAAAGCCCCTAGTCGCCACATTCCGCGCCTGTCCGGGGATCAATTGGGGATCTACCTCTACCGTTATCATAATCCAAATTAACAATAACCAAAAAGAAGGCATGCACATTATTTACTGTTCATTTTATATGCCGACTGGCTGTGCTTTTTAAAAAAATCATGAGACAAATTGCTTATGTTCTATCCAGACACTTGGCATTCAACCTCCGGCAATAGCAGACAGTATTGAAAAAACGACAGTGGCAGAAGGCACACGGGTTGCAACATGGTGGAGATGGTGGCAGACACATTCCCCAGAGCTGCACACAATGCCCATTGTATGGTCTTAGCTTCTTCACTTTATGGACCACTGCAATTCCGTTGTTCTGTATTTGAAGAAATGAAAGTTAAAGATGAAAAGATTGCAATACAACCGCACTAACAATCATCCTTACAAAGATTTTGTGAAGGCTATATTTTATTACCAATCTGCATTCTCTTTCAAATGAATAGTGGGACCAAGGCGAAAGGGCAAGGTACAAATTTCAAAACACTCCCAAGGAGCGCAGAGAATTGATTGAAAATTATAGAAATCAAAAGGTAAGAGTCGTGGCAATATCAGGCTTAGATTTTCACTACTTGTAGATTGGATGAGGATGGGAAGATTGAGGGAGCGAAAGAGTTCTGCGCATCCTAGGTAGGATTGTGTACCATTTAGAGACATTGTGAAGAATTTTGATTCAATTAAGGATTGAAGGAGGAAGACCAATTAAGGAGGAAGACCATATAGATAGGACGACGTATTTGGAGTTTTGAAGCAACAAGTTTAGAGAAGGAATAAACAGCAATATTGGTAAATAGAGGAAGACATAAGAGAGGTGTCAGTGGAATTCATTTCTATTTTCTTTCCCCTTTTTCCCTCATTACTTTGCACCAAGCCATTTGCTTGGCCAACAAATCAGGTAAATTATATATGTCTCAGTTTTCTGCCAATCCCAGTTTTCAAATCAGCTGTTCAGCTCGGAGTAACTCCCAAAGATGACTCTCATTTCTGTTGTCCTTATCTGTGGAAAACTGCTTCTTCTCAGAGACAAAACTAAGATAATATTAACAGCCATGGATCCTGCCTGCCACCTTGTGGCACACTATGGGAGAAATTCTCCGACCCCACGCAGGGTCGGAGAATCGGCCGGCAGCGCCGTTATTCCCGCTCCCGCAGGGTTTTTAATTCTCTGACCGGCCAAAAACCGGCGCTGTGCAAATCCCGCCGGGAGCCTCTGAAAACAGCTGGCGCCGGCGGGATTTCATTATATTTTTGTTTCCACAAATCTCCGGCCCGGATGGGCCGAAGTGTGGCCACGTCGGCGAAAATCACAGTAGCTTTAAAACGGCGTCAACCATTGATGATGGTTGACGCCGTTCAGTGTCGGGGGGGGGGGGTTGCGGCATCGGGGCAGGTTGCGGCATCGGGGGGGGGGGGGTTGCGGCAATCGGGGGGGGTTGCGGCATCGGGGGGGGGTTGCGGCATCGGGGGGAGTTGCGGCATCGGGGGGGAGTTGCGGCATGGGGGGGTTGCGGCATGGGGGGGTTGCGGCATGGGGGGAGGGTTGTGGCATGGGGGGGAGGGTTGCGGCATGGGGGGGGTTGTGGCATGGGGTGTGGGTTGCGGCATCGGGGTGGGTGGGTTGCGGCATCGGGGGGGTTGCGGCATCGGGGGGGTTGGGGCATCGGGGGGGGGGGGTTGCGGCATCGGGGGGGGGGAGTTGCGGCATCGGAGGGGGTTGCGGCATGGGGGGGGTTGCGGCATGGGGGGGAGGGTTGCGGCATGGGGGGGGTTGCGGCATGGGGGGGGGTGCGGCATGGGGGGGGGTTGCGGCATGGGGGGTTGCGGCATGGGGGGGGTTGCGGCATGGGGGGTTTGCGGCAATGGGGGGGTTGCGGCATGGGGGGGTTGCGGCATGGGGGGGGTTGCGGCATGGGGGGGGTTGCGGCATGGGGGGGGTTGCGGCATGGGGGGAGGGTTTGCGGCATGGGGGGGAGGTTGCGGCATGGGGGGGGTTGCGGCATGGGGGGGGTTGCGGCATGGGGGGGGGGGTTTGCGGCATGGGGGGGGGTTGCGGCATGGGGGGGTTGCGGGCATCGGGGGGGTTGCGGCATGGGGGGGGGTTGTGGCAATGGGGGGGGTTGCGGCATGGGGGGGGTTGCGGCATGGGGGGGGTTGCGGCATGGAGGGGGTTTGGGGGCAGCGGCGTGCAGAGAGGGGGGGCGACGGATGCCCGGGGCCAACGCACCGTCGCCCCCCCCTCTGTACGCCGCTGCCCCCTACCCCAACCACCCCCCCTCACCACTCCTGCTTCCCTCCAACGCCCCTACCACCCTCCAACGCTGCCACCCCATCTCTCGCAACGCCGCAACCCCCCACCCTCAATGTCGCAACCCCCCCTCAACGCCGGGTCCCCCCCCTCTCAACGCCGGGTCCCCCCCCACTCAACGCCGGTACCCACACTCCGTCCCCCTCCCTCTGAAGGCCGGTACCCACACACCCCCCCTCCCTCTGAAGGCCGGTACCCACATCCCCCCTCTCTCCTCCTCCATCCTTCCTTCCTCCTCCCCCCTTCCTTCCTCCTCCCCCCTTCCTTCCTCCTCCCCCCCTTCCTTCCTCTGTTAGTGGGGGGGGGGGGGTGCGGCGTTAGTGGGGGGGGGGGGGTGCGGCGTTGGAGGGGGGTAGGGGTGGTGAAGGGGGTAGGGGTGGTAAGGGGAGGGGGTTGGGGTAGGGGCAGCGGCGTGCAGAGGGGGGGCGATGGTGCGTTGGCCCCGGGCATCCGTCGCCCCCCTCCTCTGCACGCCGCTGCCCCTACCCCAACCCCCCCCTCATCACCCTACCCCCCTCCAACGCCGCCCCCCCCTCTCTCAACTCAACACCGCACCCCCCCAACCGCCGGTCTGTCTCTCTCCTCCTCCCCCCCCCCCCCCAAATGCCGGTCTGTCTCTCTCCTCCTCCCCCCCCCCCCAAAATGCCGGTCTGTCTCTCTCCTCCTCCCCCCCCCCCCAAACGCCGGGTCAGTCTCTCTCCTCCCCCCCCCCCCCCCCAAATGCCGGTCTGTCTCTCTCCCCCCCCCCCCCAAATGCCGGTCTGTCTCTCTCTCTCTCCCCCCCCCCCCCACCAAATGCCGGGTCTGTCTCTCTCCTCCTCCCCCCCCCCAAAATGCCGGTCTGTCTCTCTCCTCCTCCTCTCCCCCCCCCCCCAATGCCGGTCTGTCCTCTCTTTCCTCCCCCCCCCCCAAAATGCCGGTCTGTCTCTCTCTCCTCCCCCCCCCCCCAAAATGCCGGTCTGTCTCTCTCCTCCCCCCCCCCCCCCAAACGCCGGGTCAGTCTCTCTCCTCCCCCGCCCCCCCCAAATGCCGGTCTGTCTCTCTCACTGTCCCCCCCCCCAAATGCCGGTCTGTCTCTCTCCTCCTCCTCCTCCCCCCCAATGCCGGTCTGTCTCTCTCTCTCTCCCCCCCCCCCCAAAATGCCGGTCTGTCTCTCTCCTCCTCCTCCCCCCCCCCCCAATGCCGGTCTGTCTCTCTCTCTCCCCCCCCCCCCCAAAATGCCGGTCTGTCTCTCTCCTCCTCTCCCCCCATGCCGGGTCAGTCTCTCTCCTCCCCCCCCCCCCCCCCAAAGCAGGTCTGTCTCTCTCTCTCCCCCCCCCCCCCCCCCAAATGCCGGTCTGTCTCTCTCCTCCTCCCCCCCCCCAAATGCCGGGTCTGTCTCTCTCCTCCTCCCCCCCCCCCCCCCCCCAAACGCCGGGTCAGTCTCTCTCCTCCCCCCCCCCCCCAAATACCGGTCGTTCTCTCTCTCTCCCCCCCCCCCCAAATGCTGGTCTGTCTCTCTCCTCCTCCTCCCCCCCCCCCCAATGCCGGTCTGTCTCTCTCTCCCCCCCCCCAAAATGCCGGTCTGTCTCTCTCCTCCTCCTCCCCCCCCCCCCCAATGCCGGTCTGTCTCTCTCTCTCCCCCCCCCCAAAATGCCGGTCTGTCTCTCTCCTCCTCCCCCCCCCCCCCCCCCCAAACGCCGGGTCAGTCTCTCTGCTCCCCCCCCCCCCCCCAAATGCCGGTCTGTCTCTCTCTCTCCCCCCCAAACAATGCCGGTCTGTCTCTCTCTCTCCCCCCCCCAAAATGCCGGTCTGTCTCTCTCCTCCTCTCCCCCCATGCCGGGTCAGTCTCTCTCCTCCCCCCCCCCCCCCCCCAAAGCAGGTCTGTCTCTCTCTCTCTCCCCCCCCCCCCCCCAAATGCCGGTCTGTCTCTCTCCTCCTCCCCCCCCCCCCCCAAATGCCGGGTCTGTCTCTCTCCTCCTCCCCCCCCCCGCCCCCCCCCCCCAAATGCCGGTCTGTCTCTCTCCTCCTCACCCCCCCCCCCAAACGCCGGGTCAGTCTCTCTCCTCCCCCCCCCCCCCAAAATACCGGTCTGTCTCTCTCTCTCCCCCCCCCCCCAAATGCTGGGTCTGTCTCTCTCCTCCTCCTCCCCCCCCCCAATGCCGGTCTGTCTCTCTCTCCCCCCCCCCCAAAATGCCGGTCTGTCTCTCTCCTCCTCCCCCCCCCCCCCCCCCCAATGCCGGTCTGTCTCTCTCTCTCCCCCCCCCCAAAATGCCGGTCTGTCTCTCTCCTCCTCCCCCCCCCCCCCCAAACGCCGGGTCAGTCTCTCTGCTCCCCCCCCCCCCCCCCCCAAATGCCGGTCTGTCTCTCTCTCTCCCCCCCCAAAAAATGCCGGTCTGTCTCTCTCCTCCTCCCCCCCCCCAAACGCCGGGTCAGTCTCTCTCTCCTCCCCCCCCCCCCCCCCAATGCCGGTCTGTCTCTCTCTTCCCCCCCCCCCCCCCAAAACACCGGTCTGTCTCTCTCCTCCTCCTCCCCCCCCCCCAATGCCGGTCTGTCTCTCTCTCTCCCCCCTCCCCCCAAAATGCCGGTCTGTCTCTCTCCTCCTCCCCCCCCCCCCCAAA
This sequence comes from Scyliorhinus canicula, assembly GCF_902713615.1. NCBI lineage: Eukaryota > Metazoa > Chordata > Chondrichthyes > Carcharhiniformes > Scyliorhinidae > Scyliorhinus > Scyliorhinus canicula. Next base: position 204,245,710 of record NC_052152.1, on the reverse strand, counting down.
CGCCGGGTCAGTCTCTCTCCTCCTCCTCCCCCCCCCCCCCAAAAAAAACACCGGGTCTCACCACTTCCGCAGCTGGTGAAACTGACGCGTATCGCGTCAGTCCGCTGCTGGCCCCTCCGGGAACGGAGAAAAGCTGCCTAAAAGAAGGCCCCCACGCCGGAGTCATCTACACCAATTTTGCTCGCCGGAAATCGGCGTTACGACGGTCTGCAGAGAATTTCGCCCTATGTTAGCAATCCAAAATGCTGAAGTACAGACAATGAAAAAATCTTTGGTGCCAAGATGCATACAAAATAGGCAATGATGATTTTCTCTATTCTTTAACTTTACCGCTTTACCATAATTCCTAATTAAGAGAGCTCATGATAACAAGGCACCAAAGATGCTCTCACTTATTGAGGTACCAAATATATTCTCTGCATTGAATCCCTACAGATTTTAAACACGATTGAGGCCTGAATCTTTATAAATGAAGGAGAAAGTCTCCTGCTTATCCAAAATGGTACCAGAGGTCTGAAGCCAGAGGTCCCACCCTGAACCCAACCCCCACCATTTTTGTAAGGCGGGGAACTGAGATGAGTTGCATTTTTCACATTGTCGTTAATGTAGGCAACTACACACGTTAAAGTGAAGCTGCCTTCAGTCAGATCCAATTTTCATCATTGGGATGTCCAAAAGCATGACTTGTGCCCTTTGGACCTATCAGAGAAGGTCTAAAGTTAACAGATTCTTTGGAGAGGTAAAGTACCCTGCCGGATATGTTCCCTGGGTACATTTGGGAGAAGTCAAGTGCTCTTTGGTTGACGGCCACCCTGAATCTTTACGTCACGGGGTCCTTCAAAACGCAGAGTGGAACCCGGTCCAAGATCTCGCAGACCTCGGTGCACAGATTCATCCATGCCGTCAGGAAGGCCATATATGCTTGGTCGGCACAATAAATCAGCTTCAATATATGGACCAAGCCCACCAGTAAGCCCGAACAGCAGGGTTTGCCGTCATCGCCTGGATGCCCCAGGGTCAGGGGATGATTGACTGGACACATGTCCCCCCAGAAGCTCGGCTGCATGAGCTTCATGAACGTGCAGCTGGTGTGATGTCTCTTTCGAGGTGCACCCCCTGGGTGAGGAGATGGCTTCTGGGCGACAGAGGTATCTGCTGCAGCCATGGATGATGCCACCTATCCAGAGGCAACAGGCCGGCGTCAAGACCCGCCACAACGCCCATGCCATGACCAGGTCGTGATCTCTGCATTGAATCCCTACAGATTTTAAACAGGATTTGGTTCAGGTGCCTCGACTGATCTGGAGGGGGACTCCGGTATAGTGCTAAAAGGGTCTCCCACATCGTGGTGGCCTGTTGCATCCTCCACAACGTTTTGCAGTAGAAAGGCGATATGCTGGAGGATGGGGATGAACGGCAAAGGGGACCCAGGTCACATGGCGGGAATCACAGCAGGCCACCTCCACCACTGATGTACTGCCTGGGGGGAACCACCTAGATGCAGCATTAGGGCCCGTTAGGCTCGAAAGTTAGACACCAGTTAAGTTTAAAAAAATATAAATTTAGAGTACCCAATTCTTTTTTCCAATTAAGGGGCAATTTAGCGTGGCCAATCCACCTCGCCTGCAAATCTTTGGGTTGTGGGGGCGGAACACGGGGAGAATGTGCAAACTCCACACAGTCAGTGACCCAGAGCTGGGATCGAACCTGGGACCTTGGCGCTGTGAGGCAGCAGTGCCGACCACTGTATCACCGTGCTGCCCTAGACATCAGTTAAGTTCACACACAGGATAGCATTCGGGGCAAGGGCACAAACCTGTAGAGACATGTTCACCTATTCACAATGAACATCTGTTCACAAACATTTCAACCTGCCTTGGTGCTCTGTCAGAAGGATGGGATGGATGGGCTAGACTGGGCTAGCTGCTGATACCCACCCCAGTCTAATAGTATTAATTTATTTTTATTTTTACAACAACAGCAAGCATAGTATGTACACATAGTCCAAATCTATAAATTAACTTGCAGTCAAAAGAACTTGCAGATTCAGTGTTGTCCATGACATTCTCATGCTCAGGAACTCCTGAACTATCTGACGCTGCAGCTGACATTGATTCTGACGTGGATTCATCACCCATCACATTGTTGCGAAAGTCTTCTCTGGTTTTCATGAGAGTGTGATGATTTCTTCTTAAAACCAACCCATTCTCTGTCTGTACATTGCAGGAACGAGGTGCTACTTCTTTCAGTACAATGGCTTTTCTCGACCAATTACCCGAATCTTCTATCCTCACAATGTCATCACTACTTAGAGGTGGTAAAGTTCTTGATGCTCTATCATAGAACTGCTTTTGTTTTGCTTTAATGTTTTGCATTTCCTGCAGTACCAATGCAATCTTCTCCTTCTTTGCCAAGTATGGAAGTGTGGTATGCAACCTTCTATTCATGGGTAACTCTGCTGGCAATCTACCATGTGACAATGGTAATGTTCTGTAACTCAACAGTGTTGGATGTGGATCAGATTGGCTGTCCATTGGCTGTCCATTACTTTCTTCAACAATTGCTTCACAATATGTACACCTTTTTCAGCTTTTCAATTGGCTTGAGCATACAACGGACTCAACGTGATTGAAATCATATGTGACTGCGAAGTGTTGCTACTCTTTACAGCTAAAACAAGGACTGTTATCGCTTCGTTTGCAGTATTACATTAATTGCCATTATGCTTGTTAGGAGAGCCATTTTGGGATCATTTGAAAAATAGCCTATGATCATTAAATAAGCTTTCCCTCGTTGGTGAAAGAGATCCATAGCTACTTTCTGCCATGGTTCCATAGGTAAATCAGATATTTGCATTGGTTCTCTTGTTTTCTTGAAGTGATGCTTCCGGCATGTGTCACAATCACAATGCCATGCGATGAGAGCTTGTCACCTCAGTTACTCCAAATTGGCACTTTTGCTTATTGAGCTTCAGGCCATTTCCCCTGATGCTTGTTAGAACTTTAAGCAACCTCGTATTTTGCTCTTCTATGGTGAAGGCCCCAATGATGATATCATATCCACATACACACAAATACCTTCGATGCCTTCGATTATGTGCTCCACGGCATGGTGAAAAATTTCTGATGCCGAAATTGTGTTAAACGGCATTCTGAGAAAGCGGTACCGTCCAAATGGCGTATTAAAAGTGCAGTATTTTGTACTTTGTTCCTCTAGCTTTAGTTGCCAGAAATCTTGAGAGGCGTCAGGTTTCGTAAAGAATTGTGCACCATCTCAGATGTGATTTCCTCACGCTTTGGTATTTGGTAATGTTCTCTTTTGATATTCTCGTTCAGAACTTTAGGATCCATGCATATGCGAATATCGACATTCTTTTTCTTTACACAAACCATGGAGTTTGCCCAATCGGTAGATTCTTCTATCTTTCTGATTACTTTTAATTTTATCATTCTGTCTAGCTCGTTTTTGAGGCGATCCCAAAGAGGTGTAGGTACTCTTCTTGGTGCCTTTATCACAGGTTTTGCATCCTCTTTGATTTGTATCTTGTAGCGGAATGGTAATGTACCAAAACCGATGAACACATCGCTGAATTTGCTGATAATGTTTTCAGAATCATCGGAGTGTTGATCCAATCCTTTGTGGATGCGATGTACCAACTGCACAAGACCTAATTCTTCACAGGACTTATAACCTATTAATAAATCCAAGCCCTCAGATGCAATACAGAATGGGATGGAATAAACTGTGTTCTTCACCAACACACAGGTCACAAGCACTATAAAATTTAATGCTTGAACCATTGTAATCTCACAGATATTTTTTTATTTCTTCTAATCGCCTGAATTTTTAGATTTTTCAAATCAGTCATGCTGATTTAATTGGCTTTGGCACAGTGTCTAACTTCAATTGGACCACTGTACCGTTCACTTCAAATGATAGCAGCAATTTGTCCTCATCAACCACATTTATTTTAAATGGAGTATGAGTTTGCATTTTTTTTAAGAACTGGAGAATTTTCTGATGTCTCCAAAAATGATTCTTCTCTGTTATTACTCCAACAAACAATGATGTTTCATCACTGGAGTCTGTGTCTTCCACTGTGCTGACTGATCTGGGATTGAGCTTAGAGCGACGCCACCATTATTGAGAAACATTTTAGAATGCAGTGCTGCTAGCTTGTGAGCCTGACAAATCTTAACTGTTTGTTCCAAAAAGAGCTCCAATTCCCTCAGCAACCATTCCCTCAGCTTATTTTCATTCACATCAAACACAATCTGTCCCGAATCATGGAAGATTCCACCGCAGAAAAATTACAGGTTGTAGCTATTAACTTTAAATCAGTGATGAAATGATCTATAGACTCTTCGGTCTTCTGTAAAAGTGATCTAAACACATAGGGCGAGATTCTCCGCAAATGCGGAGAATCGTAAAGGCTGCCGTGGGACAGGCCGTGACCCACGGCAGCCTTCACGCCCACTTCTGTGCCCGATTCTCCCCCCCCCGGGCGGGGCTAGGAGCGCGGCCCCGTGCGTCACGGCGGCGCGGCCTTGACGACCGTCGTCAAGGCCGTGCATGCGCAGTTGGCGTCTTTTCCCTCAGCCGCCCCGCAAGACGTGGCGGCTTGATCTTACGGGGCGGCGGAGGGAAAAGAGTGCATCCGTTACGGATGCACGGCCCGCGATCGGTGGGTACCGATCGCGGGCCTATGCCCCCTTGGCACAGCCGTGGTACTGCTGTGCCAATCGTGCCCCCAGATGCCCCAAATGGGCATCTGGCGTCCGTTTCACGACGGCAGCGGCAGGTGTGTTTGCTGCCGTGTTGAAACGGGCGCGAAGGCCCGGCCGCTCGGCCCATCGGCCTCGGAGATTACGGCGAGCGGTGATTCGTGGCGTGGGTCGGGCGTGGGGGTGGGGGGAGAATAGCGGGAGGGGGTGAAAAATGTCGGGAGTCCCTCCCGCTATTCTCCCACCTGGCGTGGGGGGGGGGGCGGAGAATCGCGCCCATAGCATTCATACATTTTATTCTTTCTGGGAGTGCAATGTGAATCAAATCTTCAAATTACTTTGTTAAAATTTTTACTATCTTCATCATTTGAAAATTTAAACGTATTAAGCTCAGCATTGCTTTGGCCCCTGCTGCTGTTAGGAGCATAGCCCTCTGATGCAAATCTGATTGATCTCCTAAATTTACTGCAGTAAGAAATAGATTAAATTGTTGTTTAGACACATGCCTGTTGCTGATCACAATACCATGCAAAATCTTCAAACCTCTGTGGACCTCGTGGCGGGCTGATAGTTTTTCCTCAGTGTTTAATACCATCCAACCCTGGTACCATGTAATGTTATTGTCGTATGGCCTGATTTATATTGCAAGAACACTTGTAGTGAAAGCTATAAACGATTTATTAACATTAACTGTGGGTCAAATATATACAAAACAACAGATGAATAACACTATGAACATACACATGCAACTTTTCTCTTCCAGCTTCCTCGTCAGTCTGAGGTCACCTGACTAGCATTCACTTATATACTAACAAGACTTCACAGTCGGTGAATTATAACACAACCATGATATCACCATACCGACCAGGTCCAGTGCCCATCACTCAGCGGCGGTGAGGGGTCGCACATCCAGCAAGGCCCCACCTCCAGTCTTCTCTCTCTCCCTGCGGTTGTGCGCCTCCTTATCCAGGGTGGGGGGGGCAACCGGAAGGGCAACCGTGCGTGGCACCACCATGCCAACCCCTGGATCGTGTGTACCCATTCCTGGTGCAACCCTTGTCCCTGCCTAGCTGCCCCACTGACCACCCATAACCCCCATTGACTGCCAAGGCCTCTGACTGTGCGGTTGAAGGCTATCACTAACAAGGAATTGGCAATCGTGGTCAAGTGAGCACTTCACACAACTCAAATGGATTCTCATGGGTGGACGGGTCATGTAGCATGTGGGAGCCATTGTCCAGCATCCCAATCACACCCTGATGCATTTACACTGTGCTTGAACACTGCGGGAGGCAATACCACACACGCAGCAGCCAACATCCGAACACACAAGGGATGGGACACAGCTCCAGTGACATTTCCACAGCCAGAGGGTGGGTGAGTGCCACGGGCAGGTGGTGAGGGGATGCCTGCAGAGATGGGCAAAGGGTACAGAGGTCAGCCCGCATTGCAGAAAAAGGTGACATGCATCATAGGGGTTGGTTTTGTTTTGTTATGCTCTTGACGTAGCATAAGCTGCTTCCTTGATGTACACTCTGACAAAGGAAGGTTCAGACTTGGAGATAGCTTTAACACATTTATTAAACTGTTAACGATTCTCCTACTTGGATTCGACTCTCCTGTTAATCCTGCTACAGCTACTCAGACTGACAAACCAGTCTGCTACAATCCAGGTGGTGGGTGTGATGTGTTTCAAATCAACCCTATGTACTCACCGAGTGTCTCCACTGGAAAGAGGAAGATCATGTGTGCTCTGTCCTTTTATATGGGTTGGTATAATGCCCTCCTGTGGTAGTGTCACCTCTGTGTGTATCGTGAATGCCCATTGGTCGTGTCCTATCTTACTGGCCTATTGGTTGAATGCCTGTGTGTCATGTCTCTGGTACTCCCTCTAGTGTCTATCTAGTCTACGTGTATTTATATTAATCCCTTGTGTATTTACAGTGATGCATATCACCACAGGTTTAGCACAATGGGCTAGACAACTGGCTTGTAATGCAGAACAAGGCCAGCAGCACAGGCTCAATTTTCATAACAGCCACCCCGAACAGGTGCCGGGATGTGGCGACCAGGAGCTTTTCACAGTAACTTAATTGAAGCTTACTTGTGACTATAAGCAATTATTATTATTATTTGTGGTTGTGCACAAGGATGTTTATTGTGTTATACAATTCTCCACCCTCCCAAAGGTGCTATCCCTTTCCCCGTCCCCAGCCCCTCACCCCCCTACCTACCCTCCCACCCCTTCCTTTCCACCCAGGTACCCTTAGTGATCCTCAATGTGCTTTGCCTTCCTAGCTCTACCGATACATCTAGCGGTGTCCCCAGGATGCACATCAGAGGTGAAGGCAGCGAGCTGCTTACCATGTCCTGTGGCCTTCGATGCCCCTGGTGAGCGTCCTCTGGGGGCTCTGGGCCCGGAGGGTCCCAGCTCACTTGTCAGCAGCACAATCACAGCTGTGCCGCCCTATTCCATTTGCTGGCTGTGGGACATGGGACGGGTCCAGGTTTGCACTCAGTGCACTTTCCTCCTGCCCGGTGCCCATAGGGCCCTGGGGTTCACCTTGGGACAGCTGGGGGCAGCTGGTGCGAGCCCCAGCTGTCAATGCATCATCTGGCTCTGCCAACCTTGGCACTTCCCCATGGTCCGCATCATGGTGTCTACACCCACGGCGATGATCCTCAGTGACTGGGCCATGCCCTGCAGCTCCTCAGCAATGCCCACCTGCAACAGGGACAAGCTCCGCAATGCCTCGGTCATGACCATCTGAGATCGAGGCATGTCCCACAGAACCTCATCAAGGTCAGCCTGGTACTGGGTTACATCCCCAGCGAGGCGGACATTCTACCGAGACCCTCAGCCATGGGCTTCACTGACAGCGCGACACCTTGTACACCTTCACTAATGGAGCTGAAGTCATGCATTAGGCCCTCCACTGCACTTGTCAACCTAGCAGTGTTGACCTCGGTGCCACGCATTGCCGTCGACATCTCCTGCGCCCGTAGCCTCTCAGACTCCTCTAATCGGCTATGGACATGCTGGAGTGACGCTGACACCTCCCTCTGAATGACCCGACGGCATCCTAATGTCTCCATCAGCTCCGGGATGACCTCTTCCACAGGACACAACATCAGGCTGGGGCCCAGCAAACCTCTGACTGCAGTCTCGCCTGGGGGTTCCTCCCTCCGCCTGATGTGCATCAGCAGCAATGTGGTACTGACCACTAACATTTCCCACTGAGGTATGTGCATCTGCACTGGTGAAGGGCAGCGATGACAGCTGTGACGCAACTATTACGGTGGCATGTGGTTCACAGTGGTGGGAGGGGTGTGTGAAGGAAGGGTTGGGGGGGGGGGGGTTGAAGGGGAGGAAGATTTGCAGGTTGCATGGAGAGTTGGAGGGGCGGATGCTCCCATGGGGGCAGAAAGGACTTGGGGGCGGGGAGGGGTGGAAGGGTGGTTGCTGTCTGCTCAGTTGTGTTGGTTATTCACCCGTTTCCTGCACTGGAGGCCAGTTCTCCTGGTCACATTCACAGCACTCACAGCTGCCGCCTCATCCCAGGCAGCATTGGCTGCCATATGACTGACCACCCTGGACCTTTGGGGGAACAGGACATCCCTCCTGGCCTTCACAGCATCTAGCAGCCTCCCCAGAACAACGTCCCAGAATCTTGGGACCGGTCTCCTGGGCGCCATTGTTTGAGCTGGCTGGGGTTGGCTAGGCAAGTGCAGCTTATATGCTGCACAACCTTGTTAGTGGGGGCTGGTGAGCACGGTGCTTATGAATCAGCTGACCAGCCTTCATTTGTGGCGAGAAGCCAGTGAGGACTCGTTAAATGGACCAATTAATGTGGAATAGCGTTGCTACCCTCGCTGGGCTGAGCACCAGGTAGCTCACGGCAATTCCCACTTGCTCCACCCCCTGGAAATCTTTCTGGAAAATCGTGCCTTAATCTCTCAAATGTTTAATGGGACAAGGTACCTACAGAGGTGAAATTTCTAGAAAACCTAGCGGAGAGAAACCTGAAAGTGGAAGCTCGTTGACTGAGTTGGAGTTCTCTCAGGGCTCACGGGTTGAAAAAATGGAGGAGGCGGCTTACGCAACTCCGGCCACTCCACTGATAGCCAAGAACCTTACTAGAACCTTGGCTGCACAATTTGACAAACACTGGCAGGTTGAGGTAGGGGACCTCCGCAAATCGATGAAAGAAGCCTTTACTCCCATTCGTTTGGTGCTGGAGAGGACCAACGAAACAATAAAGGTACATGATGACATTATAAGGAATGGAGTTGGTCCTTTTGAAGCATAGTGACCAGATTGCCTAACTGGAGGCAGAGATGTCTTTGATAGCTGATGAGAGTGAAGTGCTGAAGGCCAAAATGAATGAATTGGAGGATCATTCTTGGAAGCAAAATATCTGAATTGTGGTGCTGCCAGAAGGTATGGAAGACCTAACCTCCACAGGGTATTTTGCAGAGGTGTTTGGGAAGATGTGAGGGAATATAGACTCGGATCTCTTCCCGAGCTGGACAAAGCCCGCTGGACACTTTGAAAGAGATCTAGTCCCAGTGGACCACTGCAAGTAGTAATCGTGAGATTTCACAGCTTCCAAGAAAAAGAGCAGATCCTGAGATGGGCAAGGAAGCATCGCAACTACAAATGGGAAGGCCACACCATCAGATTTTACCAGGATGTGGGAGCAAAGTTAGCAAAGAAGTGGGTGGCTTTCAAGAAGGCCAAAGCCGCCCTGTATAAAAGCGGAGTCCGGTTTGGGGTGTTGTACCCGGCGCGGCTAAGAGTGACTTTTCAGGATATTTTTGGGATGCCTCAGAAGATGGATTCTTTTGTAAAGAAGCATGTGCTGGATGCGGGATGATTAAGGGTTTTCAGGTTTTTGGATGTTGGGGTGGGCATATTAATACATGAAATTGTTCGGGTTCCTTTTTCGTGTTTGTATTTTTCTATTTTTGTTGGGTTTGAATGATTTGCAAGTTGGGCTTGGATATAGTTTTAGGTGGGTTTTTGTTCAAATTGCTTTAAATGTTGTGATAATATATAGCTCTCTGCTGGAGTACCATGTTTTAAGGTCTTTTTATAATTTGTGGGCACGATATACCGGCATTGTTCCGTCCGAACAGGAGCGGTAATCAGTAGATGCCGGGAGAAGCCGCATGTGGACTCCCCAGCAGCCAGCACACCTCGTGCGATCTGCCAAGACATTGCGAGGTGGCATGATCAAGATCCCGTCCACAATGGTAGCGACGAAACCACACACGTCTAAGTAGATTTTAAACCTATTAAGGCATACTCACCTGGGATCTATCAGTTTCCCAGCACCTAACGGCAAGCTAGGGAGTCCCCAGCTGGGCACCTTTCAATACTGGTCCACATAAGCATGGACCAGTATTGAACAGGCCCTTGTAGGCCCCTGGGTGATCAGGGGCAGTTCAGAGTGGCCCCCTGGCCCTTTCCCTGCAACACAAGCACCTGGGCACTGCCACCTTTGCATTGCAACCCTGGCACTGCCAAAGTGTCCGGGTGGCACTGCAAAGCTGGCAGGAGCACTCACAGGGTTCCACGATGGCAGTATCAGTGTACCCGGGTGCCAGAGTGGGTCAGGGCAAGGGCCTGAGGGGTCCATGCCCATAAAAGGAGGGCGGAGTGGGGCATGAAGGGTAGGTGTACAGGGCAGGTATGAAGGGGCCTCTGGAAGGTTGGAGGGGTGAAGGGTTAGGGTCCTGGAAGGGGAAGGCCCAGAATGGGGGTGTGGGAAGACCAGAGTTGGGGAGCCCTCAGCGACACTATAGCAGGGTGTCATCACTTGAAGGCTGTGGGGTAATGTCCATATGGGAGTGACATTGCCCATTGGTGGGGGAGGGTTGGGAGACAAAGAACAAAGAAAAATACAGCACAGGAACAGGTCCTTCGGCCCTTCAAGCCTGCTCAGACTATGCTGCCCGACTAAACTAAAATCTTCTCCACTTCCGGGGTCCGTATCCGTCTATTCCCATCCTATTCATGTATTTGTCAAGATGCCCCTTAAATGTCACTATCGTCCCTGCTTCCACCACCCCCTCCGGCAGCGATGTCCAGGCACCCACTACCCACTGTGTTAAAAACTTCCCTCCTACATCTCCTCTAAATCTTGCTCCTCGCACCTTAAACATGTGCCCCCAAGTAATTGACCCGTCTACACTGGGGAAAAGCCTATGACTATCCACTCTGTCTATGCCCCTCATAATTTTGTGGACCACTATCAGGTCGCCCTTCAACCTCCTTCGTCCCAGTGAGAACAAACCGAGTTTATTCAAACTCTCCTCATAGCTAATGCCCTCCATACTAGGCAACAGCCTGGTAAATCTCTCTGCACCCTCTCTAAAGCCTCCACATCCTTCTGGTAGTGTGGTGACCAGAATTGAACACTATACGCCAAGTGTAGCCTAAATAAGGTTCTATACAGCTGCAACGAAAGGGACAATGCTGGAAAATCTCAGCAAGTCTGGCAGCATCTGTAGGGAGAGAAAAGAGCTAACGTTTCGAGTCCGATGACTCTTGTCAAAGCTCCACGTGACGCCACCACCAAACACATCTTCCCTTCACTCTCTCTGTCAGCATTCCGCAGAGACCGTTCCCTCCGAGACAATCTGGTCCACTCCTCCACCATACCCAGTACCTCTCCCATCACCCATGGCACCTTCCCATGCAATCGCAGAAGGTGTAACACCTGCCCCTTTACCTCTTCCATGCTTAACATTCCAGGCCCAAAACACTCATTCCAGGTTAAGCAGCGTTTCACTTGCATCTCTTTCAACCTGGTCTATTGCATTCGCTGCTCCCAATGTGGTCTCCTCTATATCGGAGAGACCAAACACAGACTGGGTGATCGCTTTGTTGAGCATCTTTGGTCTGTGCGCCTTCAGGGTCCTGACCTTCCTGTTGCTTGCCATTTTAACAAAACACCCTGCTCCCATGCCCACATGTCTGTTCTTGGCCTACTGCAATGTTCCAGTGAAGCGCAACGCAAACAGGAGGAACAACATTTCATCTTCCAGTTAGGCACGCTACAGCCTTCCGGCCTGAACATCGAATTCAACAACTTGCGATGATCAGCCCCACCTCGACCCATTTGTTTTCATTTCATTTTAACTATCTTTTACCATTTCTTTCTTTCCTGCACCTTTCTCCTCTTTGCTTTCCCCCTTCCCCTTACCTCACACCTACAGTTCATCCTCTGATGTTAGTTTCCCCGCTGTTTGACCTTTCACATCTTTTGTCCTCTCTGGGAACTGCCATTAGCACTCTTTCCCCTTGGTTTCTGTGGCCATTAGCACCAAGTTTCCCTGGGTTTCTGTGGCTATGACTCATCTTTCATTCTCCCTCCACAGTATAAATATTTCCCACTCTCTCTGTCTGTTAGCTTTGACAAAGAGTTATTGGACTCGAAACGTTAGCTCTTTTCTCTCCCTACAGATGCTGCCAGACCTGCTGAGATTTTCCAGCATTGTCCCTTTCGTTTCAGATTCTAGCTTCCGCAGTAATTTGCTTTTATCTATACAGCTGCAACATGACTTGCCAATTTTTATACTCAATGCCCCGGCCAGTGAAGGCAAACATGCTGTATACCTTCTTGACTACCTTTGCCACCTGTGTTGCCCCTTTCAGTGATTTGTGGACCTGTACACCTAGATCTCTCTGACCTGGAAGCTCACTTTGAAAATGGCAGCCCGATCTCTGAAGAACTTGCCTGGCCTGTGAGTTTAGTTCCCCTAAGATCAAAACAGGACCCAAGAAAGTGACTAAGTGTGGTTAGATAGCGGTGAGGAATCCGCCAACAGAGCTAATGGGAAAGTCCCAGCAAAACCTGTGTTGTTACTCGTGTCTTAATAAAGCTCGTAGTCTCAAATGTGGAGAAGATGCTTTATTGTGAGTTCGTTCTCTCTTCAGAGCTGTTTCCTACGGCTACCTTCAGTGTTCCTAGCTGGCGTGTGTGTGTGTGTGTCCTGCTCCAAGTTCTGCCCTCTGTGAAGTGTGTCCTCACTTCCTGTCCCCGTCTATTTATATGGCTCTCCCGTGCCCCCTCTAGTGTTTGCTGAGTTGTATTGCATCTAGTTAACTTGTGATCACCACATCCCCCTTTTTCTCTTTACATATTTTCTGTACATCGTTAAAGAAAATTGTACATCGTGTCCCGGTGTATTCATAGCTCTCCCTCTGGTGTTTGCTCAGTTGTTTTGTATCTAGTCAATCTACGATCACCACATCCCCCTTTTTCTCTTTACATATTTGCTGTACATCGTTAAAGAAAATTATAGAAAACAGTTACTTATGATATGCGTATCTATACAGGTGATGGTGCTATTGCATATTTTACAAAGCCAATGTCTTTATATGTCCAATCTTAATAAAAACATTTATGAGTCCAAACTTGATGAATTTGTTCAGAGCTTTTTTTCTTTTTGTTGTTGATGACGTGGTGATATTGATATTGCAAGTCCGCTGTGAATGTTGTTGGTGTTCCTTGTTATTTTAAGTACCCAATGCATCATCCCGAGGTGTTTGCATGGTCACCTCACTGATGTTGACTGGCATGGACTTTTTTTCTGTGCTTGTGGTGTTGATTTATTGTCTCATCCACCTTGGATGCTGGTGTGCTTGCTCGTTCTGGAGCAGACGTGAGTTTGTGCGATTCGTTGTCATCCCATGACATGTTTGTAGTCTTGTCATCGTTTTGCAGTGTGCTGTGGCATTGTCCTTCATGCGCCGAGTAGTACCATTGTGTACAAGTCGTTGTTTCATTGCTGTTGTTTCTGTCGTTCCTGTTTTTGTTGTTTTCGTTGCCGTACTTGTTGCTGTTTTTGTCGTTTCTGTCTTTGGTGTTGGCACTGTCGTTGTTCCTGACTTTGTTGTTTTCGTTGCCGTTCGTGTTGCTGTTTTTGTCGTTTCTGTCTTTGGTGTTGTCGCTATCTTTGTTCCTGACTTTGTTGTTTTCGTTGCCGTTCTTGTTGTTTCTGTCTCTGTCGTTGTCGCTATCTTTGTGCCTGACTTTGTTGTTTGTCTTGTTGCGCTTCATGTTGCTTTTGTTCTTTCTGTTGTCGTTCTCGTTTCTGCTGTGCTTCTTGCTATTGTTGTTGGTCTTGTTACGCTTCATGTTGCTTTTGTTCTTGCTGTTGTTTGTCCCGTTTCTGCTGTGCTTCTTTTGACTTTTGTTTTTCTTGTTATACTCTATTCGTGTCCCGAGTGGATAATTTGAGTCATTGAGCATTTCGTCTCGAGAGTGGTGCGAATGATCTGATGTTGCATCGGTGCAGGTGACATCAATCATTTGTGGAGAATTGGATTCCTCATCTTTGCTTTTTTGGTGCTCCTCTTCCGGAGTCAAATTCTTCTCGATTTCGTTTGACGCGGTGTCTCTGGATTCTTGGCGCTCCTCTTCTGGAGTCAAAACCTCCATGATTACAATTGACGTGGTGTCTGTGGACTTCTGGCGCTCCTCTTCTGGAGTCCAAATCTGCATGATTTCAGTTGACGTGGTGTCTCCGGACTCTTGGTGCTCCGCTTCTGGAGTTGAAATCTTCATGATTTCCGTTGATGTTGTCTCACTGGACTCCAGGTGCTCCTCTTCTGGAGTCAAAATCTGCATGGTTTCTTTTGGCTTGGTCTCTCTGGACTCCAGGTGCTCCTCTTCTGGAGTCAAAATCTGCATGTTTTCTTTCGGCATCGTCTCTCTGGACTGTTGGGTGGCCCGACTCTGTGCTTCTGTACAGACAAGCTGAGAACTGTCAGTCTCGCTGTGATCCTGTACGTCGAGTGTGATCACCTTGTCACTGTCTTCGCATGCAGTGGGTAGAGGTGCATTGTCTTCTTTTTGTTCCTGTGAGCTTGGTAGACTTTCATAGTCTGCTTGCGGTTGCTCAGATACAGCGGGTTTACCTGCATGGTCTTGTTCATGCATGGTGTTCGCCAGGGAGTGTTTGCTTGCATCCCTTTTGGAGTCTTTCATCACTCGCACTGTGGAGCCTGTCATCGCTCGCTCTGTGGAGTCTTCCTGTGCTCTCTGTGTGGCGTCGTCTTCGTCTAGGGTATTGCTGTCATCCAATGTATCGACGAGCTGCCATGGCATCATGGTGTTGGATTCATCTACCATGAGTAGAGTCGTGTTGAGCTCTGCAACGGTGTCGCTGATGCTGTGATCAGCATGTCCAAATAACTCCTCCATGTCTGAGTAGTATTCTTTGATACCCATTTCATCTTCGTTGGCTTCTTCTACCACGAGTTGATTCGTGTTGAACTTGGCGACCGTGTCGCTGATGCTGTGATAAGCATATCCGACTGACTCAGCTGTGTCTGAGTAGTATTCTTCGAAAACCAAATCATCCTGGTTGGATTCTTCTACCATGAGTTGATTCGTGTTGAACTTTGCGACCGTGTCGCTGATGCTGTGATAAGCGTATCCGACTGTCTCAGCCATGTCTGAGAGGTAATCTTCGAAAAACAAATCATCTTTTGTTGTTTCGGAATTCTTTTTGTTCTCTTCACTTTGGGTGGTGCAGACTGCTTTTTTCAGGGTGTTGTGCAAGTTGTTTTTAACTGTTGGTTTAAGTTCAGGCGTTTTTCTGTGTTCTGAGGCAAGAAAATTTGTGTTTACCACTTTAAGTGTCTTATTTTCAATTTTCGGGCATTTCCCTTTTAAGTGGGCGTGGTCGGGATGCTCAGACGTCATGACGTCACGCGTGGGAATGAATTGCGCATGCGCACATCGGCTTTCCTTCCCTGTGCGGTTCTGTGTCCATTGCGCATGCGCGGCTTGCGCATGCGCATGACGATCCGCGACCAAGACTTTTTTTGACTGCGCATGCGCGGCTTGCGCATGCGCATAACGATCGGCACCGCGATCTTTTTTAAACTGCGCATGCGCGGCTTCCGGTTCCGGCGCATGCGCAGACGCGATTTGTAGTTCTTTGCTTACCGGAGACTGCAAAATGTGCTCCGACGCCATTTTTTCGCGTTTTTCGCGGATTTCAGGGATTTTTCTTTCCCACCAGGACTGGATTTCTAAAAGTTGTAAGTAATCTTCTCTTCCCGATCTGGACAGGGTTTCAGCGTTTTGGCTTTGTGAGAAATTCTTGTTATTTCTTCTTTTTGATCTGTACTTTTCATTCGCGATTTCTTGTTCTTTTCGTGATTTTTTAAGTTTTGCATCACTCAGTCTCTGTGCAGTTTGGACTCTGAGCATGCCTTGCTGTTCAAATTTCTCACAGTACTCTTCAAATTTGTTTAGTAACGTTTGTAAGCTGTTTCTGTCTTCATCTTTTGAGTATTTAAATCCATTATACACTTTCCTATTTACAGGCCCTGCGGTGATAATTGCTATTTTAATGTTGTCTGAGGCTTCTTGTACATCATTAGCTGTGAGATAAATATCAAACATTTGTTTAAACCTTTTCCAGACATTTCTTACAACGCCAGTCTGGTCCAGCTGATCTGGGTATCCATACCACATCCTCGAATTAGCGATGTCTTCCCAAGTCAAATGTCCAGTAGGAGATTTCCATGCCATTTTGAGCTTTCTGTATCTGCCACTGAGTTGTCCTGTAGTAAGCGTCTGAAGCCACTCCTGGGTACCATGTGTTGTTACTCGTGTCTTAATAAAGCTCGTAGTCTCAAATATGGAGAAGATGCTTTATTGTGAGTTCGTTCTCTCTTCAGAGCTGTTTCCTACGGCTACCTTCAGTGTTCCTAGCTGGCGTGTGTGTGTGTGTGTGTCCTGCTCCAAGTTCTGCCCTCTGTGAAGTGTGTCCTCACTTCCTGTCCCCGTCTATTTATGTGGCTCTCCCGTGCCCCCTCTAGTGTTTGCTCAGTTGTATTGCATCTAGTTAACTTGTGATCACCACAAAACCCACCACAAATAGGCAGCACAGTGGTGCAGTGGTTAGCACTGGGACTACGGCGCTGAGGACCCGGGTTCGAATCCCGGCCCTGGGTCACTGTCCTTGTGGAGTTTGCACATTCTCCCCATGTAGCATTGTGGATAGCACAATTGCTTCACAGCGCCAGGGTCCCAGGTTCGATTCTGGCTTGGGTCACTGCCTGTGTGGTGTCTGCACATCCTCCCCGTGTGTGCGTGGGTTTCCTCCGGGTGCTCCGGTTTCCTCCCACAGTCCAAAAATGTGCAGGGTAGGTGGATTGGCCATGATAAATTACCCTTAGTGTCCAAAATTGCCCTGAGTGTTGGGTGGGGTTACTGGGTTATGGGGATAGGGTGGAGGTATTGACCTTGGGTAGGGTGCTCTTTCCAAGAGCTGGTGCAGACTCGATGGGCCGAATGGCCTCCTTCTGCACTGTAAATTCTATGTCTGCGTAGGTTTTGCCCCCACAATCCAAAGATGTGCTCATTAGGTGGATTGGCCACACCAAATTGCCCCTTAATTGGAAAAAAAATAATTGAGTACTCTAAATTTTTAAAACCAAACGCCACAATTGACACTGAAAATCATTTCCGTTAGATCGTGCCCTGTATCTTTATTCTGTAAGCATTTTTCTTCACTCTAGACAGGTGTAACCCAGCTAGCCGAAGAGTTAGCTAACAGGAGCCGTGCTGAGCGGCTGACTGCAGCTTTGTATTTTTATTTGGGGTTAGGTTTGTTACAAATAGGCTTTTAGTGGCTTATGTTTCCTTATTATTTTCCGTATGCGTTGTAATGACCTCCAATTAGCATTATTGGTTGGCCAATTGGAGTATGAGCTCCCTCAATGATAGCTCATTGAGGGGGCCCATAAAAGCACCTGTGTAGGCTTTGTGAGCAGTCTTAAGTTGACTGGAATGCTAGCAGCACTGTTTGGAGCTGCTCTTGTATCTAGTTATTGGCAATAAATATTGATGTGGTGACGGGACTCCTGCCTCCTGTGGATTACTACAGTGGCGACGAGGTAAAACAAAGAACTTTGCGGAGACCAGCTGCCGCACTCGGAGGGTAAGCCATGCTATTTCAAACCTTCCTCTTTTTTGAGAGGTTAGATGCATTCGACCCGACTATTGAGGACTGGTCCCAGTATGTGGAGAGAATGTGTTACTTCTTCCGGGCCAATGATATAATTACGGACGAACGGAGACGGGTTATCCTGCTGTCAGCGTGCAGACCCTCAGCTTTCGCTATTATACATAGTCTAACTTATCCCGATGCGCCGGACACGAATACTTTCCAAGAATTAACGGAATTGATGAAAGAGCACTACGACCCAAAACCACCCCTCATTTTGCGTAGGTACAGATTCTACACAGCGAAGCGGGAAGACAGGGAGTCAGTCACAAATTTCTTGACCCCCTGAGAAGGCTGGCGGAAAAATGTGAGTTCGGCCCGACGCTAAATTAAATGCTTCGGGACCGGTTAGTGTGTGGCATAAATGACCTCGCAATACAGAAGCGCCTGTTGGCGGAAATGCAGCTAGACTGCAGGCAGGCTTTATAGCTGTTGCACGTTTTACTATGGGTGTAAAACGCGTTTATTGGAGTGTATTAACACGCCTCCGTTTAAAGGCCGTGTGCTTAACACTGCTAGGCTCTATGTATGTATTTTCAGCTCGGGAGTCGCCAGGTGCCGTATCTAGACACCTCACAAATATTCCAAGGTCAGGTTCAAAGTAATAAAACGATACACCGATTAGTAAGTTCCAAACGATCAATATTTATTATACAATTATAATAAATACGCATGCACACGCTAAGGGACTAAGCTATGACTAAACTAAGCGATCAGAATACTTAACTAAACAGGAACAGGCAAGGTCAGGGAGCGAGGCCTTCGTTCCGATCTTGGTCTGCAACCTTCAGAGAGCGTGCTGGTCACTGGGGGTCTAGAGAGCCTGGTTCGCGTAGCGAGCGTCGTATTGGCACTTACGGTTCGGCGGCTGGTGCTCAACGGCTGGAGTCAGGATACAGGTTGGAGTTCTTGGTCAAAGCTGGAGCACGAAACAACAGCTCAAGCCGGAGCACAAAACAACAGACAGGACCATGGGTGGGGGTCTATCTTTTATAGGGGTCCCCAATGTCCTTGCCTTTTCCTGGGCGGGCTTTACCTTCAGGTATCGATTGGATCGCTCCTAATCGATATCTTTTGAATTCCTCCAATGTGAGGGTCTCTCTTGATGGCGGGGGCGGTTTCTATAGTGGATACTTCTGGTGCCGCTCTGTCTGGACATCCACTTAAAGTATCTATTCAAACCCAAATGTTGCCATTGTGTGTGCCCAGATCTGGATTGCCTCATTAATATGCAAAGTGTTTTGCTATTAACACCTTTGGTTTGAGATCTTCCACCTGGCCAGAAACTAGTTTTGCTGCTTGCAAAATGCTAAAGAGTGTTTGCAGGCTGCTGCCTTGGGTTTTCCCTGCAGTCTTAGCGATTCTCCATTTTGTTTAGTTCAGTGTCCATTTTAGGTGGCTACAGTGGCTACATAGCTCACACCGTCCCTAGAAAAGGCAGCAAGTGGGGTGCAAGAACTACAAGGCATGCCAATGGAGGTAGATACCTGTGAGAGGAACTACCACAACGGGTCCAGCTACCAGATAACCTCTCTCAGGAAAAGCCTGAGGAATAGAGGGCCAAAAGAAAACCCCAGAACTGCCCCCAAGTCTGCTAGGACTAACTGGAGACAGCGGGAAGTACCGGCTGAGGCTCCCCCAACAGAGAAGGACCGTTTTTGGCACCAGACAGAGTGGGGTAACAGCGACAGAAACCCTAGAAGGAGGTGGCAAAAGAGGAATAGCAGGTGGGGACGCAAGGAAGTATGCAACCGAGACGCCCCATCCTCCTCCGAAGGGGAGCAATTATATAATATTGCGATGAAGAAAGCAGAACCTATTAAGATTACCCCACGGATGAACGGTCGGCCGACAATAATGGAAATAGACACGGGTGCGGCCGTATCAGTAATGGGAGTGGCAGCATTCAAAAAAAATCAAAGATGGACTCCAGCCACTAACAAAAACATCGACAAAACTTAAAACCTACACGGGGGAACCCCTGTTCTAGGCACGACTCATGTACCTGTGGAATATGAGAAACAATTGCTCAGATTACCGTTGACGATAGTAGAGGGCACCGGACCGAGCTTATTGGACGGAACTGGCTGAAAGACCTAAAATTAGATTGGATGAAAATTTTTCAGAGTGGAAGCGGGCAGTTGAGTGGAGTATTCCAAAAATACCCGGAGGTCTTCCAAGAAGGTTTGGGGGAAATCATAGGCGCCAAAGCAACTTTGCACGTGGACCCAGAAGCCCTTCCAAAATTTTGTAAGGCCAGGGCGGTACCTTTCGCATTAAGGAAGAAAGTAGAGGTCGAAATAGAAAGGTTACGGTGCAACGGCATTATCAGACCAGTACAGTTCTCGGAATGGGCAGCGCCGGTGGTACCAATTTTGAAGCCAGACGGCTCGATACGTCTCTGTGGAGATTTCAAACAGACGATAAACAAATACGCACTGCTGGACAAATACCCGATCCCGAAAATAGACGACCTATATGCCAAATTGGACAAGGACTCCCAGAAGTTCGCTACGATCAACACCCTGAAGGGCCTTTTTCGTTATACTAGGCTACCTTTCGGAGTGTCATCAGCCTGCGCTATATTCCAGCGTACGATGGAAAATATTCTGCAGGGACTACCGCAGGTGGCGATTTATTTGGACGATGTCTTAATCACGGGTAGGATGAACAGGGAACACTTAAGGAACCTGGAGGAAGTGCTCATGCGTTTCGCAAAGGCAGGCGTACGGCTTAAAAGAGAAAAATGTGTTTTTCTGGCCCCACAAGTGACGTACCTGGGATATAAAGTAGACGAGCCAGGCTTACACCCATTGGAAGACAGAGTAAGGGCAATAAAAGAAGCCCCAGCTTCCACCACGGTCCAGGAGCTACGATCATTTCTAGGGTTGGTAACCTTTTATGGCAAATTTATTGAAAATAGGGCGTCCATCCTAGAACCCCTCCACCAGCTACTAAAAAAGGGGCAAGAATGGAAATGGTCCGCCCGCCAAAACCGAGCATTTAGGGACATTACATAGAATTTACAGTGCAGAAGGAGGCCATTCGGCCCATTGAGTCTGCACCGGCTCATGGAAAGAGCACCCTACCCAAGGTCAACACCTCCACCCTATGCCCATAACTCAGTAACCCCACCCAACACTAAGGGCAATTTTGGACACTAAGGGCAATTTATCATGGCCAATCCACCTAACCCGCACATCTTTGGACTGTGGGAGGAAACCGGAGCACCCGGAGGAAACCCACGCACACACGGGGAGGATGTGCAGACTCTGCACAGACAGTGACCCAAGCCGGAATCGAACCTGGGACCCTGGAGCTGTGAAGCGATTGTGCTATCCACAATGCTACCGTGCTGCCCAGCTGTCATCCGAAAATGTCCTAGAGCATTATGACCCAAGGAAGGAGTTGGTGGTCACTTGTGACGCATCCCCTTATGGGGTAGGAGCCGTCTTAGCCCATAGAGGAAGGAATGGGGAAGAACGGCCAATAGCCTATGCGATGGCTGAGAGGAAGTACGCCCAAATCGAGAAGGAAGGACTGGCGGTGATATTTGTAGTAAAAAAATTTCACCAGGATCTGTACGGGCGGAAATTCACCATAGTGACGGACCATAAGCAGTTATTAGGGTTATTAAAAGAAGACAAGTCAATACCCCCGATCGCATCAGCTAGAATCCAACACTGGGCGTTGCTACTGGCGGCGGGCATATAGATACGTTCTGGAGCACAGACCGGGAACGCGAGTAGCAAATGCAGATGCTTTGAGCAGACTTCCCCTCCCGGGCACCCCGCCGCTAATACCGAAAGCAGAGGAGACAGTAATGACTCAAAATTTTTTGGACACCCTACCAGTGGACGCACAACATATTCGGTTGTGGCCGCAAAAAGACCCAGTTTTACCCAAGATGAAGCATTTACTGCTAACAGGGGAACTGGAAAGACCAGTGGAGCTCCAGATGCACCCCTACTTGAGCAGAAGGGACCAAATAACAGTTGAAGACGGTATCCTATTATGGGGAGCCCGGGTAATAGTCCCAATAGTCCCAGCTCAAGGCCGTCGGGCAATCTTAACCGAGTTACATCACGGACACCCAGGAGTGTCTAAAATGAAGATGCTAGCTCGAAGCTACGTTTGGTGGCCAGGATTGGACACAGACATAGCAGCCTTGGTACATTGGTGCCAGGAGTGCCAACAGGGGCAAAGAGTGCCACCAGCTGCGCCATTGCACCCGTGGGAATGGCCAGGCAGACTGTGGACCCGCCTGCATATTGACCACACCGGCCCTTTCATGGGCTCAATGTTTTTGGTGATAGTGGACGCCCACTCCAAATGGTTGGACGTCCACCGGGTAAACACGGCAAGCACAGCATCGACAATCGAAAAGCTCAGGGCCTCTTTTGCAACACATGGACTGCCGGAGGTATTGGTGTCGGACAACGGAACGGCATTCACAAGTGGGGAATTTGGAAAATTCCTAAAAGAAAACGGAGTCCGCCACATCAAGATGGCCCCTTGCCATCCAGCGTCCAACGGCCTGGCAGAGAGAGCGGTCCAGACACTAAAAGCGGGACTCAAGAAGCAGCCGGCAGCGTCAATGGACACAAAGCTCTCCCGTTGGCTGTTTGATTACATGATCACACCGCATTTCACAACGGGCATACCGCCAGCTGAACTCTTAATGGGAAGGCGGCTGCGAATGAGGCTGAGTCTACTTTTCCCAAATTTAACGGGGAAAGTGAAGAAACAACAGGAGGCCCAACGCAGGGGGCATGATAATAGTCGGCAGCAGGGACTTTTCCAGGTGGGGGCACCGGTTTGGGTCAAGAATTATGGGAATGGACCAACGTGGGTCAAAGGCACAGTAGAGTCCCAAACAGGGCCCATATCCTATGAAGTTTCGATAGGCGGTAAGGTGCTGAAGAAACACCTAGACCAAATAAGGGCAGCGGAATCACACCTGGAGGCAGGCGAAGCAGGATCGCCTCAAGCTTGGATAGCCCAGACGGAAAAGATACCCACACCCCAGCCCCGAGCAACTTCTCTAGACCCCGTCATCCAGTCGTCCGAGTCAGAGATGGACACGTTCGACGAGGCCGCCGCGACACCTCGCCCCGAGGAGGAGGAAGAACAACTTCAAAGGAGGTCATCAAGAAAAAGATGGGCACCAACAAGGTACACCCCGCCCACGTCGGAAAACGACCCGGCGGACGACACAGAGGTGACAGACCCGGACATGAGGAGCAGGAAGAAGCTCAGAGGAATGCCAGCTGGCAGGAATTCCTCGGACCTTGGGGAGGGGTGTAATGACCTCCAATTAGCATTATTGGTTGGCCAATAGGAGTATGAGCTCCCTCAATGATAGCTCATTGAGGGGGCCCATAAAAGCACCTGTGTAGGCTTTGTGAGCAGTCTTAAGTTGACTGGAATGCTAGCAGCACTGTTTGGAGCTGCTCTTGTATCTAGTTATTGGCAATAAATATTGGTGTGGTGACGGGACTCCTGCCTCCTGTGGATTACTACATGCGTATTTGGGTGTAATTGTTTCAGAGGACGGGGAAGAGGGGTGGAGGGGTGGAGGGGTGGAGGGGTGGGGGGGTGGGGGGGGGGGGGGGGGGGGGCAGGTATGGTTTGCTGACAGTGACTGCAGATTTGTCTTTGTTTAATCTTCTTAGTGGGTTTAGCGGCTATCTTGGATGGCCCTGGTTGCTGTACTTGCTATGTAGCTGTTGGATAATCTGTTTTCGTAGAAATGGCTCGAGGGGATTGGGAGTTCCCCAATTCGTTTGGTCACCAGGACTATCAGGGTTGAATGGCCCAGTGAAAAGGCAGAGGTATTTGCTCACCTTCAAAATTTAAATGCCCCCCTGGGTCACTGTCTGTGTGGAGTTTGCACATGCTTCCCGTGTCTGCATGGGTCTCACCCCACATCCAAAGATGTGCAGGGTAGGTGGATTGGCCATGCTAAATTGCCCCTTAATTGAATTTTTAAAAAAGTTTAAATGCCAATGTGGTGTCTCTACAAGAGGATCATTATTATTTGTGGGTCAGAAACCAGACAAGGTTGCAGAAGGGGTGAGTGGGACAAGTTTTTCCATTCGAGCTTAGATGATATTGCCTGGGGTGCAACAATTTTAATGAATAACAGGGTTCAATTTTATACCACTAAGATCTTGGCTGACCCCAATGGTAGACATCTTATTGTCTGTGGAACTTTGGTGGGCACCACGGTGGTCTTGGTTCATGATTGCCCTAAACTGGGGCCATATGGATTTTATTAACAATCTGCTGGCTTCCAACCCTGATTTGGATATCCATCAGCTTATTTTGGGGAGTGACTTAAATAGTGTTCTGGATCCCAGGATGGATTGGTCCAGGCCATGGAACAGATGGCGGGGGGCAGATCCGTGGTGTCTTTTGCACCTGGGTGATACAGACAGAGTTTTCCTTTTTCTCCCATGTGCACTTGGGTATACCTGCGTATCGACTTTTTTGTGGTGGATAGGTCTCACCTCTTTGGTGGAGGGGGCGGGTTACTCAGCGATTATGTTTTCAGACCATACCCCACATTTTGTTGATATGGTACTCGAGTCAGGTCCCTTCCAGTGTCCACCATGGAGATTGGATACGGCACTATTGTCGGACAAGAGAATATATTAAATTTAATAAAAGTGAATCTATCTCACCGTCTACGCTGTCAGAAACTCTTAAGGTGGTTATCAGGGGAGATTATTTCCTACAAAGCGCACTTGGAAAAGATTGCGAGCAGCAGAGATTGGTGGACTCCATCCTTATGGTGGACCATTGGTACTCACTTGCCCCAACCTCAAGAGTTGTTGGCAGGGAGGTAAAAGCTGCAGACACAATTTGAATTATTATCAATGAATAAGGCGGTAGGCTGGCTGCAACATTCAAGGGGTGTATTTTGTGAACACGGGGAGAAGGCAGTTGTCTCTCAACTGAGACAACAAGTGGCTTAAAGGACAAAGAACCAAGAAAAGTACAGCACAGGAATAAGCCCTTCACCCCTCTTAACCTGTGCCGACTATGCTGCCCGTCTAACCTAAAACCTTCGACACTTCCGTATCCCTCTATTCCCATCCTGTTCAAGTATTTGTCAAGACGCCCCTCAAACGCCGCTATCGTATCTTCTTCCACCACGTCCTCCGGCAGCGAGTTCCAGGCTCCCACTACCCTCTGTGTAAAAACGTTCCGACGCACATCTCCTCTAAACTTTGCCCCTCGCACTTTTTCCAATTCCCCAGTTTACTACTAGCTTTTGCAGTATGGTATGTCCTAGTTTTGTCTTTATACCATCCTTGTTTAGCCATGGAACGTTTTTCTCCCTTTTACAATTCCTCTTCTTGTCAGGAATGTACTTTAATTGAGTGGTATTTAATATCTCACTGAACATCTGTCAATGTTCCTCAGCTGTCCTATCCTCAACCATCTGTGCCCAGACTACTTGGCCAACTCTTTCCTCAGGCCTGTATAATTACCTGTGCCCAACGAAAACTCTAATATGGCACTCTGTCTTCTCACGCTCAATCTGAATTTTAAATTTTAGCATCCTTCCAAGAGAATCCTTAATTCAAGGCTATTTATCAAACCTTCTTCGTTACATAATACTAACCTAAAATAACCTGCTCCCTGGTTGGCTCCAAAACATATTGCTCTAAGAAACAATCCCTCATGCACTCTATGAAATCCCCCTCAAAGCTACCCTCAAGGCTAACCCAGTCACTATGCATATTATAATCGCTCATGATTATCGTTGTGCCCTTCTCAGAAGCCCTCATTATTTCTTGGTTTAAATTATGCTCCTACTTGGGGGCCTGTAAATTACTCCTAGCAAGGCATTTATTCCCTTGTTTTTTTATATCCACCCAGATGGGCAACACGGTAGCACAAGTGGATAGCACCGTGGCTTCACAGCGCCAGGGTCCCAGGTTCGATTCCCTGCTGGGTCACTGTCTGTGCGGAGTCTGCATGTTCTCCCCGTGTTTGCGTCCGGTTTCCTCCCACAGTCCAAAGACATGCAGGTTAGGTGGATTGGCTATGATAAATTGCCCTTAGTGACCAAAAAGGTTGGATGGAGTTGTTGGGTTACGGGGATGGGGTGTAAGTGGGGGTTTAGGTGGGTTGGTGCAGACCCGATGGGCCGGGTGACCTCCTTCTGCAGTGTATGTTCTACTTCTACTTCAATCGATTCAATACTTTTCACTGTACCTCGGTACACGTGACAATAAACAAATCCAATCCAATCCAACATAAGATTTCTTTATACAGCCTTGGTACCATCTTTAACCAATAAAGCAACACCACCTCCTATTCCTTCCTGTCTATCCTTTCGGAATACTGAGTATTCAAGGACATTCAATCCCAGTCCCAGTCCTCCTGCAACCATGTTTGAGTAACCCCCCACCAAATCATATCCATTTGTCTCTATTTGTGCTGTCAGCATTGACCTTATTCCGAATACTGCATTTATGTCCTACTGATTTGTCTTTCTCTTGCAGGATTTTCTTGTACAGTACGTTTTTCACACATTCTGACCTCCTTTATTAATCTCTGATAACACTCAGCCTCATCCCCAACTTTCACTCCCACACTTTGATATTTTACGTTTCCTTTCCCCTCCATAGTTGTTAGATTGGCCCTGCCTGTTCATCCGAATAACCTCTACCTTATCCTCACATGCTGACCTGCTGCTTTGGTTCTTATTAATCATTATACTTCTTGTAGCTTTACCCTTCCCTCCACCCCCTCCCCATTTGCTAGTTTAAAGTCCTTGTGGCCAACCTATTTATCCTTTTCGCTAGAACATTAGTCCCAGATCGGTTCAGGTGGAGACTGTCCCAATGGTACAGATCCTGCCTGTCCCAATACTGATGCCAGTGCTCCATGAAATAGAACCCGTCTTTCCTGCACCATTCCTTTAGCCATGTGTTTACTTCCCTAATTTTCTCATCCCTATGCCAATAGCACGTGACCCGGTTGGTATTCGAGATTATTAACCTTGAGGACCTGTTCTTTAATTTTGATCCTGATATTCCCCAAACAGGACCTCTTTCCTAGTCTTGACTATGTTGCTTGTCCCAATGTGGACCACAACCACTGGATCTTTCCCCTCCCTCTTCAATATCCTTTCAAGCCGGTTAGAAATGTCCCTCACTCTGGCACCGGGCAGGCAACATGCTATGTGGGGCTCTTGGTCCTGCTTGAAAAGGATGCTATTCCCCTAATTATAAAATCACCAACAACTACCACTTGTCTTTTTGCTCCCCCCACTTGAATGGTCTCCTGTACCATGGTGCAGTGGTCAATTAGCTCATCCTCCCATCAGTCCTTTTCCTCCTCCACACAGGGAGCAAGTACCTCATACCTGTTGGACAAGGCCAAGGGCTGAGGCTCCTCCGATTCTGAATTCAGAATCCTTTGCCTGCCTCACTCGCAGTCACAGCCTGCTGTCCCTGACCACCTCCCAAATTTGAGTTCCTTAATCTACGGGTGTGTCCGCCTCCTGAAACAAAGTATCTAGGTAAATCTCCCCCACACAGATGTGCCGTAGTGTCTGAAGCTCAGACTCCAGCTCATCAATTCGGAGCCGAAATTCCTTGAGCAACAAAGACTTGCTGCAGATGTGGTCGCTGCAGATCACAATGGGATCTGCCACTCCCACATCATGCAGCTACAGCACATCACCTGCCCAGCCATCTCTACTTAGTTAATTAATTAATTTTGCAGTATTTTTTTTAATGTAGCATAGATTCCCTATCAGCCAAACAGGTTACAGCTTTCCTGTGATGTCAGTTTTTTCAGCTTCAGTGGAATCCCCGATACTCACTGCTACGATGCTCTGCCCTCCTTAAACCTCCCAGCTACTCACGTGCTCTTTTAGACTCCTGGCTCCTCCTGCGCTCTTTTAAACTCCTGGCTCCTCCTGCGCTCTTTTAAACTCCTGGCTCCTCCTGCGCTCTTTTAAACTCCTGGCTCCTCCTGCGCTCTTTTAAACTCCTGGCTCCTCTCGCCCTCTATTTAAGCTCCTGTCTCTTCATGTGCTCTTTCAGACCCATGGCTCCTCTCGCACTCTTTTGAACTCCTGGCCCCTCTCGCATTCTTTTAAACTCAGGCTCCTCTTGCTCTCTTTATCACTTCCTGGCTCCCCTTGTGTTCTCTGTAAATTCTGGGCTTCTCTCGCTCTCTTTTAAACTCCTGTCTCCTCTCGCGTTCTATTAAACTCCCGGTTCCTCTCGCGCTCTCTTAAATTCCTGGCACCTCTAGTGCTCATTTAAACTCCTGGCTCCTCCTGCGCTCTTTTAAACTCCTGGCTCCTCTTCCGCTCTTTTAGACTCCTGGCTCCTCCTGCGCTCTTTTAGACTCCTGGCTCCTCCTGCGCTCTTTTAGACTCCTGGCTCCTCCTGCGCTCTTTTAGACTCCTGGCTCCTCCTGCGCTCTTTTAAACTCCTGGCTCCTCTTCCGCTCTTTTAGACTCCTGGCTCCTCCTGCGCTCTTTTAGACTCCTGGCTCCTCCTGCGCTCTTTTAGACTCCTGGCTCCTCCTGCGCTCTTTTAGACTCCTGGCTCCTCCTGCGCTCTTTTAAACTCCTGGCTCCTCCTGCGCTCTTTTAAACTCCTGGCTCCTCCTGCGCTCTTTTAGACTCCTGGCTCCTCCTGCGCTCTTTTAGACTCCTGGCTCCTCCTGCGCTCTTTTTCATTCCTGGCTCCTCTTGCGTTCTCTTTAAACTGCGGGCTCCTCTTGCTCTTTAAACTCCTGGCTCCCTCGCGCTCTTACTAGACCCCTGGCTCTTCTTGCTGTCTTGTAAATTGCTGGCTTCTGTCATGCCCTTTTTAAACTCCTGGCTCCATTTGCACTCTTTTAGACTCTTTGCTCCTCTTGCGCTCTTTTAAATTCTTGGCTCCTCTCATGCTCTTTTAGTCTCCCGGCCTCCTGGGAGATAGTGTAGGTACGGGACTCGTGTGTTGGTAAGTATTGTGATTGGTAAGTAAAATCTTTATTCTTTTCACTTATTCATTATTTGATATTATATTTGTAATCAGTTAAGGTAAAGTGTAAAAATGGCAGGAGGTCCCAGACCCCTGTTAGACTCCTCGTGCTCAATGTGGGAGTTCAGTGATGCGGCCGATGCCCCTGACTCCTTCATGTGCGGGAAGTGTGTCCA
Organism: Scyliorhinus canicula; assembly: GCF_902713615.1. Taxonomy (NCBI): domain Eukaryota; kingdom Metazoa; phylum Chordata; class Chondrichthyes; order Carcharhiniformes; family Scyliorhinidae; genus Scyliorhinus; species Scyliorhinus canicula. The sequence continues at coordinate 204,216,766 of NC_052152.1, read as the reverse complement.
GCTGCAGCTCCTGTTAGACTGCATGATGGCTCTGGATCTGCGGATGGACTCACTTTGGAGCATCCGCGATGCTGAAGAGGTTGTGGATAGCACATTCAGTGAGTTGGCCACACCGCAGATTAGGATTGGTGAGGGAGACAGGGAATGGGTGACCAAAAGGCAGAGAAAGAGCAGGAAGGCAGTGCAGGTGTTCCCTGCGGTCATCTCCCTCCAAAACGGGTTTACCAGTTTGGATACTGTTGGGCGAGATGACTCACCAGGGGAAGGCAGTAGTAGCCAGGCTCATGGCACCATGGCTGGCTCTGCTGCACAGAAGGGCAGGAAAAAGACTGACAGGGCTATAGTCCTGGGGATTCAATTGTAAGGGGAGTAGACAGGCGTTTCTGTGGTCAAAAACGAGACTCCCGAATGGTATGTTGCCTCCTGAGTGCACGGGTCAGGGATGTCTCAGATCAGCTGCAGGACATACTGAAGGGGGAGGGTGAACAGCCAGTTGTTGTGGTGCATATAGGCACCAACGATATAGGTAAAAAAACGGGATGAGGTCCTACATCAGAATTTAGGGAGTTAGGAGATAAGTTAAAAAGTAGGATCTCAAAGGTAGTAATCTCAGGATTGCTACCAGTGCCACGAGACAGTCAGAGTAGAAATTCAAGAAAAGTCAGAATGAATACATGGCTTGAGAAATGGTGCAGGAGGGAGGGTTTCAGATTTTTGGGACATTGGAACCGGTTCTGGGGGCGGTGGACCATTACAAATCGGACGGACTACACCTGGGCAGGATTGGAACCAATGTCCCAGGGGGTGCTTTTACTAACACTGTTGGGGAGGTTTTAAACTAATGTGGCGGGGGATGGGAACCAGATTAGGAAGTTAGAGGTCAGTAAAGAGGCAGCAACTAAAGCCAGTAAGGTACTAGATAATAAACTCAATGTGACTAAGGGGAAGAGTAGACAGGAAAGAGATGATGAACACAAAGGGACAGGTGGTCTGAGGTGCATTTGTTTTAATGCGAGAAGTGTAGCAGGTAAGGCAGATGAACTTAGGGCTTGGATTAGTACCTGGGAATATGATGTTATTGGTATTACTGAGACTTGGTTGAGGGAAGGGCAAGACTGGCAACTAAATACCCCAGGGTATAGATGCTTCATGAGGGATAGAAAGGGAGGTAAAAGGAGTGGAGGAGTTGCATTACTGGTCAGAGATGATATCACAGCTGTGATTAAGGAGGACACTATGGAGGATTCAAGCACTGAGGCAATATGGGTAGAGCTAAGAAATAGGAAGGGTGCAGTAACATTGTTGGGACTTTACTACAGGCCTCCCAAAAGTGCGCGTGAAGTAGAGGTACAAATATGTAGACAGATTATAGAAAAATGTAGGAGCAATAGGGTGGTCGTGATGGGAGATTTTAACTTCCCCAACATTGAATGGGACTCATGTAGTGTTGGAGACGTAGATGGAGCAGAATTTGTAAGGAGCATCCAGGAGAGTTTTTTTTTTTAAGAGCAGTATGTAATCGTCCATCTCGGGAAGGGGCCATACTGGACCTGGTATTGGGGAATGATCCCGGCCAGGTGGTTGAAGTTTCAGTCAGTGATTACTTTGGGAATAGCGATCACAATTCCGTAAGTTTTAGAATACTCATGGACAAAGACGAGAGTGGTCCTAAAGGAAGACTGCTAAATTGGGGAAAGGCCAAGTATAACAAAATTCAGCAGGAGCTAGGGAATGTGGATTGGGAGCAGCTGTTTAAGGGTAAATCCACATTTGAAATGTGGGAGTCTTTTAAGGAAAGGTTGATTAGAGTGCAGGACAGACATGCCCCTGTGAAAATGAGGGATAGAAATGGCAAGATTAGGGAGCCATGGATGATGGGTGGAATTGTGAGACTAGCTAAGATGGAAAAAGGAAGCATATATAAGATCTAGGCAACTTAAAACTGAAGCTTTGGAGGAATATCGGGAAAGTAGGACAAATCTCAAACACGCAATAAAGAGGGCGAAAAGGGGTCATGAAAGATCTTTGGCTAACAGGTTTAAGGAAAATCCCAAAGCCTTTTATTCGTATATAAGGAGCAAGAAAGTAATTAGCGAAAGGATTGGCCCACTCAAAGACAAAAGAGGGAATTTATGCGTGGAGTCAGAGGAAATAGGTGAGATTCTTAACGAGTACTTTGCATCGGTATTCACCAAGGAGAGGGACATGACGGATGTTGAGGCCAGGGATGGATGTTTAAATACTCTAGGTCAAGTCGGCATAAGGAAGGGGGACGTTTTTGGTATTCTAAAAGGCATTAAGGTGAACAAATCCCCAGGTCCGGATGGGATCTATCCCAAGTTACTGAGGGAAGCGAGGGATGAAATAGCTGGGGCCTTAACAGATATCTTTGCAGCATCCGTGAGCACGGGTGATGTCCCGGAGGACTGGAGAAGTGCTAATGTTTTAAAATTCATTTTTTCCAATTAAGGGACAATTTAGCGTGACCAATCCACCTACCCTGCACATCTTTGGGTTGTGGGGGCGAAAACACGCAGACACGGGGAGAATCTGCAAACTCCACACGGACAGTGACCCAGAGCCGGGATCGAACCTGGGACCTCGGTGCCGTGAGGCTGCATGGCTAACCCACTGCGCCACCGTGTTGTCCTATTAGAATTGCTAATGTTGTCCCTTTGTTTAAGAAGGGTAGCAGGGATAATCCAGGGAATTATTGACCTGTGAGCTTGACGTCAGTGGTAGGCAGACTGTTGGAGAAGATACTGAGGGAGGATGTATTCACATTTGGAAGAAAATAGACTTATCAGTAATAGGCAGCATGGTTTTGTGCAGGGAAGGTCATGTCTTAGAAACCTAATAGAATTCTTTGAGGAAGTGACAAAGTTAATTGATGAGGAAAGGGCTGTAGATGTCATATACATGGACTTCAGTAAGGCATTTAATAAAGTTTCCCATGGCAGGTTGATGGAAAAAGTGAAGTTGTATGGGGTTCAGGGTGTACTAGCTAGATGGATAATGAACTGGCTGGGCAACAGGAGACAGAGAATAGTGGTGGAAGGGAGTATCTCAAAAAGGAGAAAGGTGTTCCACAGGGATCCGTGCTCGGACCACTGTTGTTTGTGATATACATAAATGATCTGGACGAAGGTATAGATGGCCTGATTAGCAAGTTTGCAGATGATACTAAGATTGGTGGAGTAGCAGATAGCGAAGAGGACTGTCAGAGAATACAGCAAAATATAGATAGATTGGAGAGTTGGGCAGAGAAATGGCAGATGGAGTTCAATCCAGGCAAATGCGAGGTGATGCATTTTGGAAGATCTAATTCAAGAGCGGACTATACGGTCAATGGAAGAGTCCTGGGGAAAATTGATGTACAGAGAGATCTGGGAGTTCTGGTCCATTGTACCCTGAAGGTGGCAACACAGGTCAATAGAGTGGTCACAAAGGCATACAGTATGCTTGCCTTCATTGGACGTGTGATGTTGTACGAAATAAGTAATGGCATGATGGGAAAACTGGTCAACTACTTGGTACAATGTAAGAAAAGCTGACTTCGCATGACTTAAAGACTGAATAAGATTGGAGAAGGTCAAGCCATTCCAAAATGCCTGACCTCCGCAACTTCTGATAAGACTAACTCGTCATAAGCCAAGGCAGTCTAAATAAGACGAGATAAGGTCAGGAAGGAACAAGTCTCCTCCGACCTTTTAATGTTCCATCAAAGGACAAGATAATGGTATGAGTGATGAGACAAAGAGTCCTGGAAGGTCAGCAAGGTGACGCCTGTTTTATGATATTGCTTATGTAAATAACATTCGTAAATAAAGTCTTGTTATTTTCCATAACGAGCGTTGTTGAATCTTTCTACCACAGTCCAGAAGAGGGAAAAATATTGACTTCTACATTTGGCACTGTGGGGGACTGAAGAAGTGATCGAGCCACGACCCGGAGGGAAGAGACGGACGCCGGCACAAGGTAAGATTCACCTTGGTCTCTCTCTCGGATCTGTGGTGCGACCACTCGTCCCTGACGGAGGAAACTGACAGGCGACAGAATCTAAATTTGACTGTGAGTAGAGTGCTTAGGGTCAGGGACCCGATTGCGGTTAATGTATAAATACTGAGCTGATTCTCTGTGAAAGCCCGAACTTAGGAAGGAATCAGCAGTAATACTAACTGCTCTCTGACCTCAGGTTTCAGCCATTACTGCATGCAATCTGTTCGTAAATAAAGTCTTGTTATTTTCCATAACGAGCGTTGTTGAATCTTTCTACCACAGTCCAGAAGCGGGACAAATATTGACTTCTACAGACGGGGTATTGAGTACAAGAGTCAGCAGGTCATGTTACAGTTGTATAGCACTTTGGTTAGGCCACATTTGGAATACTGCGTGCAGTTCTTGTGGGCAGTTGTGGGCAGCACGGTAGCATGGTGGTTAGCATAAATGCTTCACAGCTCCAGGGTCCCAGGTTCGGTTCCCGGTTGGGTCACTGTCTGTGCGGAGTCTGCACGTCCTCCCCGTGTGTGCGTGGGTTTCCTCCGGGTGCTCCCGTTTCCTCCCACAGTCCAAAGATGTGCGGGTTAGGTGGATTGGCCAAGCTAAATTGCCCGTAGTGTCCTAAAAAGTAAGGTTAAGGGGGAGTTGTTGGGTTACGGGTATAGCTCCTATATCTTATGAATATCCTTGTCCCCGTTACTGTTTGCCATGACCATAGAACCCTTAGCAATGGCTCTGAAAGCAGCGAATACCTGGAGGGGTATCGTGAGAGGGGGGGATGGAGCACAGGGTCTCTCTCTATGCGGACGATTTGCTGCTTTATATCACGGACCCGATTGGGGGGGATGACCAAAATCATGGGGGGGATGACCAAAAAGGCCTCACAGTAGCATGGTGGTTAGCATCAATGCTTCAGAGCTCCAGGGTCCCAGGTTCAATTCCCGGCTGGGTCACTGTCTGTGTAGAGTCTGCACGTCCTCCCCGTGTGTGCGTGGGTTTCCTCCGGGTGCTCCGGTTTCCTCCCACAGTCCAAAGATGTGCGGGTTAGGTGGATTGGCCATGATAAATTGCCCGTAGTGTCCTTAAAAAAGTAAGGTTGGGTTACGGGTATAGGGTGGATATGTGGGGTTGAGTAGGGTGATCATTGCTTGGCACAACATCGAGGGCCGAAGGGCCTGTTCTGTGCTGTACTGTTCTATGTTCTATGTTCTGGTCGCCACATTACCAGAAGGATGTGGATGCTTTAGAGAAGGTACAGAGGAGGTTCACCAGGATGTTGCCTGGTACGGAGGGTGCTAGCTCTGAAGAAAGGTTGAGTAGATTAGGATTGTTTTCGTTGGAAAGACGGAGGTTGTGGGGGGAACGGATTGAGGAATAGGGAGAGAGAGCAATTAAACACGTGGCTACAGGGATGGTGCAGGCGGGAGGGATTCAGATTTCTGGATAACTGGGGCTCTTTCTGGGGAAGCTGGGACCTCTATAGACAGGATGGTCTACATCTGAACCTGAGGGGCACCAATATCCTGGGGGGGAGATTTGTTAGTGCTCTTTGGGGGGGTTTAAACTAATTCAGCAGGGGCATGGGAACCTGGATTGTAGTTTTGGGGTACGGGAGATTGAGAGTATAGAGGTCAGGAGCACAGATTTGACTTCGCAGGAGGGTGCCAGTGTTCAGGTAGGTGGTTTGAAGTGTGTCTACTTCAATGCCAGGAGTATACGAAATAAGGTAGGGGAACTGGCAGCATGGGTTGGTACCTGGGACTTCGATGTTGTGGCCATTTCAGAGACATGGATAGAGCAGGGACAGGAATGGTTGTTGCAGGTTCCGGGGTTTAGGTGTTTTAGTAAGCTCAGAGAAGGGGGCAAAAGAGGGGGAGGTGTGGCGCTGCTAGTCAAGGACAGTATTACGGTGGCGGAAAGGATGCTAGATGGGGACTCTTATTCCGAGGTAGTATGGGCTGAGGTTAGAAACAGGAAAGGAGAGGTCACCCTGTTGGGAGTTTTCTATAGGCCACCTAATAGTTCTAGGGATGTAGAGGAAAGGATGGCGAAGATGATTCTGGAAAAGAGCGAAAGTAACAGGGTAGTTGTTATGGGAGACTTTAACTTTCCAAATATTGACTGGAAAATATATAGTTTGAGTACATTAGATGGGTCGTTCTTTGTACAATGTGTGCAGGAGGGTTTCCTGACACGATATGTTGACAGGCCAACAAGAGGCGAGGCCACATTGGATTTGGTTTTGGGTAATGAACCAGGCCAGGTGTTAGATCTGGAGGTAGGTGAGCACTTTGGAAACAGTGACCACAATTCGGTGACCTTTACGTTAGTGATGGAAAGGGATAAGTATACCCCACAGGGCAAGAGTTATAGCTGGGGGAAGGGCAATTATGATGCCATTAGACATGACTTAGGATGTGTAGGTTGGAGAAGTAGGCTGCAAGGGTTGGGCACACTGGATATGTGGAGCTTGTTCAAGGAACAGCTATTGCATGTTCTTGATAAGTACGTACCAGTCAGGCAGGGAGGAAGGGGTCGAGCGAGGGAACCGTGGTTTACCAAAGAAGTGGAATCTCTTGTTAAGAGGAAGAAGGAGGCCTATGTGAAGATGACGCGTGAAGTTTCAGTTGGGGCGCTTGATAGTTACAAGGAAGCGAGGAAGGATCTAAAGAGAGAGCTGAGACGAGCAAGGAGGGGACATGAGAAGTCTTTGGCAGGTAGGATCAAGGAAAACCCAAAAGCTTTCTATAGGCATGTCAGGAATAAAAGAATGACTAGGGTAAGAGTAGGGCCAGTCAAGGACAGTGGTGGGAAGTTGTATGTGGAGGCTGAGGAGATAAGCGAGATACTAAATGAATACCTTTCGTCAGTATTCACTCAAGAAAAAGATAATATTGTGGAGGAGAATGCTGAGACCCAGGCTATTAGAATAGATGGCATTGAGGTGCGTAGGGAAGAAGTGTTGGCAATTCTGGACAAGGTGAAAATAGATAAGTCCCCGGGGCCTGATGGGATTTATCCTAGGATTCTCTGGGAAGCCAGGGAAGAGATTGCTGAGCCTTTGGCTTTGATTTTTAGGTCATCATTGGCTACAGGAATAGTGCCAGAGGACTGGAGGATAGCAAATGTGGTCCCTTTGTTCAAGAAGGGGAGTAGAGATAACCCCGGTAACTATAGGCCGGTGAGCCTAACGTCTGTGGTGGGTAAAGTCTTGGAGAGGATTATAAAAGATACGATTTATAATCATCTAGATAGGAATAATATGATTAGGGATAGTCAGCATGGTTTTGTGAAGGGTAGGTCATGCCTCACAAACCTTATCGAGTTCTTTGAGAAGGTGACTGAACAGGTAGACGAGGGTAGAGCAGTTGATGTGGTGTATATGGATTTCAGTAAAGCGTTTGATAAGGTTCCCCACGGTCGGCTATTGCAGAAAATACGGAGGCTGGGGATTGAGGGTGATTTAGAGATGTGGATCAGAAATTGGCTAGTTGAAAGAAGACAGAGAGTGGTAGTTGATGGGAAATGTTCAGAATAGAGTTCAGTTACGAGTGGCGTACCACAAGGATCTGTTCTAGGGCCGTTGCTGTTTGTCATTTTTATAAATGACCTAGAGGAGGGCGCAGAAGGATGGGTGAGTAAATTTGCAGACGACACTAAAGTCGGTGGAGTTGTAGACAGTGCGGAAGGATGTTGCAGGTTACAGAGGGACATAGATAAGCTGCAGAGCTGGGCTGAGAGGTGGTAAATGGAGTTTAATGTGGAGAAGTGTGAGGTGATTCACTTTGGAAAGAATAACAGGAATGCGGAATATTTGGCTAATGGTAAAATTCTTGGTAGTGTGGATGAGCAGAGGGATCTCGGTGTCCATGTACATAGATCCCTGAAAGTTGCCACCCAGGTTGATAGGGTTGTGAAGAAGGCCTATGGTGTGTTGGCCTTTATTGGTAGAGGGATTGAGTTCCGGAGCCATGAGGTCATGTTGCAGTTGTACAAAACTCTTGTACGGCCGCATTTGGAGTATTGCGTACAGTTCTGGTCGCCTCATTATAGGAAGGACGTGGAAGCTTTGGAACGGGTGCAGAAGAGATTTACCAGGATGTTGCCTGGTATGGAGGGAAAATCTTATGAGGAAAGGCTGATGGACTTGAGGTTGTTTTCGTTAGAGAGAAAAAGGTTAAGAGGTGACTTAATAGAGGCATACAAAATGATCAGAGGGTTAGATGGAGGTGGCTGGCACGAGGGGACATAGCCTTAAATTGAGGGGTAATAGATATAGGACAGAGGTCAGAGGTGGGTTTTTTACGCAAAGTGTGGTGAGGCCGTGGAATGACCTACCTGCAACAGTAGTGAACTCGCCAACATTGAGGGCATTTAAAAGTTTATTGGATAAGCATATGGATGATAAGGGCATAGTGTAGGTTAGATGGCCTTTAGTTTTTTTTCATGTCGGTGCAACATCGAGGGCCGAAGGGCCTGTACTGCGCTGTATTGTTCTATGTTCTATGTATGGACAGGATGGATAGCAACAAGCTTGTTCCAAGAGTGGGGGTGTCAATTACAAGGGGTCACGATTTCAAGGTGAGAGGGGGAAAGTTTAAGGGAGGTGTGCGTGGAAAGTTTTTTACGCAGAGGGTGGTGGGTGCCTGGAATGCTTTGCCAGCAGAGGTGGTAGATGCGGCACGATAGCATCATTTAAGTTGCATCTAGACAGATATATGAACGGGTGGGGAACAGAGGGAAGTAGATCCTTGGAAAATAGGTGACACGTTTAGATAAAGGATCTGGATCGGCGCAGACTGGGAGGGCCGAAGGGCCTGTTCCTGTGCTGTAATTTTCTTTATTCTTTGTTCTTTGGGACTCAAGTGGCAGCTTGGTACCCACCTCACCTCAGGTCAATGAGGCTTTTGAAACATTTTATCAGGATCTCTGTAGATTGGAGTCCCCATCGGAGAGTTCGGCCACCCATGATAGATTTTCTTTGGATGGGTTGTCTATCCCACTGATGGGAGGGTCAGGCGTGAAGAATTGGAATCCCTGTTGGACCCGTTAATAGCCCGGAGACAAGTTCTGTTTGGGTGGAGATTTCCTTCTCAGCCTGGTGCCTCAGCTTGGTTGGGCCATCTCATGTCGTTTTTACATTTGGAGAAGATGAAGTACACCAGTCGGGGGTCAATAGAAGGATTTTACCTTAGATGGCAGCCATTTATTTCCTTTTTAAATAGCTAGTCACCATCAGTTGTTTAATTTAATTTTGGAGGTTAAGTTAATTTGCGCTTTCATTGTTTGTCGTGTACTTCGTCATTGTAACTTGAATTAATTGTTTTATATTATTTTGTTGAAATGAAAATTTTTTCAATCAACATATGTTTTTTAAAAATCAATATTGGATGCGATTTTACAAAAATGAAACAGAGTCACATGTCAGGCACATTGAGCTGGGTGTTTCCCAGTGCTGAGGATGACCCCGTTATTAAATGGGACTCTCCTTCATTTCTGAAACTCGGCGAGGAACACCAGCCCCAAGACCGCACTTAGTCCCATTTCCTGCATTGATGAGCTCTGCTCTTGCCACCCGATCTCTGAACACCCACCGTGGCCCTTGAACCCCTCCCCTAACATCCCAACTTACCAATAAGGGAGTCCTTGAGTCCCCCAAACCCCAACTCATAAGAGCAGGGCATCCCCTCGCCCGATTCCCCGTGTGGCCAAGATGCCGCCTGGGCATCATGGCACGGTTAGCTTTGCACCCCAGCAGTTTCCTACCAGCCTGGCAGTGCCACCTGGCCATCCCCGTGAGGTGATCATCTTAATGATCGATATGTTTGTGCAAGTCCTTCCCTTGGATCTTGCCCTTTTAAGATACAGGCCCTGTTTTCTCCAACACAACCCACGGGAGCCAAAGAGTGCCATATCCAAAGTACCAGACACGAACAGCATCCCCTGGTTGACAGTTTCTTTCCTGGCATCCTGTGAGCGTGGTACTTTCATTGCATGGTTTGCTGCAGCTCGGCTTTTCTCCCCAAACTTGAGAAAGTCAGACTTCAACAAGTTCGGAGGCGCCAGCCCATCATCAGCTCTGCCGATGCTACCCCTGTCATGACATGTGGCCTGGTCAGAGAGTGTTAAAGAAACCTCACCAGTTGTGTGTCCAGGGAGCCCGTGGTTTGCTTCTGCATGCCCCGCTTGAATGTTTGTACCGCCCGTTTGGCCAGGCCATTGGATGACGGATGGTACAGGGTGGTCTATATGTGGCTTATCCCATTCGTGTGTACGAATGTGGAGAACTCATTCATGAACGGGGTCCTATTATCAGTGACCAGCACCTCTGGAATCTCGTGGTGTTAAACAAACACCATAGTTTTTCAACAGTGGCTTTTAATGTGGTGGAGGTCATCCTATGTACGTCTAGTCATTTGGAATGGGCATCCATTCCAAATGACTGGGGCCTCACGGTAGCATGGTGGTTAGCATCAATGCTTCACAGCTCCAGGGTCCCAGGTTCGATTCCCGGCTGGGTCACTGTCTGTGTGGAGTCTGCACGTCCTCCCTGTGTGTGCGTGGGTTTCCTCCGGGTGCTCCGGTTTCCTCCCACAGTCCAAAGATGTGCGGGTTAGGTGGATTGGCCATGCTAAATTGCCCGTAGTGTAAGGTTAATGGGGGGATTGTTGGGTTACGGGTATACGGGTTACGTGGGTTTAAGTAGGGTGATCATTGCTCGGCACAACATCGAGGGCCGAAGGGCCTGTTCTGTGCTGTATGTTCTATGTTCCACAGGGTATATAAACATAGAACCCATAAATGATACAGTGAACACCGCATGCAGCCTTACCCAGTGGAACCTGGCAATTCAGAGGAGTTTGGAGAGGCCAAAGGAAGGAGTTTCTGGTGTTCTTGACAAGCGGGCATCTTTTCACGACCCGTTCAATGTCATCATTGATACATGACCAGCAGACATAACTCCTCACCAACATCTTCATCTCTAAAGCCTCTGGGTGACCACTATGTAGGTCCTGTAGGATCAATTCCTGGCCTGGCTGCAGGATGACCACATGAGCACCCTGCAGGAGGATGCCGTCTTCGACGCTCAGTTCGTGCTGTTTCAAGACTTAAGAGCTGTAGGGCTGCCGGGGCTTCCCCCATGGTAACTCACCATGCAGTAAAATGTGGTGAAGCTTCATCAATGTGGGATCTCTCTGCATCCATGTACATATCTGTGCGTCTGTTACTGACAGAGTTTCCATGAAGTTTAAAGTCGACTTGACTTTGCCTGCCTCTGGTGGAGAGAGGGGCTCACTGGCAGTGGAAGATGGTTGAGGGCATCGGCACATGCTATCTGACCTGGGCGATACGGAAAAGTGCATTCATACGCAGCCAGCAGTAGAGCTCAGTGCTGAAACTGGGGCGAGGCAACGGCGGGTGGGAGTCCCCTTGTTCTCCTTTAAAAGACCCAGCAGTGGATTGTGATCAGTGATAATAAAAAGTTGCTGCCATAGACATATTGATGGAATTTTGTTACGCTGCATATCACAACCAAGTCTTCTTTTCCATTCTGGCATAGCGGCGTTCCGGATTTACCAAGGTTATGGAAGCGAATGCGGTGGGGCACTCTGTGTCATTGTCCCATACATGGGATAGCATTGCCCGATGCCATATGGAGAAGCATCACAGGTGAGAACGAGTGGCTGGGATGAATCACAGTGGGTCAGCAGCTGGGAAGATGACAGCTGCCTCTTCACTCCTGTGAATGAATGTCTCCTCTTGTTATCTCCTCAAGCCCATTTCTGATTCTTTTTCAACAAGACATGAACAGATGCCAGCAGGTGGCCAAGTTTGGAACAATCTTTGTGTAATAATTTGCGAATCCCAGAAATGATCTCAATTCTATGCCATGTTGTGGAGCCGGGGCCCTATAATGGCTTGAACTTTATCCTCCACAGGGTGCAAGCCATCCTTATCCACTCTCTAACCCAAGTATGTCATAGTCTTTGCTTGGAAGACGCACTTGGGAAAATCATCTGAGGACCTCCACTGATTGTCCATGTGTTCTTTTTCAGTGACCCCCAAGATTACATCGTCTAAAAAAAGCGCCACTTTGGGTAGTCCCTGGAGAATGCCTTCCATCACCCTTTGAAAAATAGCGCAGGCAGAAGAGACCCCAAAGGGAAGGAGAGTGTATTTGAACAGCACCCTGTGGGTATTTATACTCACATACTTCCGCGAATCAGTGTACAGTTCTAATTGCAGGTATGTGTGGCTCATATCCAGCTTGGTGCATGACCATAGCCCAGTCAGTTTCACGTACAAGTCCTCCACGTGCGGCATAGAATTACAGTCCAGGAGGGATGCCCTGTTTACAGTCAATTTATAATCCCCGCAGAGGGGAACTGACATGTCCAGCTTCATCACTGGAACCACTGATGCGGCCTATTCCGCAAATTTCACAGGCCGTACAAGCGCTAGAACTTAGTATGCACCTTTGTGAGCAAGGCATAGGGGACAGGTTGTACCCTGAAGTATCTAGACTGGGCCGCTAGGTCCATGTAAATGCAGGCCTTGGCTCCTTTTATCTTGCCCAGACCCTCCTGGAATTCCTCTGAATACTTTCCAAGGATCTCACACAGGTTTCTAGTGCCTATCTGGAAAATCTGCTGTCAATCGAAGCGGAGTATTCGCAGCCAATCCAAACCAAACAGTTGGGCTCCGGACCTTGCACCACTATCAAAGGTAGCCTGACTGACTTTTTGCTCATGGGTCACTGGTATCACAGTGGTTCCAATCCTATGCAATGGTTCCCCAGTATACATCGCCATCAGTCTTGGTCTCGTACATGTTCAATGGCAAGATTCCTGTGCTAAGTTGGCAGAAGGTCTGCTGACCGATGATGGAGACGGCAGCCCCCGAGTCAATCTTCATCACAAGGAGATGTCCATTTATCTGTAGTTTAACTCAAAGTGGCACCACCTTTGGGGCCGTGATACAATTCAATCATGTTGTCTTCCTCACATGGGGCCATGCAAGGCCCTGGCTCGAGACAACCTCATCATCTGTCCAGGGTGATGTGCTCTCTGCCAATTCTGGTGGCATTGGTTGCCATGTGTTCAATGCCCACAGGCCTAGAAATGTTGGCAAAACTCACCCTCGTCCTCAGGGGGTGGTGTCTCACTGATTTGTGGCAGTCCCTGAACGTTGAGCCTGGACGCGCTGTTGTATTCTTGGTCATGGTTTCAGTGGTGACCTGACCATTCAAGCATTGCCCTGGGATGCCACTCGTGTTCAGTATGTGGGTCGAATAGCACTATGGAAACTGGAGTCCATGGATCCTTTGAGTTCCTGAACGCCTTTTTCCATGTTCTTGCTGGGCAGCGCTAGCTCAATAGCTCTTGAAATCCAGCGTAAGCTCTTTCAACAGGTTCCTCTGTGTAGCCATGTTATTGATTTTGCACATCAGCCTATTCCTCAACATCTCAGAAAGGGATGGCCCAAACTCACAATGCTCAGCCAGCCGACGGAGTCGAGTCAAGAAATCTGTATCTGACTCCCCGGTACCGTTGCACGAATATAGTTTTGGGTCATAATGTTTGGACACCAGGGGCCCCGCAGGCAGTCAGGAGGACTACCTTCTGTCGGTCCTCTCCAGCAATGCTATTAACCAGGAAAAAGTACCTCTTCCGCTCTGCATACTGAGCCCAATCTTTCAAGCCTTCGTTGAAGGCCCCTAATTTCCTGAAGAGCGGTATATTTAGAAGTCAGTTCCACACATTTCTGCACAGCAATCCTCTGGAGCAGCTGGGACATCAAGAATCAGATTTAATATTTATTTTACCTCTTTGCCAGCATTAAAACCCAGGAAACCAAGCGCTAAGATGAACGTCAATTTATTTATGGTTGCAAAAAGCATACCTATGCAGCGAGTATATTTACAGAGTACAGTCCTATTCGGACAATCAACATGCCGGTCCCTGTCCGGGCCAGACTTTATACTGAGTTCGAGCCCCAGCTGGGTCGGCCTCCGCCCACTAGCGGGGAAACTCATACTCCACGAGTCCCATGGCCAGATGAATTGGGGTATCCCCTTGGACCTTGTGGGGGTTATTACATATAGACAAGGAATTCTAACCAAGCTAAATCCTACCTTCAACTGACATTCATACTTGCATTCTGAAAGGATCATTGAATAACAATCAAAAGGAACCTTGGCCAACATTTTGTCCCTTTGGCCAGGACTTCATGTCAACTATAAATTTGGTTCTGTGGCTCTGGCTATGTAGCTAGGACCAGAAGTTGGACTTGTGACCTCCTTAGAAGTATCACTCAGTGTCAAATTGAGCAGTGCATTTACTTATTAAGTAATTTGGGAAATTCTACAATTATTTCCAATGCGGGTTGCAGTAAGCATCATTCCACAAAATAACTATCTGATTTTACTTACTTTTTTTGGTTGATTGGAGCTCATTCTTCCACCATCTCTTCTGAAATGTATTTTTCTACTATTTGGCAGTTCTGTAAGGAAGATGCAAAAGGGTTGAGAAACAGTAGTCAACATCTGAAACCGGTACTAGAACTTCTGAAATGTAGCAATGCCTCAGAAGTACTGAGGAATTGAATACTCAATGTGTCTGAGTGTAACTGTTGGTTGTAAATATGTTGTGCCACTTTTAATTTTGTGGACACTGTCAGACCCTAGACTGCCAACAGTGTCATACAGGACCGGCACTAACATCCTTGCAGGAGAATTTGCCAGTGCTGTTGGGGAGAGTTTAAATCAGATTTGCAAAGGGTTGAGAACCTGAGAGGGAGGTCAGACCGGAGGGAAGCGAAACTGTTATCAGGCATTAGGAAAGTATTAAGTGAAATTGGAAAGCAGACATAGCAAAGGCAAGCAGAAAATACAATCAGAAGGTGGAATAATGTTAAGACAAATTTAAGGGCACTCTATCTGAATGAATGCAGCATTCACAACAAGGTAGAAGATTTGAAAGAGATAAATGGGTATAATTTAAGTGCCATTAGAGTCATGTTTACAGGGCTTCAAAGAGTGGAAGCTGAATATTCAAGGATATTCATTATTTTTCAGAAATTATTTTATTGAAGCATTTGTAGTTTTCACAATTTAACATATTGACACTTCTAAAAGAACCGCGCGGGTTGACGCACAAAATACCCCCTAAAATAACAAACAATAAACCACGTACCCCACTTCTTCCTCCCTATCCCCAATTACCCGTTTACTAAATTCCCTGTCCTTATTTAACATCACCATGCCTCCTATTTTCCTCCCCCCGACCCCTTTTTCCCTTTCCCACTTATTGCTGACGTTCAGTTTTTGTTAAAGAAATCGATAAACGCCTGTATTGATCTTCTTAGAGCGAACTTGATTTTCTCCAGACTGAGAAACTCTACCATATCGCTGACCCACACTCCTGATTTTGCAGGTTCCGAGTCCCTCAATCTCAGCAAGATCTGTCTCCGGCCACCAGGGAGGAGAAGGCCAGGATATCGACCTCCCTCCCCCAGTGCTACCGACACCCCAAATATTGCTAATTCTGGACTCGGAGTTACCCTACCTTCCAGGACTTCCAACATAACATCTGCAAATTCCTGCCAGAATTCCCTCAGTTTCGGATGTACCCAAAACATGAATATGGTTGGCCAGGCTACATCCACACAGCCCACATCTGTCTTCCACCTTCTCGAAGAACCTACTCATCCGAGCTACCGTCATGTGGGCCCAGTGGACTACCTTGTACTGAATCAAGCTAAGTCTAGCACAGGACGAGATGCATTTACCCTTTTCAAGGCTTTTTCCCACAATTCAGTTTCCAGCTCTGCTCCTAGCTCCTCTTCCCACTTCCTCTTCATCTCTCCGATAGGGGCCCCTTCCCTCTCGAATAATTCCCTGTATATGTCCGAAACCTTCCCACCTCCAACCCCCGTTTTTGACAGCACTTTATCCCTTAGGCAGAGGCGAGGAAAGCTTGGGACCTGTCTCCATACAAAGTCCCGCACTTGAAGATACCGAAACCCATTCCCACCCGGCAAATCAAACTCCTTCTCTAATGTCTCCAAGGTCGGAAAGTCCTCCTGGATGAATAGATCCCCAAACCTCTCAATTCCTGCCCGCTGCCATACCTGAAAGCCCCCTCCAGCCACCCCGGGACAAACCGGTGATTGTCACAGATCGGTGACCACACTGACACCCACTCCAGTCTCATATGCTGCCACCATTGCCCCCACACCCTCAGGGCTGCCACCACCACAGGACTTGTGGAGTACCGAGCCGGCGAGAACGGCAGGGGCGCCGTCAGTAAAGCCTCCAGACTCGTGCCTTTGCAGGATGCTGCCTCCATCCGCTCCCAGACCGACCCTCCCCACTACCCACTTCCTGACCATTGGTATGTTGGCAGCCCAGTAATAGTTAATAAAGCTCGGGAGAGCCAATCCCCCTTCCCGCGGGCCTGTTCCAGGAGTGTCCTCTTTACTCTCGGGGTTTTACCCACCCATTTCAACCTCGATATCGCCACATTCATACTTCTGAAAAAAGCCTTTGGGACAAAAATCGGGAGACACTGAAAAAAGAAAAGCAGTGTTGGGAGGACAGTCATCTTCACCGTCTGAACCCTCTCCGCCAGCGTCAGTGGGAGCGGGTCCCATCTACAAAAATCCCTTCTCATTTGATCCACTGCTTTGCCCAAATTTAACTAGTGAAGCTGCCCCCCAATCCTTGGCCTCTTGAATCCCCAGATACCTAAAACTCTTTCCAACCACTTTAAAAGGTAGTTCCTTCAGCCTCCTTTCCAGCCACCGTGCCCAAATCACAAACATCTCACTTTCTCCCATATTTAACTTGTAGCCTGAAAATCGGCCAAATTCTCCTAATACCTCCATAGAACATAGAACAGTACAGCACAGAACAGGCCCTTCGGCCCTCGATGTTGTGCCGAGCAATGATCACCCTACTTAAACCCACGTAACCCGTATACCCGTAACCCAACAATCCCCCCATTAACCTTACACTACGGGCAATTTAGCATGGCCAATCCACCTAACCCGCACATCTTTGGACTGTGGGAGGAAACCGGAGCACCCGGAGGAAACCCACGCACACACGGGGAGGACGTGCAGACTCCACACAGACAGTGACCCAGCCGGGAATCGAACCTGGGACCCTGGAGCTGTGAAGCATTGATGCTAACCACCATGCTACTGTGAGGCCTTTTTGGTCATCCCCCCCATGATTTTGGTCATCCCCCCAATCGGGTCCGTGATATAAAGCAGCAAATCGTCCGCATAGAGAGAGACCCTGTGCTCCATCCCCCCCCTCTCACGATACCCCTCCAGGTATTCGCTGCTTTCAGAGCCATTGCTAAGGGTTCTATGGTCATGGCAAACAGTAACAGGGACAAGGATATTCATAAGATATAGGAGCAGAATTAGGCCATTCGGCCCATCGGGTCTGCTCCGCTATTTTATTATGGCTGATATGTTCCTCATCTGCTACCTACAACGGTACAGACCAAGAGCAGGATTGTGAAATCAGCCAGAGCATCTCCTCCCTCGAACACATGACCTAGGAATGGGAGTAGGCAATTTAGCCTCCCAAGCCATGATCACCCTCAGTGTGATCATGGCTGATCCCAACCTGGCCTCAACTCTACTATCCTGCCCGTTCTCCATAACCCTTCAACCCATTACCAATTAAAAATCTGTCTAACTCCTCCTTGAGTTTACTCACTGTCCCGGCATCCACCGCACTCTGGAGTAGCGAATTCTACAGCTTCACAATCCTTTGGGAGAAGTAGTTTTTTCTCAAATCTATTTTAAATTTGCTGCGTCTTATTCAAATATTATGACCTCTCTTTTTGAAATGCCCCACAAGAGGAAGCATCAGCTCCATGTCTACTTCATCCAAACCTTTTAGCATCTTGTATACCGCACTTAGATCTCCCCTCATTCTTCTAAACTCGAGAGAGTATAGGCCTAAACTGTTCGATCTCTCCTCATAATACAAACCCCTCATCTCTGGAATCAATCCAGTGAACTTCCTCCAATGTCACTACATGATGGAACCATCAATTCACCAGACACGTGTTTCCGATATGAATCTAGGCTTTAAATCGACTTACTTCAGAGCCAGCCTGTTACCCGTTGATGAACTCTTAGTGAACTCAGGCTGACTCTGGACAAGGATATTTATACAGCTGCACTAGGGGGAGGAGTCATGGGCGGAGCCAAGGGTGGAGCCCAGTACAAGTTCCTGAGTACTCCCAGAACTACTCCCCTAGTGGTAGGATAGCGCTACTGCGCTGACAAAGAGTGTGAATTATCATATATATTACATTCACCACATTCACCCCCTGCAAAAAAGTCCGGCGGGGGTGGTGGCCTACAACATCAGTCTGTCCGGTGGTCGTATTGTCCGTTGTGATCTGCGGAGCACCGGGTTTGCAGCCTCTTGCGGTGGCTGGATGGGTGTTGTGTGCTGGGGTACGATGGCAGACTCCAGGGAGGGTTGTATCCGAGCTTCATACTCTCCTGGTTCGACTGGGGGCGCTGGGGGCTGGCCGGCGCGGGGGCGTGGAACTGGTGGAGCGACCTCGTGGGCTCGGGAGCGCAAGGGGGCGGCAGCATGGGGTGTAGGGTGAGAGGTCCTTCTGTGGGGGTAGAGGGGGCGCTGGATCTGGCGGGTGCCAGATCCCGGAGGGATACTGTGTCCTGACGGCCGTCAGGGAACTCGACGAATGCGTACTGAGTGTTGGAGTGGAGCAGGGGCACCTTTTCACAAGGGGGTTGGTTTTGTGCGCCCTGACGTGTTTTCTCAGAAGTACGGGGCCCGGCCATGCCGGCAGTGAGACCCCCGTGGTAGTGCCCCTGGAAAAAATGAAGAGCCTCTCGTGAGGGGTCTGGTTGGTCGCCGTGCACAAAAGGGACCTAATAGCGTGGAGCGCGTCTGGGAGGACTTCCTGCCACTGGGAGACTTGGAGCTTTCTAGACCGGAGGGTTAGTAGGACGGTCTTCCAGACCGTTGCGTTCTCCCTTTCCACCTGCCCGTTCCCCCTGGGGTTGTAGCTGGTAGTCCTGCTCGAGGCAATGCCCTTGTCGAGCAGGTACTGACGCAGCTCGTCGCTCATGAAGGACGAACCCCGGTCGCTGTGTACGTAGCTGGGGAAACCAAACAGGGTGAAGATGCTATGCAGGGCCCTAATGACTGTGTGGGAGGTCATGTTGGGGCACAGGATAGCGAATGGGAAATGGGAGAACTCGTCTACGACGTTTAAAAGTAAACATTCTTGTTAGTTGAGGGGAGTGGCCCTTTGAAATCAATCGCGAGGCGTTCAAAGGGCCTAGAAGCCTTGACCAGGTGGGCCCTGTCTGGTCTATAAAAGTGCGGTTTGCTCTCCGCACAGATCGGGCAGTCCCTGGTGACCGCTTTTACCTCCTCATTGGAGAAAGGCAGGTTTCGGGCCCTGATGTAGTGGGCGAGCCGGGTGACCCCCGGGTGGCAGAGGTCATTGTGGATGACTTTTAATCGGTCGATCTGCGTGCTGGCGCATGTCCCGCGGGACAGGGCATCCGGAGGCTCGTTGAGCTTCCCGGGTCGATATTTGATATCGTAATTGTAGGTGCAGAGTTCGATTCTGCACCTCAGAATTTTGTCGTTTTTAATTTTGCCCCTTTGCGAGTTGTCGAACATGAAGGCAACCGATCTTTGGTCGGTGATGAGGGTGAACCTCCTACCTGCGAGGTAGTGCCTCCAGTGACGGATAGCCTCCACAATGGTTTGTGCTTCTTTCTCGACTGAAGAGTGTCAGAGTTCTGAAGCGGAGAGGGTACGGGAGAAAAATGCAACTGGTCTCCCTGCCTGATTTAACGTGGCTGCAAGAGCTACCTCTGAGGCGTCGCTCTCTACCTGAAATGGGGTGGATTCATCCACCGCCCGCATGGCCGCTTTGGCGATGTCCTCCTTGATGCCGTCGAAGGCCTGGCGTGCCTCGGCTGACAGGGGAAATAGTGTGGCCCTAAAGAGTGGGCGGGCTTTGTCCGCATATTGAGGGACCCACTGGGCGTAGTAGGAAAAGAAGCCCAAGCACCGTTTGAGGGCCTTGTGGGAGGGGGAGTTCTATAAGGTCCGGGTCTGCGCCCAGGACTCCGTTTTCCACGACATAGCCGAGGATGGCTAGTCTGGTGTGCGGAAAACGCATTTCTCCTTGTTGTACTTGAGATTCAGTTTCTGTGCCGTCTGGAGAAAACAGTGGAGGTTGGCGTCGTGGTCCTGCTGGTCATAGCCGCAGATGGTGACATTGTCCAAGTACGGAAACGTGGCCCGCAGCCCGTACTGGTCCACCATTCTGTCCATTGCTCGTTGGAACACCGAGACCCCATTAGTGACGCCGATAGGGACCCGGAGGAAATGGAAGAGGCAGCCATCAGCCTCGAATGCCGTGTAGTGGAGGTCCTCCGGGTGGATTGGGAGCTGGTGGTATGTAGACTTCAGATCCACCATGGAAAAGAGCCGGTACTGGGCGATCTGGTTTACCATGTCTGCAATCCTGGGATGGGGATACGCGTTGAGGAGCGTAAATCTATTTATGGTCTGACTGTAGTCGACCACCATACGGAATTTTCCCCCGGTCTTAACGACCACCACCAGAGCTCTCCAGGGACTATTGCTGGCCTCTATAACCCCCTCACTGAGTAGCCTTCGGACCTCTGCTCTGACAAATACCCTATCCTGCAGGCTATACCGCCTGCTACGAGTGGCTTCGGGTTTACAGTCCTTTGTGAGATTGGCGAAGAGAGAGGGGGGGGGGGGGGGGGGGGGGGGAGAATTCGCAGCGTAGCAAGGCTGCAGATCGTGAGTGAGGGCAGGGGCCCTCCGAAGCTGAGGGTGAGGCTCTTGAGGTTGCATTGGAAGTCTAGGCCTAATAAGAGTGCCGCGCAGAGTTCGGGCAAAACGTAGAGTTTGAATTTCGAGTAGCTAGCGCCTCGGATTGAGTGTCGCGGCGGTGTGCCCCTGGCTCTGGACCAAATGGGAGCCTGAAGCGAGCGAGATAGTTTGCTGCGCGGGGAAAACGGGGAGCGAACAGCGTCTTACCAGGTCTGGATGTATGAAGCTCTCAGTGCTCCCGGAGTCGAAGAGGCATGGCGTTTTGTACCCGTTTATATGGACCTCTGCCATCGAGTTTCGTAGATTCTTTGGTCGTGATTGGTCCAGGGTGACCGCGCTGAGTTGCGGGTAGTCAGCGGCTCGATCAGCTGTGCTGGAGTGGCCCCGTGATGACTGCCCTCTGAGTTCATAGTCAAATTCAAATTCTTCCGCAGAGTTGTCCGAGCGCGGAGATGCCGATTGGGCCCGTGAATCGCACGTGGCGGGCGGCGAGGAACATGGCATCCAAGATGGCGGCCCCCATGAGTCGGACGTGGCCGGCCGCGTGATGGAGGTTTTCCAAGATGGCGGCCCCCATGGATCGCATGTGGCTAGAGGGGCGGAGTCGGGGCATAGGCCGCAGCGTTTCGGGCCCCGCGAGTGAGGGGAGCGATTACTTCGAGTCGCTGGGGAGTTGGAAGCTGGGGCCCTTTTAGCGAGGCACACTCTTGCGTAATGGCCTTTTCGCCCGCAGCTGCTGCAGGTCGCGTTGCGGGCCGGGCAGTGTTGCCGCGGGTGCTGGTTCTGGCCGCAGAAATGGCAGGCTGGAGCAGCGTAATGGCTGGCTGGAGCAGCATAGTGGCTGGCCGGCCGCGTAGCACAGGCCTGGGGGAGTCGCTGGTCGGGGGCCCATGATTGGGTCGCAGGGTCCGTGGGGAACGAGTTTTGGCTGCGGAAGGAGACCTCCATCGTGGTAGCAGCTTCCACAGTCGTTTCTAAGTCCTGGGCCCTCTTTTCCCGCAGTCGTTGGCGCACATAGTTAGACCTGAGGCCCGCTACAAAAACATTGCGTACCGCAAGTTCCCTGTGTTCAGCCGCGGTAATCGCTTGGTAATTACAGTCATTGGACAAATTATTGAGTTCCCTTAGAATTTGGTGAGCGATTCTGTAGGCTGCTGGCGGCGAGTCGTGAACACATGGCGAGCGTAAACTTCATTAATAGGCCTTACATAAATTTTATCGAGAACTGCTAGCGCCGCAATATATGAACTGGCCGAGTTTGGTTGCGTAGAGATTCTGTGGCTCACCCTCGCGTGCAGTAGATTTAGCTTCTGATCCTCTGTCGTTTCGGCTGGGCTTGCTTCTGCCAGGTAGGTCTTGAAGCACCGGATCCAGTGAGAGAAGATTTCTTTAGCCTCTGCATCCTGCGGGTCGAGTTCCAGGTGTCCAGGCTTGAGGGCCGATTCCATAATCAATCTTTACTGTTCTTAAGTCGATTAAATTAATGGAACCATCAATTCACCAGACACGTGTTTCCGATATGAATCTAGGCTTTAATCGACTTACTTCAGAGCCAGCCTGTTACCCGTTGATGAACTCTTAGTGAACTCAGGCTGACTCTGGACAAGGGTATTTATACAGCTGCACTAGGGGGAGGAGTCATGGGCGAAGCCAAGGGTGGAGCCCAGTACAAGTTCCTGAGTACTCCCAGAGCTACTCCCCCTAGTGGTAGGATAGCGCTACTGCGCTTACAAAGACAGTGTGAATTATCATATATACATATATATATAT
This sequence comes from Scyliorhinus canicula, assembly GCF_902713615.1. NCBI lineage: Eukaryota > Metazoa > Chordata > Chondrichthyes > Carcharhiniformes > Scyliorhinidae > Scyliorhinus > Scyliorhinus canicula. The sequence continues at coordinate 204,194,109 of NC_052152.1, read as the reverse complement.
TACATTCACCACATTACATCTTTCCTCAAATAAGGCAAAACTGTGCGGAATATTCCAGTGCAGTCTTACCAATGCCTTGTACAGTTGCAAAAACACTTCCTTATCTTTATACTTAATTCCTTTTGCTGCAAATGCCAACATTCCATTTTGCTTTCCTTATTATCTGCTGCACCTGAATGCTCTTTTTCTGTGACTCAGCACAAAGTCACCCAGATCCCTCTGCATCGGAGCACCCCAAAGTCTCTCCCCATTTAGATAATAAGTTGCCTTTCCATTTTTTCGACCAAAATGCATGATTTCACACTTATCCACATTAAACTCCATCTGCCACATTTTGAGCCACTCTTCTAACCAATCTATGTCCATTTGTAAGGTTCTTATTCTCTCATTGCAACTTACTGTCCCACTTTTTGTGTTATCTGCAAACTTGGCTCTAGAGCCTTCTATCCCTGTATCCAAGTCTTTAATATGGTTTCACGACTTATCATTTAGAAAGATTAGGCAAAGAGGAAAAGAAGATTTTCTCTTCATTAATTGGACTTGGGTGTCGTTGGCTAGGCTAGCATTTATTGGCCAATCCCAATTGCACTTGAGAAGGCAGTGGTGAGTTGCATTCTTCGATCCCTGCAGGCCATGTGGTGTAGGTACACCCACAGTGCTGTTAGGGAGGAGGTTCCAAGATTTTGACCCAGGGACTGTGAAGAAATGTCAACATATTTCCAAGTCAGGATAGTGAGAGGCTTAGAGGGGAACTTCCAGTTGGTGGTGTTCCTATGCATCTGCTGCTCTTGTCCTTCTAGATGGTAGTGGTCATGAGTTTGGAAGGTGCTGCTGAAGATGTCTTGGTGAGTTCCTGCAGTGCATCTTGAAGATGGTGCACACTGCTGCTACTGTGTGTTGGTGGTGGAGGGATTGAATGTTTGTGGAAGGGGTGCCAATTAAGCGGGCTGCGTTGTCCTGGATGAGCTTTACTCATTACCTGTGAGAAAGCTATTCTATCAATGCCTCCCATAACCTCCTCCAGTCCAAGTGGGGCTCCCAACCCTTACATTATAGGTTCCTACACAACCGGGAAGTTTCAGCTGTCCAGAAACTTTTGCATACCTGAGCCTCTTCCTAAAGGTTCCGATCTGTATAGTCACTGATAGAAGGCCTCAAATGCTCAATTCACATTCCTTGGGTCAGTGACCACCCTACTCCCAGAGTCCTTTATCCACCCAATTTCCCTCACTGCCACCTGTCGCCTCAACTGGTGTGCAAGCAGCTGACTGACCATTTCTCCATGTCCGTAGAATATACCCGTGGTCTGGTGCAGTTTCCCACCGCTTTCCCCATCGATGTTGGATTGAACTCCATCTGGAGCTTCTTTCTCTCCTTTAATAGATCTCTCTGAATACCTCCTATCAACTGCTAAGATGGCTTCCATCAGTCTCATCCTTGCCCTCCTTTCCATTTTGTCTTTATGAGCATTAATCAAGATCAGCTCGCCCCTGACTACAACCTTCAATGCCTCCCAAAGTATTTTGTTGGTCTCAATGAAGGAGCCCATAGCTGCTTCAATCTTTGCACAAACACCCTTGTCTGCCAGTCAGCCTACATTCAACCTCCACTGCGGTTGTTCAGATACTCCCTTCTCCGTTCACAGACCCAGAATGTGTGGTGCATGATCTTATACTATAATCGCCGAATATTCCCAACCTACCACCCCTAACAGCAACAACTTATCCATAATGTTAAAAATCGATACGGGACTACATCTGATATACATATGAGAAAAAAGCAAACTCTTTCACTGTCGGGTGTACAAACTGCCAAGGGTTCACCCCCCATCTTCTCCATGAACCCTAATAGTTCTTTTGCCACCCTGGACATCTTCTGAGTCTTGGAACACGACCGGTCCAAGACAGGATCAAGCACGTATTGAAATCCCCACCCATGATCAACCGATGTGTATCTAAATCCGGGATCTTAGCCAACAGCTATTTCACAAAGTCTGTGTCCCATTTGGGAGCATAGATATTCGCGAAAACAATGGGTGTGCCTTCCAATCTGCCACACACCATCACGCACCTACCCCCGGATCTCCCACTATGTTGCTTGCTGTGAACCCCACCGTTTTGCTAAGAGTCCAATTCCCACCCATCCCTTCCTCACCCTCACTTGACCTTTGATCTTAAGGTGAGTTTCTTGCACCATGTCTGCCTTCAAACTTTTGACCTCTTGATCGTTACCGTTCAATCCTCTCACATTCTACAAAATCAGTCTGACTGAGGGGCGGGTCACACCTCCTCCTCCCCGGCAGCCCAATCAGCCATATCCAGAACTCAATGAGCTCTCCTCGGCCCCTGACTGAACCGTCTTCCAGGTCCCGTCAACGTGTTTGCATCTATCCCCTCCACACAATGACTCCATCAAAAATCCTTCAATGCCATTAGCCCCTCCCCCAATCTCTCCCAGAGAAATACCCACCACGCCATGTTTATTGCCCCACCCAAACTAAATAAAGAATAACCACAAAAATTAAACCCCCCGCTCCCCGTAACCAATTTTCCCCCACTTCACTTCCATTTATCCACCAGCATTTCTGCCAGCTGGTGACTCCCACCCAAGGTTTAAAAAAAAGCTTCCTTAAAACCAATATTTCTAAGTGCTCCCCTCTTCCCCATCACTACTAACCCGCACTATTCAACGGGTAAGTTGTTGCTTTCCCTCCCTCATCCCCCGCGCACCTAACAAAACTCCAAACAGATTTTTGACCTCGATAATTTGAACCTCCCACATGAGGGAGCAAAATGTTGCAAAACATTTCAGCTATGTATCAACAGTGCAAAATAAACAACAACAGTGGTGAATACTATAAGGCTCTATAATTACATATAAACAGTACGGAATGAATAATAGAAAACTACAGAAAATACTTAAACTCTAAAACTCCATATAATCAATATTAATTGAATAACAGCGACGGTAAACGCTGAAAGATACTATGACTATTTATAAACAGCATAATGTGAATAACAACAGTAATAGCAGCAATCCCCCCCTGAGAATAATAACATTTTGGTCTCATAGGTAAATCCATCCAAAGACCAGCGTCCTCATGTGTCTCCTAAACCATGATCTTTTATAAATTTGTTTGACTCCTTCTCCGTGTCAAAGTAATGTTCCTTCCTGCCATATGTTACCCACAAACATTTCGGGTATAAAATGCCAAATTGAATTATGTTCTTAAAAAGAACAGCTTTGACTTTATTAAAACTAACCCTTCTCTTGGCCAGCTCTGCTCCCAGGTCCTGGAAGACACGGTCTGTGTGTCAGGAACATTTACGGGTCTCCTTGGGCCATTTCAGGATTTTCCCCTTGCCGAGGTATCGGTGCAGCATCACAATGATTGTAAGTGGTTATTCTCCTGCCTTCGACTTTCTTCCCAGCAACCGATCAGCATGATCCACTCAGGGAGGGTGGTCAAAGATTCCTTCCCCCACCAGCTCCACAAACATTTAGGCACAAATTCCATAGCAATCGTACCGTTGGGCCTTTATGTAGACCCACGATCCTTTAATTCTGACTGCAAGAGCGGATTCCTAGATTGTCAGCTTTTTCGGCGCCTCCGCAATTACCATAACCTCGGCCTTTAACGAGGCAATCTGATCCTTGTGGTCGGTCGCTGCTTTTTTTTATCTTCTGGATCGTCACCCTCTGTGACCCCAGAATCCAATATATTCTCTCCAGGGCCGTTTTTATGGCTTCTACAGCCCTAGTAAGGTCCTCCGGAGTCGCTAATCTCTGCATCCTGACTTCAGTTGCAATAAATTTCTTCAGGAGCTCCGCTGACCACAATGCAAGCCGTGCGCCATTTTTTCTCTTCCAGGCCCTCGTGAATTCTCTTTAGCCGAGGGATATCCTTTATGAAAGATTGGCTGGGTGGTTAACGGTTAGGTTATGTCTTAGGTTATAGGAAGATATAGATGTGATGGTCAAATGGGCAGAAAAGTGACAGATGGAATTTAACCCTGAAAAGTGTGAGGTGTTTGGAAAGAGTAATTTGACAAGGAAGTATACTGTGAAAGGTCTGACACAGGGAAGTTCTGAGGAACAAAGGAAACTTGGTTTAGCACAGGGCTGGCTGTTAAAGCAGACCAAGGCAGGCCAGCAGCATGGTTTAATTCCCGTACCAGCCTCCCTGAACAGGTGCCAGAATGTGGCAACTAGGGGCTTTTCACAGTAACTTAATTTGAAGTGACAATAAGCGATTTTCATTTCATTTCATCTTCAGAAGGTGGTGAGATGTGCCTTCTTGAACCATTGCAGTTCCTGAGGTGTAGGTACACCCAAAGTACTGTTGGGGGGGGGGGGGGGGGAGTTCCAATATTATGACCCCGCAGGAGTGAAGGAACAGTGATATATTTCCAAGCTAGAATAGTGAATGACTTGGAGGGAAAGGATCAAGTGATGGTATTCCCAGGTATCTGCTGCTCTTGTCCTTTTGAATGGTAGTGATCCTGGGTTCGGCAGGTGTTGCTGAAGGAACCTTGGTGAGTTCCTGCAGTACATCATGTAGATGGTACCACAGCTTACACTGTTTCTCAGTGGTGGAGGGAGTGAATGTTTGTGGAAGGGGGAGCAATCAAGCAGGCTGTTTTGTCCTGCATGATGTCAAACTTCCTGGCAGTTGTTGGAGCTGCGCTCATCCAGGCAGGTGGGGAGTATTCCATTATACTCCTGACTTGTGCCTTGTAGATGGTGGACAAGGTTTGGGTGGCCATGAGGTGAGTTACTCGCTGTAGGATTCCTAGCCTTTGATCTGCCCTGGGAGCCACAGAATTAATAAAAAAGGCAATATCACAATAATCACGGGGGACTTCAATATGCACGTGGACTGGGAAAATCAGGTTGGTAGTGAATCCCAAGAAAATAAATTTGTGGAATGTTTAAGAGATGTTTTTTGGAGCAGCTTGTGGTAGAGCCCACTAGGGAACAGGCAATTCTGGATTTGGTGATGTGTAATGAGGCAGACTTGATTAGGGATCTTAAGGTGAAGGAACCCTAAGGGAGCAGTGACCACAATATGATAGAATTTACCCTGCAGTTTGAGAGGGAGAAGCTGGAGTCAATGTAACGGTATTACAATTAAATAAGACAAAGACATGAGGGAGGAGCTGGCCAGAGTTCATTGGAAAAGGAGCCTAGCAGGGACGCACAGCATAAATTCATCCCAAGGAGGAGGAAACATGCTCAGGGCAGGACAAGGCATCCATGGTTGACGAGGGAAGTCAAGGACAGCATAAAAGCAAAGGAAAAAGCATACAATGTGGCGAGGATTAGTGGGAAGCCAGAGGATTGGGAATCCTTTAAAGTGAGCGAGGACAACTAAAAAAGCAATAAGGGGAGAGAAGATGAAATATGAGTGCAAGCTAGCTAGTAATATAAAAGAAGATAGGAAGAGTTTCTTTCAATATATAAAGGGTAGAAGAGAGGAAAGAATAGACATTGGACCACTGGAAAACCGTGGCTGGAGAAGTAATAATAGGAAAGAAAGAGATGGCAGACAAACCAAATACTTTGGATCAGTCTTCACGGTGGAAGACACCAATGGGATGCCAGAGTTCCAGGAGAATCGGGGGCACAGGTGAGTGCAGTGGTCATCACTAAGGAGAAGGTTCTGGGGAAACTGAAAGTCTGAAGATGGATAAGTTACCAGGACCAGATGGACTACATCCCAGGATCCTAAAAGAGATAGCTGAGGAGATTGTGGAGGCGTGGGTGGTGATCTTTCAGGAATCACTAGAGGCAGGAAGGGTCCCAGAGGACTGGAAAGTGGTTAACGTAACACCACTGTTTAAGAAGGGAGGGAGGCAGACGATGTGAAATTATAAGCCGGTTAGCCTGACTTTGGTCATTGGTAAGATTTTAGAATCCGTTATTAAAGATGAGATCGCGGAGTACTTGGAAGTGTATGGTAAAATAGGACTGAGTCAGCACGGCTTTGTCAAAGGGAGGTCATGTCTGACAAATCTGTTAGAGTTCTATGAGGAAGTAACAAGGAAGTTAGACAAAGGAGAACCAGTTGGCGTGATTTATTTAGATTACCAGAAGGTCTTTGACAAGGTGCCGCATAGGAGCTTGTTAAATAAGTTAAGAGCCCATGGTGTTACGGGTAAGATCCTGGCATGGATAGAGGATTGGCTGACTGGCAGAAGGCAGAGAGTGGGAATAAAGGAATCTTTTTCAGCATGGCAGCCGGTGACTAGTGGTGTGTCTCAGGTGTCTGGGCTAGGACCACAACTTTTCACAATATACATTAATGATCTGGAAGGAGGGACTGAAGGCACTGTTGCCAAGTTTGCAGATGATACAAAGATCTGTAGAGGGACAGGTAGTTTTGAGGAAGCAAGGGGCTGCAGAAGGATTTGGACAGGCTAGGAGAGCGGGCAATGTGTGGAAAATGAAATACAATGTGGAAAAGTGTGAGGTTATGCAATTTGGAAGGAGAAATGGAGGCATAGACTATTTTCTAAATCGGGAAATGCTTAGGAAATCAGAAGCATAAAGGGACTTGGAAGTCCTTGTTCATGATTCTCTTAAGGTTAACGTGCAGGTTCAGTCGGCAGTTAAGAAGGCAAATGTAATGTTAGCATTCATGTCAAGAGGGCTAGAATACAAGAGCAGGGATGTACTTCTGAGGCTGTATAAGGTTCTCGTCAGACCCCATTTGAAAAATGAAAATGAAAAATCGCTTATTGTCACAAGTAGGCTTCAAATGAAGTTACTGTGAAAAGCACCTAGTTGCCACATTCCGGCGCCTGTTCAGATGGTATGGGAATTGAACCGTGCTGCTGGCCTGCACTTGTCTGCTTTCAAAGCCAGCGATTTAGCCGTGTGCTAAACCAGCCCCCCCCCCCCGTATTGTGAGCAGTTTTAAGCACCATATCTAAGGAAGGATGTGCTGGACTTGGAAAAGGTCCAGAGGAGGTTCACAAGAATGATCCCTAGAATGAAGAGCTTGTCGTATAAGGAATAGTTGAGGACTCTGGGTCTGTACTCATTGGAGTTTAGAAGGATGAGGGGTACTTATTGAAACTTACAGGATACTGCGAGGCCTGGATAGAATGGATGTGGAGTGGATGTTTCCACTTGAAGGAAAAACTAGAACTAGAGGACACCATCTCAGATTAAAGGGACGATCCTTTAAAACAGAGATGAGGAAGAATTTCTTCAGCCAGAGGGTGGTGAATCTGTGGAACTCTTTGCCACAGAAGGCTGTGGAGGCCAAATCACTGAGTGTCTTTAAGACAGAAATAGATAGGTTCTTGATTAATAAGGGGATCAGGGGTTATGGGGAGAAGGCAGGAGAATAGTGATGACAAAAATGTCAGCCATGATTGGATGGCGGAGCAGACACAATGGGCGGAGTGGCCTAATTCTGCTCCTATGTCTTATGGCCTAATATGGCTACTCCAGTTCATTTTCTGGTCAATGCTAACCAACAGGATGTTGATAATGGGGGATTCCGTGATCGTAATACCAATGAATGTCAAGGGGTAATGATTAGATCCTCTCTTGTTGGAGATGGTCATTACCTGGCACTTATCAGCCCAAGCCTGGATATTGTCCAAGCGTTGCTTCATTTGGACATGGAGTACTTCAGTACCTTAAGGAGTTGTGAATGGTACTGAACAATGTGCAGTCTTCAGCGAACATCCCCGTTTCTGGCCTTATGACGGGATGAATGTCATTGATGATGCAGCAGAAGATGGTTGGGCCTAGGACAGTACCCCAAGGAACTCCTGCAGTGATCTCCTGGAGCTGATTTGATTGACCTCCAACCACCACAGCCATCTTCCTTTATGTCAGGTATGTCTCCAACCAGTGGAGTGTTTTCCCCCGGTTCCCATTTACTCTTGTTTAGCTAGAGCTCCTTCATGCCATACTCGGTTCAATTCTGCCTTGATGTCAAGGGAAGTCACTCTCATTTGACCCCTGGCATTTAGCCTTTCTGTCCATGTTTGTAATGGGTCAAGAGCTGAGTGAACTTGATAACCCTCAAACTGAGAGTCAGTGAATTGGTTATGGGTGAGTAAGCGCCGCATGATAGTGCTGTTGATTAAGCCTTCCATCACTTTACTGATTGAGAGTAGACTGATAGGTAATTGGTTGGGTGGGATTTGTCCTGCTTTTTGTGCACAGGACATACCTGGGCAATTCTCTACATTGCCAGGTAGATTCCTATGTTGTAGCTGTACTGGAACAGCTTGCCGAGGGACATGGTAAGTTCTGGAGCACAAGTCTTCGGGACTATTTCCAGAATATTGTCAGGGCCCATAGCCTTTGCAGTATGCAGTGCCTTCAACTGTTTCTTGATATCATGTGGAGTGAATCAAGTTGGCTGAAGACTGACATCTGTGATGCTGGAGAACTCTGGAGGAGGCTGAGCTGGATCATCCATTCACCATTTCTGCCTGAAGATTGTTGCAAATACTTCAGCCTTATAGCGAATGTATTTAAATGCGTCCATGTGGAAACAAGTATTGAGGAAAGAATAATCTCCCAGCATCTTGTCTGTTTGACGATTAATAATTCACCTAAAGTGCAGCTTCTTGCAGGGCCTGTCCAGGTAATGGGCTGTCATTCACTCCAGCTTGCTGCCGTGGTCACAGAATTCCTGAACCTCGGCCCTCTCGTAGGGCTGGAACTTCTCCACAATTTACTGCTCCTTCGCTGTTGTACAATCCTGCTGTTGTTGATGGCCCACAGCACCTCATGGGTCCCCATTCTTGAATTGCTAGATCTGTTCAAAGTCATTGCATCATTAAATTTGTCGATATATGTGTTTGTGGAACCCACCTCTTCATTCACCTGATGAAGAGCTGCTCTCCGAAAGCTAGTGATTCGAAACAAACCTGTTGGACTTTAACCTGGCGTAAGACTTCTTGCTGTATCCCATTTAGCACAATGATAGTGCCACACAACACGATGGAGGGTATCCTGGACTTTGATTCCACAAGGATTATGAGGTGAACACTCCTATCGATACTGTCATGGACAGCTGCATTTGCGGCAGGCAGGTTGGTGAGGATGAGATCAAGTATGTTTTTCCCTTTTGTTGGTTCCTTCACCACATACCCCAGTTCCAGTCTAGCAGCTATGTCCTTTAGGACCCAGTTGTCTTGGTCTGTGGTGGTACTACCGAGCCACTCTTGGTGATGGATATTGAACTACCCTGCCAAGAGTACATTCTGCCCCCAATCTAAGTGCAGTGGAGTTCAGCATGGAGGAGTACAAATTCATCAGCTGAGGGGGAATGGTATGTGGTAATCAGAAGACAGTGCCATGTGACGTGATGGGGTCCAGAGTTGATACTGAGGCCTCCCAGGGCACCACTAAAGTATATTAGTGGTCCAGTGGATTTTTATGGCAATCAACAATGGTTCCATCATCATCATTTTAATTCCAGATGTTTTGTTGAGTTTAAATTCTACCATCTGTTGCGGTGTGATTAGAACCAGACTCCCTAGAGCATTACTTTGGGTCTCTGGATTACTAGTCCAGCGACAGTACTGCTACACCACCACATCTCCATTCCTTTATAAGAATTTCTTGGTTTAGTCTTACTTTTCGTCCCTTCCTGTTCTGATTTTCATGACCACTGCCATAGAGGGTACTCCTGATGGAACCTTAAGGCTGCCCAGTCCAACTAAAGCTATGGGGTGAAATTCTCCGCAACGGCCGATGCCGGAGTGAAACCCGGAGTGTTTCACTCCAGCGTCGGAACCGCTCCTCGCCCCCTATTCCCCCCCCCCCCCCCCACCCCGGGGGCTAGGAGCAGCACCCCGGGGGCTAAGACGTGGCAGCTTGACCTTGAGGGGCGGCGGAGGGGAAGAGTGCGTCGTTTACAGACGCCGGCCCGATGATCGGTGGGCACCGATCGCGGGCCAGTCCCCTCCCGAGCACGCCCGTGGTGCTCGATCCCCTCTCCGCCCCCCACAGGCCCCACACTTACCTGTCGCGCGCTGTTCACGCCAGCAGTGACCAGGTGTGGCTGCTGCCGGCATGGACCCGTCGGGGTCGTCAGGCCGCTCGGCCCATTCGGGCCGGAGAATCGCCGGTCGCCGGGAAAAACGGCAAGCTCCGATTCTCCGAGCAGCGTGTCGCAAAACGCAACATGCCATTTTGGAGGGGGTGGGAGAATCGCGGGGGGTGCCAGAACGGCCCTCCCACGATTTTCCCACCCGGCCTGGGGAGCGGAGAATCGTGCCCATGGTTTAGGATGGGATTTTTATTAGTATCCAAGGACATATGGAAATTCAATTTCTGCTTTCAGAGTGGGATTCCCAGCAACTTAACTTCTGAGAGTTTGCCTGTAACACATTTTAGACTAATTTGATTTATGTACGTAATCCAAATATTCAGAGTTTTGAAGCTACTGTGGCTGATTGGCAGAATCCCCAAGGAAATTGCAGACGAGAGTTTTATTTACTAACCAAGTCAGCAACTTCCCTGGCAGAGGTTGAAAGCTAATTGAATTATTTAAATGATATATGAAGCAAATTGGAATCATTATTTTAAGCACCAAGTTCAGAGCTCATCGTAACTTCTGCATGTCAATTCTGTTATGATAGAGCAGACAATTTCAGGAGACCTCTTTAACAGTAGAATGCTGAAATTTTAAACAAACTAACTTAATTACTCATTCATATACAAGTGATTTTCAAAACCTCCATTAACTGCTTGAACCTCAGTTTAAATGCAACTCATTTGAATAAATTTCTTTGCCCCATCTCATATCCCCACCCCACCCCCCAACATCACTGAGGTATTAAACAATCTCTTGACTGACCTACTATGGAGATGCCAGTGTACTTGGAGAGCTTCTCAGGATCAGAAATATTCTTGCTTTGTAGAGTATCTGGGTATTTTTCTTCCATAACTAGATGTGAGTATACAAGGAGGCAACAGGTGTATTGGAGAATCCAGCATAAGTACATAGCCCTAGCCATCTTGAATGTTGGAGAACTAAAGAATAGATAAAATAAAACAGTTTATTACTTGTGCATCTTCAACAAAGATGGCAACATATTTTCTTTTTTTTTAAACAGACAATTTTATTGAGGTATTTTTGGCATTGTAAACAGTAACAGTATACATTAGTGTGCAAATACCAATTACAAAAAACATAGTGCAAATAACAGTACCACTCTCGCAAATAGACCCGCCTATTCTTCCCCCTACTCTACACTATTCTATCCCCCACCCCCCACCCCCCACCCCCCGCTGATGATTAGTTCCCCGCGACGAAGTCGATGAATGGTTGCCACCTCCGGGCGAACCCCGATAGTGATCCTCGTAAGGCGAACTTGATTTTTTTCCAAGCCGAGAAAGCTTGCCATGTCCGACAGCCATACTTCGGTCTTAGGCAGCTTTGAGTCCCTCCAGGCCAACAGTATTCATCGCTGGGCTATCAGGGAAGCAAAGGCCACAATGCCGGCCTCTATATCCTCCTGGACTCCCGGGTCTTCCGACACCCCAAAAATCGCCACCCTTGTTTTCAGTACCCGGGACATGACGTCCACAAATCCCTGCCAGTATCCCGAGTTTTGGACACGCCCAGAACATGTGGACATGGTTCGCTGGTCCTCCCCCACATCTAGCACACTTGTCCTCCAGCCCAAAGAATTTGCTCATCTGGGCCACCATCATGTGGGCCCGGTGAACCACCTTGAACTGAATCAGGCCGAGCCTGGCACATGTTGCGGTTGCATTTACCCTTCTCAGAGCGTCTGCCCACACACCTCCCTCCAACTCCCCACCAAGCTCCTCCTTCCACTTGAGTTTCAGTTCCTCGGTCCCTGTGTCCTGCGCTCCCATCAGCTTCTTATAAATATCTGAGACTCTCCCCTCTCCTACCTCCCCCCTGGAAACTACCCTGTCCTGGATCCCCCTTGGTGGAAGGCGTGGAAAGGACAGGACCTGTCTACGTACGAAATCCCGCACCTGCATGTACTGAAAGTCATTCCCCTTCGCCAGCCCAAACTTCTCCTCCACGCCCTCATGTTCGCGAAGCTCCCCTCCAGGAACAAGACACCCATCCTTCCCACCCCCGCCCTCCGCCATGCTCGAAACCCACCATACATCTTCCCCGGGGCAAATCGCTGGTTGTCACATATTGGGGACCAGACCGACGCTCCCACTTCTCCCGCGTGCTTCCTCCATTGGCCCTAAATCCGCAGAGCCGCCACCACTATAGGGCTGGTGGAGTACCTGGCTGGGGGGAGTGGCAGGGGAACCGTGACCAGGGCTGCCAAGCTGGTGCCCCTACACAAAGCAGCCTCCATCCACTCCCAAACCGACCCCGTACCCACCATCCATTTCCTTATCATGGCCATGTTAGCCGCCCAGTAGTAGTTGCTGAGGTTCGGCAACGTCAGTCCCTCCTCGCTACGGTTCCGTTCCAGCATCCCCCTCTTTACTTGCGGGGACCTCCCCGCCCAAACAAATCCCAGGATGATTTTATTGATTCTTTTAAAGAAGGACTGCGGAATGAAAATCGGGAGACACTGAAAAATAAACAGGAATCTCAGGAGGATCGTCATCTTCACCGTCTGTACTCTCCCCACTAGTGACAGCGGGAGCGCATCCCACTTCCGAAACGCGCTCCTCATTTGCTCCACCAGCCTAGACAAGTTCAACTTATGTATCTTACCCCAGTCACGCGCCACTTATATCCCTAAATATCTAAAACTTTCCCCAACCAGCCTAAATGGTAGCTCCCTCAGCCTATTCTCCTGACCACCCACCTGCACCACAAACATCTCGCTTTTTGCCATGTTCAACTTGTAGCCCGAAAACCGGCCAAATTCCCCTAGGATTTCCATAATCTCGTCCATCCCTGCCGCTGGATCTGACACAAAAGCAGGACATCTGCATAGAGCGAGACCTTGTGTTCTATCCCCCCCTGACCATTCCCTTCCATCCCCTTGCCACTCTCAGAGCGATTGCCAGCAGTTCCATGGCCAATGCAAACAGCAGTGGAGGGAGGGGGCATCCCTGTCTTGTCCCGCGTTGTAGTCTAAAATACTCAGATTTCGTCCTTACACTAGCCTCCGGGGCCTGATATAGCAGTTTAACCCAGTCCACAAAGCCTTCTCCAAACCCAAACCGTCCCAGCACCTTCCATAAATAGTCCCACTCCACCCGGTCGAAAGCCTTTTCGGCATCCATTGCCACACTACCTCCACCTCTCTGCCCTCGGGGGGCATCATAATCACATTGAGAAACCTCCTTAGATTGGCTACCAGCTGCCTGCCCTTAACAAACCCCGTTTGGTCCTCCACAATTACGTCCGGTACGCAGTCTTCGATTCTGGACGCCAGGATCTTGGCCAGCAGTTTAGCGTCCACATTAATCAGGGAGATTGGCCTATAGGACCCACAAATATCCGGATCCTTATCCCGTTTTAATATCAGCGAGATGGTGGCTTGCGACATCGTCAGGGGTAGCACTCCATTGTCCCTCGCCTTGTTAAACACCCTAACCAGCACCGGCCCCAGTATACCCGCAACATTTTTGTAGAACTCCACTGGATACCCATCCGGCCCCAGGGCTTTACCCGACTGCATGACCTTCAGGCCCCCATTATTTCTTCAGCTCTAATCAGGGCCCCCAACCCCTCTATCATCCCCCTGCCCATCCTTGGGAAGGTCAGCCCATCTAAGAAGCGCCTCATCCCCTCCGGCCCCGTAGGGGGTTCCGAGATATACAGCTTACTGTAAAAGTCCCTGAATACCCTGTTCAATCTTGCCGGGTTTCCCACCCGGCTCCCTGCCCTGTCCACTACCGTCCTTATTTCCCTGGCCGCCTCCCTCTTCCTAAGTTGCTGTGCAAGCATTCTGCTGGCTTTCTCCCCATACTCATACACCGCGCCCCTGGCCTTTCTGAGCTGCTCTACGGTCTTCCCAGTGGATAGCGCTCCCAGCTCTGCCTGCAGCCTCCGTCGTTCCCTAAGTAGCTCTTCCCTCGGGGAGTCCGCATATTCCCTATCCGTCCATGTCATCTCCTGCACTAGTCTGTCCATCTCTGCCCTATCCGTTCTGTCCTTATGGGCTCAGATTGAGATCAGTTCCCCTCTCACCACCGCCTTCAGCGCCTCCCAGAGCACTGCTGCTGAGACTTCCCCTGTATCGTTGACCTGCAGGTAGTCCTGCATGCATTTCCCCACTCTCTCACACACCCTCTCCTCTGCCAACAATCCCACCTCTAACCTTCATTGTGGGCGCTGGTAACTTTCTTTGCAGACCAGCAGGTCGACCCAATGTGGAGCATGGTCCGAAATAGTGATCGCCGAGTATTCTGTACCCCTCACCCCCTCCAAAATGTCCCTACTCATAATAAAGAATTCAATGCGAGAATAAACCTTGTGAACATGTGAATAGAACGAGAACTCCTTCCCCGTCGGCTGGCTGATTCTCCAGGGGTTCCCCCCCCCCCCCCCCCCCCCCGCCATTTGTTCCATGAACCCTCTCAGTTCTCTTGCCATTGCCGGGACCCTGCCCGTTCTGGAGCACGACCGGTCCAGGTCGGTGTCGAGAACTGTATTAAAGTCCCCACCCATAATCAACTTGTGCGAATCCAAGCCGGGGATTTTCCCCAGCAGCCATTTGATGAAATCTACATCATCCCAGTTTGGAGCGTAAACATTCACTAGGACCACCTTCACCCCGTCAAGCTTGCCCCGGACCATGAGAAATCTACCCCCCCCCCCTCCCCCCCCCATCCGCAACTGTGCTGTCCACCTCAAACTTAACCCGTTTGTTAATCATGATCGCGACCCCTCTGGTCTTAGCGTCAAGCCCCGAGAGCAAGACCTGGCCAACCCAGGCCTTCCGTAATCTAATCTGGTCCGCCATTTTCAAATGCGTCTCCTGCAGCAACATTACATCCGCCTTCAGAGCCCGTAAGTGCGCGAAAACACGTGTCCTCTTCACCAGCCTGTTTAATCCTCTAACATTCCAGGTGATCAGCCTGGTTGGAGGGCATCCTGCCCCCCTCCTACGCCGATCAGCCATCCCCCTTCTTCTGCCCACCTCCTGCCCATGTGCCGTGCATCCCCTGGTCCGCCTCTTGGCAGCTCCCACCCCCGACCCCTTCCCTGTTCCCTGGTTCAGTTCCCTCCCTCGTCAGCAATCATCTTCCCCCCTCTCCTCCCCCACCCAGCAACAACCCCTTGTAACCTAACCCCTGCCATACACTGACTGAATACACACACCCCACCTCGCTCCCGTTGACTAGCTCAAAGCAGCTAGCCTGGTGGCTCTCATGTCTCCCACCTATTGTCCGGCGCCACCATGTCTCCCACCTATTGTCTCCCAGTTCCCCTCCCCCCCGCCCATCAACACCACCTCCCCAGAGCAGCCCTGTTCGAGCAATCGCTCTGGGACCGAGACAGAGAAAAAACAAAAAGAACAAAGCTCGCCCCCACCATAGTGCAATTCAGACTGTGTAATCATAGAATCATAGAATTTGCAGTGCAGTAGGAGGCCATTCGGCCCATCGAGTCTGCACCGGCTCCTGGAAAGAGCACCCTACCCAAGGTTAACACCTCCACCCTATCCCCATAATCCACTAACCCCACCCAACACTAAGGGCAATTTTGGACACTAAGGGCAATTTATCATGGCCAATCCACCTAACCTGCACATCTTTGGACTGTGGGAGGAAACCGGAGCACCCGGAGGAAATCCACGCACACACGGGGAGGATGTGCAGACGCCACACAGACAGTGACCCAAGCCGGAATCGAACCTGGGACCCTGGAGTTGTGAAGCGATTGTGCTATCCACAATGCTACCATGCTGCCACCTAATGAGGTTGGCGCCACCACCCACACCCCTCCCAACATTCCCAGAAAAAAAAAAGCAAAAAGAATTCGAATAGCCCCCCAGCACGCAACAACTTAAACTTTAACTATCACTTTGGCTTTGACTTTAAAAACTTTCAACACAAACACAAGAACACCCCCAATTTTAAGTAAAAGAGCAGTCCAAACGACATCGCTAACACGAAGGGCAATCTGCGAACAAATGCAAACATCCCTTAATACACTCTAACCTGAGTCCATGGGTCCTCAGTTCGGCACCAGTCCATGCCCCTTAGCGAAGTCCATCGCTTCCTCCGGGTCGTCAAAATAATGTTGCTGTTCCCGGTATGTGACCCAAAGCCGCGCCGGGAAAAGTAGCCCGAACTTGACCTTTTTAAACAGGATCTCTTTAATTTGTCTATAGGCTGCCCTCCTTCTGGCCACCTCCTGTCTCAGATCCTGGTAGATGCGCAAAACACTGTTGTTCCATGAGCAGCTCTTCGTGCTCTTGGCCCACTGTAGAACCCGCTCCTTGTCCACGAGCTATGGAACCTGACCACCATCGCCCGGGGGGGGGGGCCTCGCGGCTGCCTCGCCTGCACTCTGTGTGCCCTGTCCAGCTCCAACGGACACGGGAAGAAATCATCCCCCACCAGCTTCTGCAGCATGTCTGCCACATATGCCATGGCATCCACTCCCTCGGCCCCCTCCAGGAGCCCAATGATTCTCAGATTCTGCTGGCGAGATCTGTTTTCCAGGTCCTCCAGCTTGTCCATCAGCCTTGATTGCTGCTCCTTCAAATTTCTAATTTCCACGTCCGCTACCGTTTGGAAATCCGCCTGCTCTCCACTGTCTTCTCCAGTACCTGGACCTTCTTATCCTGAGCATCAAGCCTCTGGTCAAGTCGCTACACTGCTTTCTGGAGTGGTTCCAAATTATCCCGCTTCAGTGCTGCGAAGCTCTCTTTCATGACCTGCAGCATATTGTCCAGTGCTGTCTGGACCGTCCTTTCCGTGGTCCGTTCATCGACCATCTTTCCTCCCACTTGAGCTTCCACACCACCTTTGTTCAGCCCCTTCTTCGCCTGTTTTCGCTCCCTTCTGCTACTTAAGTCCACACAACTCTGTATGGATTCAGATCTAGAGAGCTATTGTTTTTCACTCCGGCGCTCAGAAGTTCAAAAATGTCAGGGAAAAAGGTCTTAAAGTTTGACCGGAGCGAGAGCCACCAAATGCACGACTTACTCCCTCATAGCCGCCCCCGGAAGGCAACATATTTTCTATGATAAATAAAGAACTTGCAATTATATCATGCTTTTTAGATTCAGAATTCAGTCTGAACCACTTTACACTCAGTAAAGTAATCTTGACGTGTAATTGCTGTTGTTATGTATGCAAACATGCCAGCTGCTATTTGCAGAGGAAGATCTCAGAATTTTGCACAGAATTTCACAGATTTGTTACATAGCAGCAGATATCCATTTGCTCTATTATGTCTGCACCAGCTCTTGGAAGCAGCAATTCACTTAGTGCCATTTGCTGTTTTCACCCTGTAAGCCTGCTCCTTTTATCCTTTTCAGTTGGCAGTCTGATTCCCTTTTGAATGCCTCGATTTAACTTGCCTCCACCAGACCCCCAGGTCGAGCATTAATAGCTTGCTGTGGAAAAATGTCCTTCTTGTATCTCTTTTGTTTCTTTTACCAATTATTTTCAACCTGTGCCCTCTCATTTCCAATATTTTCACAAGTGGGAACAGTTTCTCCCTATGTATTTTGTCATGTTTTTGAATACCTGTATCTCAACTAGGCTTTCTTTTTTCCAAGGAAAGCAGTCCAATCATATAATCTTCTTTCTTAACTGAAGTTCCTCATCCCTGGATTTATTCTCGTGAATCTTTTCTTCACTACAATCCCTTCACATCCTTCCTAAAGTGCAGTGCCAGGACTGGACACAATTCTCCAGCTGAAGCCAAACTAGTGTCTTATGCAAGTTCAACAAAACTTCCTTAATTTTGGACTCTATGCACCTATTAATAAAGCTTAGAATACTGTGAATATGCTTTATTAACTTTGCTCTCAGCTAGCGCTGCCACCTTCAATGACTATTCACATATACACTGAGGTCCCTCTGAATATGCGTCCACTTTAAAGTTGTACCCTTTATTTTTTATTGTCACTCCATGTTCTTCCTAACAAAATTAATTACTTCATATTTCTTCCCATTGAACTTTATCTACCATCTGTCTGCCTATTCCAGCAATTTGCTCATATCCTTTTGAAGTTTTACAGTATCCTACTCACAGTTCACACTGTTTCCAAGTTTCATATCATTCGTAAATTTTGAATTTGTGTCCTGTAAGCCAAGTTCCAATTCATTAATATATATTAGGAAAAGCAAGGGCACCAACATTGACCCTGGTAAACTCCATTACAAACCTTTCTCTAACCCCAAAAAACATCCATTAACATTAACTCTGTTTCCTGTCACTCCTTATCTTGCTACTGCCCCTTTTTTCCATGAGCTATAACTTGGTTCCTGGTCTATTGTGTAACACTGTATTAAATGCCTTTGGGAAGACCATATACAACACATCAACAGCATTGCCGTCACCAACCCTTTCTGTTGAGCAATATAACTAAACACAAATTACCCTTAAGAAATCCATTCTGGATTTCCTTAATTAATTCACAGTAGTTCAAATAACTATTAATTTGGGTCCTGAGTTATTGGGTGGAATTCTCAATTTTTTTGTCATAGAATCATAGATTTGATTTGATTTATTGATTTGATTTGATTTATTGTCACATGCACCAAGTACAGTTAAAAGTATTTTTCTGCAGCCCAGGGAACGTACACAGTACGTAGATAGTAGACAAAAGAATAATCAACAGAGAACATTGATAAATGGTACATCGGCAAACAGTGATTGGTCACAGTGCGGAACAAGGAGTCAAACAAAGCAAGTACATGAGCAAGAGCAGCATTGGGCGTCGTGAATAGTGTTCTTACAGGGAACAGATCAGTCCGAGGAGTCGTTGCGGCATCTTGTAGCTGTGGGGAAGAAGCTGTTCCTATGTCTGGATGTGCGGGTCTTCAGACTTCTGTACCTTCTGCCTGATGGAAGGGTCTGGAAGAAGGCAAAACCTGGGTGGGAGGGATCTCTGATAATGTTGTCTGCCTTCCTGAGGCAGCGGGAGGTGTATACAGAATCAATGTGGGGGTGGCAAGCTTGTGTGATGTGTTGGGCTGAGTTCACCACACTGCAATTTCTTGAATTTACACTGCCTAAGTGCAGTGGCAGGTGGTTCTAATGGTGCTGTTCCTGTTGGCCGGGATGACATGAAATTGTGCCCGATTCTGTGTTTGGAGCCAAATTAATTATGCATGAATGAATATCTCTCCGTACCATCTGATGGGTTGGGAGGTGATTCATCCACCCAACATCAATACACAGATTTGAGGAATGCTGGTCCGTATTTAAATGCCAGTGCAACACACTTATATCACTTTCTCCAGTCCACCTGTCATCAGAATACTGCTCAAGATGGCACCCGGCTGGAAGCAAAAGTCCACCCCCTTGAAGAAGAAGGCAGACTCCGCTTCAACCACTAGATGCTTCACCCTTGATCCATGGAGTCCAGGGCATTTCCTCTCCCCCAGGAATGGTGACAGGAAAAACCCTAACATCACCTCTCCAGCCTGGGAGGCCATCGCCCAGGAGGTTAGCGTGGCTGACAGTGGCGGCCGAAGTGCAATGCTGTGCAGGAAACTGGTGAATGATCTCATGCCCTCTGACATGGTGAGCATCATTCAACTCTCTCCAGTGTCAAACTCTCATGTACTCAAACGACTACTCCCTCTACAGATCTCACACATCCATTACCAAGGGGCGCATATGGGAGGCACAGTAGCACAGTGGTTAGCAAAGTTACTTCATAGCTCCAGGGTCCCAGGTTCGATTCCTGGCTTGGGTCACTGTTTGTACAGAGTCTGCACGTTCTCCTCGTGTTTATGCGGGTTTCTTCCGGGTGCTCCGGTTTCCTCCCACAGTCCAAAGATGTGCAGGTTAGGTGGATTGACCATGCTAAATTGCCCTTAGTGTCCAAAAAGGTTAGGTGGGGTTAGTGGGATAGGATGGAGATGTGGGCTTAGGTAGGGTGCTCTTTCCAAGGGCCTGTGCAGACTCGATAGGCTGAATGGCCTCCTTCTGCACTGTAAATTCTATGATATCAACATTCATTCTCCTGTGGACACTTTCACATCACCAATACCCCATCTGTCATGTTGTTCACACTCCATCCTCTGGTCCTTCTGGGGAGGGCTCAGCACAAACAGAGGACATAAATTTAACCCAACCTCTGCTCTTTCCCTCTGGTCACATACCTTTCTTACATCTCCAAACTGCCAAGTTGGCACACAAGTGAGAATGAGGCCAGACCGGGGAAGGACAGCAGAGATCCTTGCCCTGATCAAATTCGAGGGGTTGCCTGACCTTTCTGGGGGGAAGGGGAGATTGGCTTTGTGGTGATTGTAGATCTGAGTAGATGCAATACAACTGAGTAAGCACTAGAGGGAGCACGGGAGAGCTATAAATACACCGGGACAGGAAGTGAGGACACACTTCACAGAAGGCAGAACTGGTAGCAGGACACACAGACACAAGCAGGCAGCATTTGAGGTAGCCGTAAGTTAAGCTCTGAAGAGAGAACAAATTCACAATAAAGCATCTTCTCCAACTTTGAGACTACGAGCTTTATTAAGACACGAGGAACAACACAGGCTTCTCCCAACGTAATGGTACGGAACACACATGTTGGGCCTGTACTCTCGGCAATTCCATTTTGAATGCCTCCCACTGCTCTGCTGTATATTTTCGCACAGTAGCTGTTCCCAGTCCACTTGGAACCCGGCAGCTCCATCACTTCATCAAATTCTGACAACCAAAGTGAGTCAATGAATCTGCCATTAATTATGATTATGGCTGTTCATCCAACTCAATAGCCTGTTCCCTCCTTCCCCTCCAAACCCTTGGTTCACCCACCCCTAAGAGCTGGAACTAACTCCTTCTTGATAACATGTGGGTGGGATTCTCCGTTGGCTGACACCAGAATCAGGTGACGCGATAGTGTGGAAAATCGGTTCCGATGCTAAAATCGTGGTGGGCGCGATTTCACAGCAAATCACAATTCTCTGTCTGTTTTCTGGGGCCTGGATGGGCCCGGATGCTGCTCGGGTGTTCCAGGTGGCATAGTGCTACCCTGTTCTGCCTGCTGCCCACCAGATGGGACAGGAGGGGGGATACCAAGGTGCTGCGGTGTTCTGGCACTTTCCCTGTGGGAGTCACCGGCACGGACCCCTTCACCTTTTCCTTCCTCGAGGTGCCTGATGGCCCTTGGGCTACTCCATGGGACGGAGGTGCGTGTGGAGCTATCCCCTGAGGGACCAGGGTCTTCATGCTCGTGGCCATGGAGCACAGGGAGTGGACCATCACCGTCTGGGACTGCGCCACATCATGCTGCAACTGTGCCACCACCTTCTGAGTCTGTGACACATCAATCAGTGTGCGCCATCTCCCTCTGGGACTGGGCCACCTCCTTCTGTGTCTGCGCCATGTCAGCCAGCGCCAGGACAATGCCACCGATGTTCTCAGGCATGGCCCGCTGTGACTGGGCCACATTCAGAAGCGCCGTTGCAATGTCTGGGTGGCTCTGGCACATGGCTGCCTGTGAGAGGGTAGTCCTATCCTGGGGTCTCGGCCAGCACCTGCACAGAGTGTCCCAGGCCTTGGACATGCTGATCCGTAGCCAAAACCCTCGCTGCCAATGCTTCCACTATGGACACCGCCCATGCGGTGTTGGCCTGGGTGGCAAGCATGTTCAGTACCACCTCCTGCTCCTGCACACGGTTGAACTCCTCCAACTACATCTTCATGTGCTGGATGCTCGCCGGCAACCCCTCACGTAGTCTGGATCTCCACTATTAATGGGATTGTCCCTCCCAGAAGCCCGTAACCCATCTGGACGGCAACTAGTCCCTAGGGACTAGTTGTTACAACAGTTATAGCCCTTATATTTACAAACCACAAAACGTATTGTGGTGAATGTGATTCACACCGGATTGTAATCTGTATATACATGTGTCTGTATTGTAAGTGCAGTTGCACTACCTGTCCTCCAGGGGGAGTTGCTCTGGGAATGCTCGAGTTGTATGGGGCTTTTCCCTTGGCTCTGCCCAGGACTCCTCCCCCGGAAGCTCCTGTATAAAAGCTCAGTGCCACATGGTCAGCCGGCCAGCTCACCCGAAAGTTCAATGGCTAACCGGCTGGCTCTGTTGTGAGTATATTAAAACCGCTATTCTAATCCTACAAGCACGTGTCCGTAGAATTGTTGGTTCCAACACGTATTTTCAGTGATAAGTGAAAATGGTGTAAAGACTAACCAACCTTACCCATTACTTACCAATCAGTTCTCCCCCTTGTAGCTTCAGTTGCAGCAGAGGAAGAACACTGTCTGAATATTTAAACTTTACAAAGAGTAAAAGTAAAGAGCACCTCTTCCTGCTCTGCACCGAAATCTCACTCTGTTTCAAATTCCCAAGCTTAAAACTCACTCTGACTATGCCTCAAGCCGGATGTGGCCTGTCCCACTGCTTGTGCACAAAGCTCACTGTTTTGACTCCCTTTTCTTAAACAGAGCTGAGATGGTCTGAGATGACTCCGATGACAAATACCAGTTATGCTTCTAAATTAAGTCATCAACACCTCGACTCCGAATCATTCTTCAAGTAAGGAACAGATAACTGCCACTCAGCTATCTGGGTAAGGCAGCCCCTTATTAATTTTTTTAACTAGATTACATTTAACCTGCCTAAGGACAGAAAAAACAAATTTAAACAGTTTATCCCACTGCCAGGAAACAGTTTTTTTTGCATCCAGCCAAATTAAGTGCCCTACCCACCACGATTCCTGCTGCTGGTAGGGACCAAAGATTTCTAGTATAGTCATAATCAAAATATGAAGGGTGGCTGGTTAGCTCAGTTGGCTGGATGGTAGGTTTGTGATGCAGAGCAACACCAACATCACAGGTTCAGTTCCCGTAATGGCTGATGTTATTCATGAGGGTTCTGCCTGCTCAACCTTGCCTGAGTGTGATGACACTCGGGTTAAATTACCACCAGTCAGCTCTTAAAGGGGATAGCAGCCTCTGGGAGTGTGGTGACATTGATATTTAGCAGAGAGGGGCAAGAGTCTAGCGTATACCCTGAAAAATGTTATGCATTGTAAGGTTTCCTGTTCAACAAGAAAGGAAATACTCCTCGACTGTGATTCTTTTCTGCTCATCTGAGTCGAGTGGATCATGTGTCAGCAGGAGAACATTTAGGGGAATGTGATCATTGTATCCTTTATAAGGTCACAAAGCGACCATGCCACGCTTGTACAAACAAAAACTTACTTTATTTTACAACTACTATTGCATGCAGCTCGAAGAGATCTCTACTGGGAGTTCACGAGTCTGTGCCTTACCGGCCGATTCTATTTATACATAGCCATACATTATTAGACCCCTTATCAGGGAGCTCGTATTGTGCAAGGTTCACGGGTAGTTAATCATTCACACCCTGTAAGATAGGTATGGGTTATAACAGGAGCATACTGTTTAGGTTGGTCAAAACAATTAAGAACAAGAATACTACTTCGAAAGTGAGCTTTGCGCCTGAGCAGTGGGAGAGGCCACATCCAGAGTGAGGCACAGCCAGGGTGATTTTAAACTTGGGAATTTGAAACAGAATGGTAATTGAATTGGTAAGTCTTTCCCTCTTTCCATTTTTCTAAATTTAGATTCAAACATGGCCACAGTGAATAATATTGAGTATGAGCCATATAATGTTAAAAAGACAGGTTTAAAGGCTTTGTCCCTTAACACATAAAGCATTCGCAATAAAGCAGATGAGCTAGCTGCGCAAATAGACATTAATGGGTATGATATAATCGGGATTACGGAGTCATGGTTGCAGGGTGACCAGGGATGGGAACTGAGTGTTCAGGGGTATTCAGTACTTAGGAAGCGCAGATAAAAAGGAAAAGGGGGTAGAGTGACTGCAGGTTAAGGAGGAAATAAATGCAATAGTGAGGAAGCAAATTAGCTCTGACAATGTGGAATCCGTGTGGGTAAAGCAGAGAAACACCAAAGGGCAAAAGACATTAGTGAGTGTCATATATTGACCCCCAAACTGCAGTGGTGATGTTGGGAATGGCAAAAGGTAATTAGAGACGCATGTGATAAAGGAACTAATTATGTAATTATGGGTGACTTTCAACTGCATATAGATTGGGCAAATCAAATTCCTGGAGTGTATACGGGATGGTTTTCTGGACCAATACGTTGAGGAACCAACTAGAGAGCAGACCATCCTAGACTAGGTACTATATAATGAGAACGGAATCATTGGCAATCTAGTTGTGTGAGACCCCTTGGGAATGAGCAACCATAACAGGTAGAATCTTTCATCAAAATGGAGAGTCAAGTAATTGATTCTGAGATTAGAATCCTGAATCTTAATAAAGGAAACTATGATGATGTGAAACAAGAGTTGGCTTTGATCAATCGGGAAAGTTACTTAAAGGGATGACAGTGGAGAGGTAGTGGCAAATATTCAAGGAGCATATGAGGGAACTGCTACAATTGTTTATTCCTGTCTGGCACAAATGTAAAATGGGAAATTAGAGGTATCATGGGGAATTAGAGATAGTATTCGATCCAAGGAAGAAGCATACAAATTGGCCAAGAAAAGCAGGGAATTATAGACCAGTAAGCCTGATGTCAGTATTGGGAAAAATTCTAGAATCCATTATCAAAGATTTTATACCAGAGTGCTTAGAAAATAGTGGCAAGAACATTCAGAGTCAGCATGGATTTATGAAGGGGAAATCATGCTCGATAAATCGACTGGAATTCTTCAAGGATGTAACTAGTAAAGTTGATGAGGCGGAGCCGGTGGATGTGGTACATTTGGACTTTCAAAAGGCTTGGCAAAGTCCTGCATAAGAGATTAGTGTGTAAAGTTAAAGCGCATAGGATTGAGGTGGTGTATTGAGATGGATAGTATACTGATTCGTAGACAGGAAGTAAATAGGAATTAACGGGTCTTTTTTAAATTGACAGGCAGTGACTAGTGGGGTACCACAGAGATCAATGCTAGGGCCCCAGATATTCACAATATATATTCATGATTTAGATTCTTTTTAAATTTAAAGTACCCAAATATTTTGCATGGCAATTTTGCATGGTCAATCCACCTGTCCTGGAGGTTGTGGGGTTGTGGGGGTGAGACCCATGCAGACACTGGGAGAATGTGCAAACTCCACACGGACAGTGACCTCGGGCAGGGATCGAACCTGAGTCCTCGGTGCTGTGAGGCTGCAGTGCTAACCACTGCACCACCTTCAATATAATATTTAGATGAGGGGCTATGAAGAGAGAGAAGGATATCGGGGTTAGTTTTGGAATGCTCTAACTGAAGAACCAAAAAGGCTGAGTGCTCCCACATGCTCTATATTTCTATGTATCCCTGTAAGTTTTTTGTTTTTTTAAAAAATAATTTTTATTGAAAAATTTTGTATTTATATAACAACGAACCGCAATAAAATACCAACAATAACAATAATGATAACAGTCATAAACATTCGCCCATCCTCAATGAACAACAAAACATATTAACAACAACTTAAATTAACACAATATTAAGTTAAGTAACCATAGAAAAAATAGAAACAATAATAAAGAACACCCCCCCCCCCCCCCCCTCCCCCCGGGTTGCTGCTGCTATTGACCAAGATACCTATCTTTGAGCCAGAAAGTCCAGAAAAGGCTGCCACCGTTTATAGAAAGAAGTCTTACAACACCAGGTTAAAGTCCAACAGGTTTGTTTCAAACACGAGCTTTCGGAGCACGGCTCCTTCTTCAGGTGAAGAAGCCTCACCTGAAGAAGGAGCCGTGCTCCGAAAGCTCGTGTTTGAAACAAACCTGTTGGACTTTAACCTGGTGTTGTAAGACTTCTTACTGTGCTCACCCCAGTCCAACGCCGGCATCTCCACATCACCGTTTATAGAACCCTTGTACTGATCCTCTCAGGGCAAATTTGACCCTCTCCAATTTTATAAATCCCGCCATGTCACTGATCCAAGTCTCCACACTTGGGGGCCTCGCATCTTTCCACTGCATCAAGATCCTCCGCCGGGCTACTAGGGACGCAAAGGCCAGGACACCGGCCTCTTTCGCCTCCTGCACTCCCGGCTCCGCCGCAACTCCAAAAATCGCGAGCCCCCAAATTGGTTTGACCCTGGATCCAACCACCCTCGACACCGTCCCCGCCACCCCCTTCCAGAATTCTTCCAGTGCCGGGCATGCCCAGAACATATGGGCATGATTCACTGGACTCCCCGAACACCTGGTGCACCTGTCTTCACCCCCAAAGAACCTGCTCATCCGAGTCACAGACATATGGGCCCGATGCAGCACCTTAAATTGGATGAGACTAAGCCTCGCACATGAAGAGGAAGAGTTGACCCTCTCCAAGGCATCCGCCCAAGTCCCATCCTCTATCTGCTCCCCTAGTTCCCCCTCCCATTTAGCCTTCAGCTCCTCCACTGACGACTCCTCCACCTCCTGCATTACCTTATGAATGTCAGACACCTTCCCCTCTCCGACCCACACCCCCGAAAGCACTCTGTCCATCGCCCCCCGCGAGGGCAGCAAAGGGAACTCCTCTACCTGTCGCCTAGCAAACGCCTTTACCTGCAAGTATCTGAACATGTTCCCTTGGGGGAGCCCAAATTTATCTTCCAGTTCCCCCAGGCCTGCAAACCTCCCGCCAATAAACAGGTCCCTCAATTTACTGATGCCCACCCTATACCACCCCCTCAATCCCCCATCAGTGTTCCCTGGGATGAACCGATGATTTCCACCTAATGTGGCCTCCATCGAGCCCCCTGTTTCCCCCCTATGCCGTCTCCACTGTCCCCAGATTCTTAGGGTCGCCGCCACCACCGGGCTCATGGTATACCTCTTAGGAGAGAGCGGCAACGGCGCCGTTACCAAGGCACCCAGGCTCGTACCTCTACAAGACGCCATCTCCATTCTTTTCCATGCCGCCCCCCTCCCCTTCATCACCCATTTACGCACCATTGACACATTGGCCGCCCAGTAGTACCCCAAAAGGTTGGGCAGCGCCAGCCCGCCTCCATCCCTCCCTCGCTCCAGGAACACCCTCTTCACACTCGGAGTCCCATGCGCCCTCACAAAGCTCAAAATACTGCTAGTCACCCTCCTAAAGAAGGCCCTGGGGATGAAGATGGGCAGGCACTGAAAGAGGAACAAGAACCTCGGCAGCACCGTCATTTTGACGGACTGCACCCTCCCCGCCAACAACAATGGCAGCATGTCCCACCTCTTGAACTCCTCCTCCATCTGATCCACAAGCCTGGTGAAATTACGCTTGTGAAGAGTCCCCCAGTCCCTGGCCACCTGCACCCCCAGGTACCTAAAACTCTCCCCTGCCCTCCTAAGCTGGAGCCTACCAATTCCCTCCTCCTGGTCCCCAGGGTGCACGACAAACACCTCACTCTTGCCTAGATTTAGTTTATAGCCTGAAAAGGTCCCAAACTCAGCTAGCAGCTCCATCACCCCCGGCATCCCTCCCACCGGGTCCGCCACATACAGGAGCAGGTCAATGTAGAAGTGGATTTCATTTGGAACTTCGCTGATAGGGTTAATATAACAGTTCTGAAAAGCTCTGTGAAAGAGATGTCAACAGGTCAAGGGATGAAATAAAGGGAGTGTGTCTGACCGTATCTGTAAAAGCAAAGATGTCAGAAGGTTATGGGATGGAATATAGGGAGTGTGGCATTGGTACTAATTAATGTTCTGACCCGTATCTGTAAAAGCAGAGAGGTCAAAAAGGCAAAGAATGGAATGAATGGGAACCGTTACTTTATTGCAGAGATAAACATAATTAAGCTCGTTTGACCAGTTGGAACAATTAAACATTGAAATGTAAGGGGGACTGTCTTTGGAGTGAGTTGAGCCATATGGCCATGGGATACAAAAACCTTTGTATTAATATTGATAGTGACTTGTGCTAATGATTATGTCAAAAATAACCTCCCGACCTCGAAGAATAATTCCATATATGTACATGTTCTGGATCCTTGCAAAATCATAGGTGTATGTAGGAATTTAAAGGGACCACCTCTAAGCTGTGATTGTATAAAGATACCGTCCATATTTTGGACTTTGGCACTTCTCGAAGGTGGTTACCCGACTGCTTAGAGATTTGTCCCGGCCGTAAATAAACGAATATTCGTTACTGACGTGTTCGAGTGTTTTACTTCTGGACTGACGATCAGATACGTGAAAGCGCAATTCACATCATCGGCATACAACGACACCCTATGTTCCTCCCCACCCTGCACCAAACCCCTCCACCTTCCTGAATCCTTCAACGCCATTGCCAACAGTTCGATTGCCAATGCAAACAACAAGGGGGACATGGGGCAACCCTGCCTGGTCCCTCGATAAAGCCGGAAGTACTCCGACCTCCTCCCATTCGTGGCCACACACGCCATCGGGGCCTCATATAGCAGCCTCATCCATCTAATAAACCCTTCACCAAATCCAAACCTCCCCAACACCTCCCATAAGTACCCCCGCTCCACTCTATCGAAGTCCTTCTCCGCATCTAGCGCCACCACTATCTCAGCCTCCCCCTCAATCGCCGGCATCATGATGACATTCAACAACCTCCGCACATTCGTGTTCAGCTGCCTTCCCTTAACAAAACCTGTCTGATCCTCGTGTACCACCCCTGGCACACAGTCCTCTACCCTGGTGGCCAGGATCTTTGCCAGCACCTTGGCATCCACATTAAGGAGAGATATGGGCCTGTATGAACCACACTGCTGGGGGTCCTTGTCCCTCTTTAAGATTAAAGAAATCAGCGCCCACGACATCGTCGGGGGCAAAGTCCCCCCTTCCCACGCCCCATTAAGTGTCCGCACCAGCAGGGGGCCCACTAGGTCTACAAACTTTTTATAAGACTCCACCGGGAACCCATCCGGCCCCGGCGCCTTCCCTGACTGCATCTGCCCGATCCCCTTAACCAGCTCCTCCAGCTCAATCGGCGCCCCCAACCCCTCCACCTGCACCTCCTGCACCTTCGGGAAAGATAGCCCGTCGAGAAAACTCTCCATTCCCCTCCTCTCCACCGTTGGCTCCGACCGGTACAGTTCCCCGTAAAAGTCCTTGAAGACCTCATTCACCTCTACCCCCTTCCGCACCACATTCCCACTCTTATCTCTCACTCCAGCAATTTCCCTAGCCGCATCCCGCTTGCAGAGCTGATGAGCCAGCATCCTACTCGCCTTTTCACCATGTTCATACAATGCCCCTTGTGCCTTCCTCCACTGTGCCTCCGCCTTTCTAGTGGTCAACAAATCAAATTTAGCCTGTAGGCTGCGCCTCTCCCCCAACAATCCCTCCTCTGGTGCCTCCGCGTACCTCCTATCCACTTCCAGGATCTTCCCCACTAGTCTATGCCTCTCACTCCTCTCCCTGTGTGCCCGGATGGATATCAGCTCCCCACGAATCACTGCCTTCAGGGCTTCCCAGACCATCCCCACCCGGACCTCCCCCGTATCATTCACCTCGAGGTACCCCTCAATACTTGCCCGGACCCTCCTGCACACCTCCTCCTCCGCCAACAGCCCCACATCCAACCGCCACAACGGGCGCTGGTCCCGCACCTCCCCCATCTCTAACTCCATACAATGTGGAGCGTGGTCGGAGATTGCAATGGCCGAATATTCAGCCTCCTCCACTCTCGGAATCAGTCCCCTACTCACCACAAAAAAGTCTATCCGAGAATAAACCCTATGTACATGGGAGAAGAAAGAGTACTCCCGTGCCCTCGGCCTCACAAACCTCCATGGGTCCACCCCTCCCATCTGGTCCATAAACCCCCTCAGAGCACCTTGGCCGCCGCCGGCCTCCTACCCGTCCTTGAACTGGACCGATCCAGTGAAGGATCCAACACCGTATTGAAGTCCCCCCCCCCCCCCCCCATAATCAGACCTCCCGCCTCTAGATCCGGGACACGTCCCAGCATATGCCTCATAAAGCCCGCATCATCCCAATTTGGGGCATACACACTAACAAGTACCACCTTCTCTCCCTGTAGCCTGCCCCTTACCATAACAAACCTACCCCCCTTATCCGCCACCACCTCAGATGCCTCAAACGACACATTTTTCCCCACCAGAATCGCCACTCCCCGGTTCTTCACATCCAACCTGGAGTGGAAAACCTGCCCCACCCACCCCTTCCTCAGACGGACCTGGTCCGCCACCTTCAGGTGGGTCTCCTGAAGCATTGCCACATCTGCCTTTAGCCCCCTCAAATGAGCAAGTACCCTAGACCGCTTCACCGGCCCATTCAGTCCTCTTGCATTCCAGGTGACCAACCGGATTAGAGGGCGTCCCGCCCCCCTCCCCCGTCGACTAGCCATAGCCCGTTGACTGCCCGCCCCAGGCCAGCACCCCCCGCCCGACCCAGTCCCCACGGCGACAAGACCTCACCTCTGTCCCCCCGGCCAACACCAGCTCCTTCCTGACCCTGCCAGCAGCAACCCGGTATTCCCCTTTCCCCCCCTCCCTTCCAGCATTACAACCGACCCCGCAACCCCCAACCCCTAGTTCGAGTCCAGCTTCTCCATCCGCACAAAGACCCACGCCTCCTCCGGGGAATCAAAATAATAATGCCGCTCCAAATAAGTTACCCACAAGCGCGCAGGATGCAACATTCCAAACTTTATTTTCTTCTTATAGAGCACCTCCTTCGTCCGATTAAACCCGGACCACCGCTTAGCCACCTCCGCACTCCAATCCTGGTAGATCCGTACTACCCCATTCTCCCAATTGTTGCTCTTCACCCTCTTGGCCCAGCGCAGCACACACTCCCGATCACTGAACCGGTGGAACCTCACCAGCACCGCACGCGGTGGTTCATTCTCCTTAGGCCTCCTGGCCAGTACTCTGTGGGCTCCCTCCAGCTCCAGGGGCAGATGGAAAGATCCTGCCCCCACTAGCGAGTTCAGCATCATGGCCACGTAGGTTGTCAGATCCGACCCCTCCAGCCCCTCCACAAGGCCCAAGATCCTCAGATTCTTCCGCCTCATGCGGAGATCTAGCTCCTCGAAGCGGTCTTGCCACTTCTTATGGAGTGCCTCGTGCCCCTCCACCTTACTCACGAGGACCACGGCCTCCTCCTCTCGTTCAGCGGCCTGCTCCTGCAGCGCCTGGATGGCAGCACCCTGGGTCATCTGAATATCCGAAAGCTTTGTGGTGGTATGATTTGCATAGCTGTCTGCCATTGGTGCAGAACACCGGCTTACCATTGGCCCTGGTTGGTCATGTGCCTCTCGACCGATTGGTTGAGACCAGTCATGTGACGGCTCTCCGATTGGTCGAGAGGCTGAGTTAACCACGCCTCCAGATCGAGGTATAAATAACAAGAACGCCCGGCGGTCGTCCATTTACTGTAGTCGACCACAGGACTAACTTCTAGCTTATTAAAGCCTAACTTTTGTACAGCAACTCGTCTCGCGTTCGATTGATGGTTCATCAAGCTTTTTATTTGTTTCCTGCAGAGAGCTCAGCACCTCAGCCTTAAAATCTTCAAAACAGCGCAGGAGAGCAGCTTGCTGCTCCTGCGCCCACAGCCTCCACTCCTCTGGTGCTCCGCCGGCCGCCATTTTGGAATCCTTCCCCCGTTTTTTCTGGGGAGCTGCTGCCGATTTTTCCCGCTTTCCACTCCGAGTTCGAGGCATTAAATGTGGAGAAAGTTGATCACCACACCTTCTCCCACCGGGAGACGTCGAAAAAATTCTGTTTTGGGCTCTGAAAAGAGCCAAAAAGTCTGTTTGAATCGGGAGCTCCCGAATGTGCAGCTTCCTACGTCATCGCCGCCACCGGAAGTCTTATCCCTGTAAGTTTTAATTACATCAATAATCAGATAGTTCATCCATTTTTATGCTGATTTGGTTTTGTCCAGAAATTGTTCCACATATTTATTATTCTGAGAAAGGAAATTCTTTTCTTTTGACAGAGGCGCAACATCACAAACATTAACATTTTATTTTTTGATTCTGATGGCTTTTTCCTGTCCCACAAAAAGTCAGTGGACTTTGGCTCACCTCATCCCCCTCAGCGATCCCGCAATGGTGGGGCCAGAAAATCCTACTTTTGAACAGGAAATGGGATTTCTAAAAGCATCCTCGTTACTTTTTTCTGAATCCTCTCTAAATAATCAAGATACCTTTGAAAATTGAATGCAGAAAAATGCACATAATATTTTAAATATGTCATCATTTAATAGAAAGACGTGCTTTGTGTAAAAGTCAATTGCTGTGACCTGCAAGCTGACCTATTTGATTAATGTTATTCATAATAGCTGCACCTTGACCTGAAACCTTCAATGAAGGATCCATAATTATATCCAGATCACCTCCACCTTTTTATTGGTGCGCTTTTCCTGCTCAACAAAGGGTGACTAAAGTACTTAATTGAGTAATATGTACAGATTTTTTGATCGACTCCCAGAAGGCATTTGATAAAGTCCCTCAAAGAACATTATTATCTAAGGTTGGAGTTCATGGAACGGAAGTCAAATTATTGACTTAGTTAGAAAGTTGGCTGAGCACTGCAGCAGGAGACAATGAGTAGGGATAATGGGCAGGATATGACTAGTGTTGTCACACATAGTTTTCCTTGAGGCCTATTTAGAAGAAAATGTTTGATGGTTGAATGGTAGCTACATATCCAAATTTTCCAAGCAGTTTTACAGGCAGTGTAGGTAGAAGTTGAAAATTATGGAAAAAATGTCAAAATGAAGTGAATAGCGAAACTGTGGCAAATATAAAATAATTAACTTTGGACCGATAAAGGATAGAACAAGGTATTTCTAAATAGTCCAATGAATCTTAGAAGTCTAAATACATAGATCATTAAAATGCAATGGACAGAAATAATGTAAAAGCTTAATGGAATGCCAAGCTTTATTTCTAGAGGATAAGAACATAAGGGGTAGAAATCATACTTCAGCTATACAAAGCACTGGTTCGAGCAGATTGGGCATACTGTGAGCAATTCTGAGAACTATACCTAAGGAAGAATATTTTAGTCTTGGAGAGAGAGCAGCATAGACTTACCAGAATGATTTCTGGACCCAAGGATTAAACTATGAGGAGAAATTGGACAAACTAGGGTTAGGATTTTTGCCCTTCCCTGTCTCCCTGCAGAGGAGGCAGTGACCTACTTGCTGCAGGTGGGATCTTCCGGTCCCACCATAGGCAACAACAATTTGTATAGTTCACCAACCCCACAACCGGGGAACCTGTCACAGGCTGTTGATTTCAGCGGGACTCGAAGATCCCGTCAGCAGGAAGAGCCAAAAAATTGAGTTTTGAGAGTTTTATCTCTGGAATTTCGAAGGTCCAGGGTGTCCCCAAACCGTTGTGAAAACTGTGATCTTTTACACCAGAAAAACTGGCGTCAAAAGGCCTCAGATACACAGCCTTGCAGGGGGCTAGCAGGCAGCTGTCATGGAGCTCGCAGCTCCAGCTGCAGATACGCCTCCCCCGCAGTTCCAGGTCAGATGCCGTGCATGCGCACGCCTGCAGCCTCCAATGGCCGCGCTGTGCTCCATGGCGGACTCGACCACGGACCTGGACCGTGGAAATAGTGCCCCAGATTGGCCGCGCACTCGATCCGGACTGCCCACACAATAAAAGTCCAGTCCCGAATGAGGCCCCCCTGCCCTCCGATCGGCCCATCCTAGATTGTGGTGGCCGCGGACTGAGTTTGCAGCCGCCTCACGAGTATCCTGAATGGCAGGACCACATTACAAATTCGTCGTCGAGAATTTGGACAGTCGGGAGCGGAGAACAGCAGGCCGGGCTTCACACAATTGCCTCAGGTGGTGGCTGCTCGGCGCAGCGTATTGCCCGAGTACACCACTTTTCAGGGGGCAGAGAATCGCGGAACCGACGCTAGTCCCGATTTCATGCGGGAAACTGGATTCTCCGCTCCGTCGCCGAACACGGCTACAGCCTCGGAGTGCGGAGAATCCAACCTCATAGGTACTAAGTGACATGAGGTAAATGTAAGAATATGGAGTTAAGTTACAGATCAATCCATGATTTTATTGAATGTTAGGTTAAATGGCCTACTCCTGTTCCCATATTCTTAATGCCATCTATTACTGTTTTATTCATGTGTTATAAAGCATAAGCTCAAAAACAGTGAATTGAGTTATCCTAAGTGGAGGAGTCTCTGTTTTCATAGATATAATAGCCGGGACTCTCCAAAATCCTGGTCAAGTGTTGACTGGAGTGTTTCACACCAACGTCAACGGGCCTCTTGGCCCAGCGATTCAGTGGTCCATAGGGGGCCAGTACGGCACCGGAGTGCTGCATGCTTCTCCGCCACCGATATGCGCCGCTGCACTGCCGGCACCTGACCATGCCTGCGCATGGTGACTGTTTCCATGCCGATGCATGCGCGTACTGGCCATTTCCGTGCCAGTGCCATGCAGCATGGCGGAGTCACACAGCGGGCCCACGTGGAAGGAGGTAGGCTCCCTCCAGATCGCGCGCACCCACCGATCGTTAGCCTGGCCGTCGTGCAGGCGCCCCCGGAGTCTGATCCCCCTGCCCCCCCCCAACCAGGACAGCCACCGCGGCCACGGGTCCGAGCTCCCGCCGGGTGGTACCAGGTTGGAACCACACGGAACTCAGCAGAAACACGGCCGGTTGACCACGGAGAATCGCTGCGTGAGCTGTTGAAAACGGCCCCCGACTGGTGCCGTGTCGACTGCATGCATGCGACTAGCACCGATTCTCCGGTCGCCGGAGAACCGCGTCCCGGCGTCGGAGCGGCGTAGCGGGAATTCCTGGCGTCGCCGCCGATTCTCCGACCCGGCGCGGGCTCGGAGAATCCCGGCCAAAGTCAGCTTAAAGATTAAGGTGAACTACCCACACCTTGGTCATTTACTGAAAAAAATATTATTTTAAATAGGCAAGAATTAACATACTTATTACATAAGGGGAGGAAATGAATGGAAGCAGCTTCACTGTAGTTGTGAATCATTTCATTCCCAATACTGAACAGCTGGCGCTGCCCACTCTGTCAACGAGATTGATTTATGTCCCATAATATTAGCATTCTTGAGAGTATATCAAATACTGTTAGCCTGCCAAAAATTGCTTTAAAATTCTTTGCTATTTGGCATCATTTATAATGGAACTCAGATAGTCAGTAAATTATAAATATGCCACCAGAATATGTTTCACATTTTTGAAAAATAATTTCTTCAGGCAAATGTATTTATTCTGAAAAAATGAAACAATGGCGACTTATCTCATGTAGTTGGTGTGGTGAGGGAGCTCTCCCACTAGCTCAGTGGTAAAAGACAAGGGGCTGGATTCTCCAACTGTGAGGCTATGTCCTCACGCCAGCGCGGAAACAGTGGTGTTTTACGCCTGAAGATTTGGCGCAAAACGGCCACCGATCCTCCTTTTGGCTGGGGGCTAGCAGCCGAGCAGCGTAGAGCACCCGGCTCTAGCTGCCGATAAGGCCCGGAGAATTGCCAGGTCCCTGGCCGCTCATGCAGCGGCCGCACGCAGACCTGGCACGGCAAAATAGTGCCCCCACTTTGGCCGATTCGCGAGCCCTGGATCACCCCCCAACAGTGACCCCCCCCGCCCATAGATCGGCCGTCCCCCAACTGTGGCGGCGCTGGACTGAGTTCGCAGCCGCCACACTGAATTCCCAACGGATGATAGCACAAGCGACCGACGACGTTGGGAACTTGGCCGATCGGGGGTGGAGCATGAGGGGGAGGGCCTCAGGCAACATCCTGAGGGCGCGATATGGCAGACTATGCCGCTTTGGAGGGGGTGGAGCATCGCCCGATTTGGTCAGAAACGGGTAATCTCCGGCCAGATCAGCGAATGCCATTTCAGCATTGGCGACCGAAGAATCCCGCGCCACATGCTTTTGAACCTCCCAGGCAAGAGAATTAAGTCTCATCCCAGATGATACCCTCAGGACACAAAGGAAAAGCAAAGAAAATGTTACTATAGAGGCCTATTAGCTACATGCTCGAAGTCTGAAGTGAGGTCTCATACCATTAATTTACTTACTGTTTTTTTTGTGTCAACGATTTACTCTCCCGTTTTATTTTGAAAGGATGCGATATCTTTTGAATCGTAGAACAAAATACAAAGAACAAAGAAAAGTACAGCACAGGAACAGGCCCTTCAGCGCTCCAAGCCTGTGCCGGCCATGCTGCCTGTCTAAACTAAAATATTCTACACTTCATGGGTCCGTATCCCTCTGTTCCCATCCTATTCATGTATTTGTCAAGATGCCCCTTAAATGTCACTATCATCCCTGCTTCCACCACCTCCTCCGGCAGCGAGTCCCAGGCACCCACTACCCTTATTATCGTTATCTGCTGCCAACTAGTAGTCATACTTTATCAGCTTACTAGAGAAATTTTCAGGATTTTGTGGTCGACAGTGCACAAATGCATAAGACAAGGGACTGATTGTTTCTCAGGCAGGGAAACAATTATGCTAATTTGCCTGTGATGGCGCCAGTCAGACTAAGTGGCGCTTGGGTTTGTTGCTCTGGCTAGCATCATTGACTGCACATGCATGACAATTAAGACGCCCAGAGAACACTTAGGAATGCTCATCAACCACAAGGACTTCCATTCCGTAATGTGCAACCGATGTGCACAGGATGCCCAGTCAGCATCAAAATACTTTTGAACTGTGGTATGTCACATCTTGGATCAATAGTTATTTGTTGGATATTCGTAGACAATTGATATCCACTTAAAATTAGACTAGTGACACTTCTCAGAAACCCAAGGAATAAGCCACAGAAGCAATTCATTTGACCACCTGATGTGTATTCAAAAAATCTGAAGAGTGTTTCAGTTGCCTGGATAGATCTAGAGGCAATCTTCAATCGGTTATGGTGTCTTGCATTCTAAGCATCATTGCTAAGGTTCTGCCTGGAGAAAGTACATAGCACAGATTTCAAGGAGAAAGAGGCAGAAGATGATGCAGACAATGTACCAACTGTGGTGTACATTGGTGCTGGGAATGCCGATGCCTGTAGACAGCACCTTTTTAAAAATTTGATCATGGGACATGAGCACAATGCCAATGTCAACATTTGTTGCAAAGCCCTAATTGCTTCTGAGAAGCTGGTGGTGAGCTGTATTCTTGGACCACTGAGGTCCATATGGTGC